>NC_143397.1:242535553-242836414 GCF_052110815.1 Crocodylus siamensis | reverse complement strand
CTCCACCACCCTACACTACTCCAGCTACCCCCCCACAAAGGATCCATATGCTAGTTATCCCCCCGCTCATGACTAGAAGCAGGTATTCATGTCACTAGTCCTGGGATCCTCCCAAAAATTTATATGCAGATGAGGCAAAGGGCAACCTGGTCCAGCTCCACCTTACGGAGGGTGTGGCCACACTAATCATATGTGACAGGCTGAGAGAGGGTGTGACAGAGGGATTCCAAGTACATTATTTGGGGCCCCATTTGGTGATGTTTGCCAGATATTTAAGGCTGGTGACAAAACAGGAATCTTTCTCATTGTAAATGGGAAAGAAAGGCACAACTTGGCTGTGGGAATGAAAAGGAAGCTGTAATGTATTCAACGTAATGACTCACCATTGACTTGAAAAAGAGTGGGTGAGTCTCTGAGGGGGACAAAATGCAATGGGCACTACCATATACCTTATTTAGATAAACTTCCCATAACTAGTCTTGGGGTAGGTTCTCATCAGTAGATTGCTTCTCAACCTTTTGGTAAAGACCAAGTAGAGGCTTGTTCTGCACTGGAGGGCTAAGAGGGGATTGAAAGAGTGGCAGCAGTGAGAGTGGAGGGTGCCAGCAGCTCACTTCTTTGGACTGGATAGCATGATGACAGGCCCTGGCTCCCAAGGACAGACATTGATGGTGGATGGCGATTTGGCAACATATGATAGTTGGGAAATGGCAGAAGATGGCAAAAACAGAAGGTAGATAGGAGTCAGTGGCAGAAGAATGAACGATGGAAGATGGTGGGAGGAACAGGCAAGGGCAGCTGAAGGACGAGATATGGCGGCAGGTAGAGGGGTGGCAGCAAGTGGTGAGTGGGTGAGGAAGGGAGGATGCAAGGAAAGCAACAGAAGGGAGATGCTTGTTGGTTAAGGTGGTCTTGGAAGAGGAGGGAACAGAGGGGAACAGGCTAGAGAAAAACTGACATGGCTTTATGTAAGACATTTTGTTGGGAGTTTCAAAAGTGAGGCCTGATGAGCTGACCCGCCTAATGGTATTCACAAATAAATGTATGTGGGAATTCATGTTTTACATGCCTGAGAGTTACAATAATTTTTGGGATTCACATAGAGCACTGACCCTGTTTTAAAATTACACACGTTTAATTCTGGTGAGATAGCCCAGGAGAGGGTAGTAACGTTGCACATGTTTTCATATCTGATAGTGGCAGAAGATGTAAAAATGTGGTTGGAAGGGAAAACAGAAAAAAGTGCAATGGGTCGACAAAATTTGGGACAAATGTGAAGTGTGGACACGGTTGTGGAGGGCAAGGGTGTTTTTAAGGGAAAAATCCCAGGAGGAGAGGAACACCTGTCCCCAATAATAATGCTATGACCCCTCGGGGCTTTTATTTATTCATTTTTTATATTTCAGGCAACCAATGAGGTGCAGCTGATGTCAGAAGGAAGGACACATGGCTGTAAATTGTGCATAAACATTATGTTTTAAATGCAGGGAGTGGAGTCACAGTACGAGTGATTGCAAAGCCCCTTGGAAAGGCAGTCTATGTGGGGAGGAGGGACATGTCTTCAGGACTTATCCAAGGTCATTCACAGAGTACAAACCCAGACAAGTGAGGGCAGAGGTGAAAGAGAAAAGGAAAACAGAGCAAGGAGAGTGGGAAAATGAGGAGGGGGAGGTAGGAGAGATAAGGGAAGAACAGAATATAGACCTGGAGACCCCACAAGAGGAGGAAATGGAGCACAGGGAAGGAAAGGACAAGGGCGGTGATGGAGTGGAAGTGATGCAGGCTTTACAAAGTGAAGAAACAATGAGAGAAGGACAAGAGAAAAGATGAGGAGGGAGAGAACGAGGAGTTGAGTGAGGAAGAGCAGAGAGAAGAAATAGTGGTAGGAAGGGGGAGCCATGTGGCATTGGGGAAAAGAAAAAAAAAATCAAAAAAGGAAGAAACAAAGTTAAGGAAAGGGTAGAAAGAAAGGGAAAAGAAGCTGAATCTCTCATCCATAGCCTCCTCAATGTCTAGCCTGGACTGGGCAGAGGGCGTTTTTAAAAACCAAGGGAGCAAGGCAGCAGAAGGTGTTTTAGACACAGAAGAAATACAGGGACAGGGATGAAGACAGAAGGGACAATTTCATCCATTTTAAGTAGTAAAGATGATGCGTCAGATAATTTTGATAAGTATTTTAATGGCAGTGACGGTGGTGTCTTTACATGTGGGAAGTGTTTTAACAAGGTGGGAGCAAGTGGAACTGTTTTTAAACCAGATAAATGCAGACATTTTATGTTTGCAGGTATGTGGGATTCCAGGTGGCAAAGAGTATTAAAGAAAGCAGGTGGAAGTGGAGCCTCTCATTTTGGTCAGGGACCAATGAAGAGAGAGCAGCAGGTGTGGCAATTTTAATTAGAAACCCAGAAACTGAGGTGGCAAGATTGGAGGAGGTAGTATGTGGGAGACTGCTGCACCTTACACCAAAGGTAAAAGAAACAGTGGTAGAGTTTTTTAATATCTACACACCGGCAGAGGGAGAGGCACACGGTGAATTTTTTTAACGATATTGGCAATTAGCACATTAGGAAGGAGGCCCAGGATCATTCATAACAGGTCATTTTAATTGTATCTTAGATGAGTGTGACCAGAAGAGAAGCCTGGAAAGTACAGGAATAGAGAGCCCATTGAGGTGTTTAAAGTGGACTTTAAAAGGGGAACTTTTAAGGGTTGTGTGGACAGGGGAGAAGGTTTTTACAAGAATAGATCTAAGGGCGAAGAGCCAATCAAGAACTGGCTTGGGTTTTATATCAAAGGAGGTGGAAGCAGAAAGGAAGATTTTTATCTGTGTTTTTACAGATCGTTTTATGGTTAAAGTGGTTTTACAAATCAGTAATCATTAGATAAAGGGGTGTAGGATATGGCAGTTAAATATATATTTATTGCAAAAGGAGGGATGCTGCTGAAGGTTTTGGGAGAGGTACAGAAGATGTAGGACACCAAAAAAATTGTTAAAAATCGGTACTGGAATGGTAGACAGTAATAAAAGAAAGAAGTAAAAAGTTTTATTTGAGAGAAGGGAGGAGGCAAGTGAGGAGGAGATGGGAAGGATATAAAAAGCAATGCAGTGGATATTGTGGGAAGCAGGAGGAGGAAAGGAAGTGAAAGAGGAATTGGAGGAAGTAAAGAAAAAGGAGGAGAAATGGCTTTTAAGTAAAAAAACAGGAATAAACTTTTCTAGCACAAGCCTCGTGGATGGAGGGGCATGAGGGCTGCACCCCATCCTTCTCTGCGTGAGTGAAGTCAGGAAGAGAAATGAATGACAGTAGTTATGGAGGGAGGAGGTGAACGGGAGGAGGACAGAGGGAGATATTAGAAGCAGCACGGCACTTCTGTGAGAAATTATACCAAGAGAAGAGCAGGGAAGAGGAGAGGATAAAAGAGTTTCTGGGGAATACAGAAAGGACTTTGACTTTTTAATTACTCTATTCAGGGGTTCAGGCATACAACAATGGTGGCCGCTTGCAAAGCGAAAACACAAACAGCTTACTACCAAACCAAACCAAACCAACCCAACCAGCACATCACACCGTGACAGACACCTTCGCTGCATTTCACGTCGTGTCTTACATGCTAATTATGCGGTCGGCGTGCCGGCCACACGGTCATAACTAGATACATAAACAATTCAGACCCTGCTCCGTCCCATCATACACATAACAAAACCTTCAACTTCCACACAAAAAGAAAGCAAAAAGACAGCGTGGTGAGGGCCCAGGACGCGGCAGAGCTGGAAGTCGTAGTTCGACACCGAGCCAGCCCAGTCGCCCAGACCGGTCATGACATCAGAGCGCGTATTTGAGACGGCCGTCCTCCGCCTGGCACAGCGCTCCCTCAAGGGCCCAGCACGTCTCAAAGGCGGGCACTGCCCGCCGGAGCACAACGTGCTCAAACGCCAGCAAGAGGCGCACCTGCGCCAGGAGGCGGAAAAACCGCAGGGCATCATCTGAGCCGGTCCCGGCAAGCCGGTTTTGGTGGCTCTTGAGGACGGCCAACTTGGCCTGTCCCAGTACAAAGTTGGCCAGGCAGACAGGGCCCTTCTCAGCCGCCCGGTACGGGTAGGAGCACACGCAGGTGGTCTCCAAAAAGCTCCTGCCCAGAGCCTGCAGCAGTGGCCCGAGGGTGACAAAGAGCGGCTGGGAATATAGAAAGGAAGGTGGGAAAGAAGGAGGTGAGCAAAATGGAAAGAGAAGTGAGCAGAAGTAAAATATAAGATTACATGAAGACCTTCAAGAAAGGGAAGACCCCTGGAAAAGATGGGCTCCCAGCAGAATTCTATACAAAATTTTGGGATTTAATTGCAGCAGATCTGAAAGATCTTTTAAAGAAATTTTAACCAAGGGTTTAGTGGAGATAGATTTTTATGTCAGGAGTGGTTATTTTACTACATAAAAAAGAAGAGAAGGAACTTTTAAGAAACTGGCATCCAATCATACTTTTAAACACTGATTATAAGTTATTAGCAAAGTTATTGGTTTTAAG
The DNA here is from genome assembly GCF_052110815.1 of Crocodylus siamensis. NCBI lineage: Eukaryota > Metazoa > Chordata > Crocodylia > Crocodylidae > Crocodylus > Crocodylus siamensis. Next base: position 242,831,893 of record NC_143397.1, on the reverse strand, counting down.
AAAGTGGGGAGTATTGCCTGATGTGATACAAGAAGAGCAGGCATGTACATTGTGCAGCCCCAGGGCCCCAAGTCACAGATATGTTAAGAGCCTAATGAGATGGCTTATAATTTTTTTGATGAAAGAGGATTGGGCATGGCACTCTTAAACTTAGAAAATGTGTGAGAAAGAATGAATCATGATTTTTCACATAAGATTTTAAGCATCATGGGGTTTTCAGGAAAGCTAATCAGATAGATTAGTGTTTTATATGAGCAAGCAGAAAACAGAATTTGAATCAAGACACATATAAGATAGATGTTTAAGATTTTATGGGGGGTTCAGCTGGCTGTCCACTGTCCCCAGTTTTATTTATATGTGCAATGGACCCATTGGTGCATTGAAGGAGGAAAGATCCAGTGCTAAGTGGGGTACATGTGCGGGGAGGGGACAAGCAACACCTGCACTGCCTACTCTACATGGGCAATGTTAACATGGTTGTGAGAGAGAGACTTCTGTTGGAAAAAAACATTATGGCATGCTGGGAGGCATGGGGAAGCAGCTGGGGCAAAACTCAATAAGGAAAAATGCACATTGATGATGTTTGGACAGATAGGGGAGAAGGACACTGTCAGAGTGAAGGTGGAGGACTCAAATATTAAAATCCTTGGAGTCTGAATCACTGTAGAGGGGAAAGTGGTGTGGGAAAAGATGCAGGCAAGAGTGAGGCAGGTGGTGTGGTTATGGTCTGGGAGGTCACTCACATATGATGGCAGCGAAGGAAGTTTTACTCCCAACTTTTTTATGAACAGGGGTGGTGTTTGGGCTGGCAAAAGTACAAGCAAAAGCAATGCAGAGAAAACGGTGCACCTTTTTCTGGAAGAATCAGAGGGAGCGTCTGGCACGGGTAGAATTGTAAAAAGAAAGGAAATGTGACGGGTAAAATGTCCCAGAAGCAAGTGGTACTTTTTGTGTATGCTAATTACATCAAGGCGGTGTTCCGGGCAGTGGAGGAAAATTCGGCAGTGGAGGAAAATTCAGTAGTGGAGTATTTTATCGGCTATTTTATGGGATCTCTTTTGAAACAATGTTTTTTTTTCAAAGGCCCAGCAACGCAGGCATGGGCATAACAGCTGTCTTTTTTATGGAAGGATGGGGAAGTTTTTAAAAGACTACAGTATTGAAAAACAAACTGGGGATCCTGAGAGATCCTGAGATGATAAAGAGAGTCTGGAAAAGGGATATATAATAGCACCTATAAGGAATTTCCAAGACCCTGTAGCACAGAGGCTATGGGAAAGGATGACAAACAAATACCTGACTGAATATACTGTGGGCAATGTGGAGGGGAACTGTGCCAGTGCAGGCCCTCCAGTATAAGTGGGGTTTGGGGAGGACAGCGAGGTGTCCAAGAGAACTGTGAGTGTGGAGGAAGCGGTACATCACCTCTTCTGGGAGAGTGGATCTGTATGAGCGGTGTGGGGGAAGGTATCACATTTTATACAAGTAAAGACAGGCAGATGGTGACATGGAAAATGTTTTTATTTGGCCTTATTGTGAAAGGGCCAGAGGAAACATTTGTCGGGACCATTTTAGCATGTTTTTAATATGAGCATTGGGAAACTGAGAAACCTGCGCATTTTAAGGGACTGGCTTTTACCAAAAAAAGACTGTATTAGACTGGCAGTACATGAACTGAGGTTTTTTCACAAGCCAGGACCATGAAGAGGACACAGAAGAGGGAATTAGAAACTGGAGGAGAAGGGACTGGACCCTTTGGTGGTCACAGCCCCCTAACAGTTCATGTGCAAACCCCAGCTTCCCCTTTCCCCAGCAACCTGCTGGGAAATGGGGTCTGGCTGCTCTTGTAGTTCACTACACTAGTGTAGGAGGCAGGTTATGAGGTAGGGCAAGTGGGGCAGCAAGTAGAGGGGCTCTTGCAGTGGGGGCACTGGAGAAAGATAAACTGGGTTTTCTAGACATTGGATTGGCCTACCTAGGTAAAAGCAGTATGAACATAAGGAAAACTAAAGTGAGCCAAAGAGAAAAGGAAGCTTGGGAGTAGAAATATGTGTATGCTTAAGAGTATGGTAAAAACAGAATTTGGTACTTTTATAATAATATAAAGGTTCCTATCAGCATGTTTGCCCGTTATGAGCCATGTGTTTTGTAGTTCTGCTCAGTGTTGGCTGCATATAATCAACCTCATAGTTGTTTTCCATTACTGAGCCCACACTGCTTTTGGCAGTAGTTTAACGATAGACAAGGTATTTAATAAGATTTCCCTGTATGTGATTGTAAGATGAGGGATGTTTTTCCCCGAGCTGATTGGGGTAGGAGGTGGAAATCACTTTCTATTTGGATAAATATGGTGTATTCTGCCATGGCCAGTGCACCAAGGGAAAGCAGAACTTCTGCCCTATTAGCCCCATAAGAAAATGGACTCTGGCCAGCCGAGGGATCCATAGGGTTGTTTTTGCTGAATGCCTTTTAGGTAGAGCTTCTGGTAACTTCAGCATATGTGCCAGGCAATTGTGTGCATTGTGTGTAAGTGTGCATCTGTCTGTGGGTGTGTGTTTACATGTATGATTGGGGGAAGGAGGGGTTTTGCACAAATGATCTAACTCAAAAGTATTTGGGTCTTGCTTAAGACCTCACCTTCATTTTATACTGATGTACCAGACTCCATTGACTGCAGTAGAACTACTCCTGATTTACATCAACACGTGATAAAACTCAGGTCTGTGCCATATATGCTCAAATACTAAAATAAACTAAATGATGAGCAGTGCAGGATTCTGCCCAAGAGAGTAGGTGAGCAAATATTTCTAAAGACAGCAGATAGGAATGAGGCCATCAGGAGGAGAAAAATAAAATGCAAGACTCTCTCAAAGCGATTGCTTTTCCATAAACATAAGCCTAGAGAATGGTTTGGCATCACTCACTTATAGCTCTCTTATAGTAATGTACTTGAGAACTTAATAGTACCATCTAGAAGAGTTTAATAGTAAATTATATCCGTGCTATGTAGTTGTGTGGGGTAGTTCAAAAACCATGCCAAAAGGAGAACATTCTCCATTGAATGCTGTGGGGCTTTGAGTCATTTTGAGAGAAGGCTGTTACATTTCTAAATTATTCCCAGGCTGAATTACTTTAGAAATCTAGGCTTTAATTTTTGAATTGGTAACAGTACAGTCCCCTTTAACATTAAAAGGAACAGAGTATTAGAGAGGGCAGCCCTGCTGAAGAGGGACCTGTTGTAATTGGTTTGTAATCTGAAGGAAAAAGCATTTCCTGTATGCAGGGAATTGGGTTTTGATTTACTGGTACAACAATGAAAAACAGAGTAACAATGAAAAACAGAGTAACAATGCAACCTCATGGTTGCCTGCAGTTGTTGAGCCACTTCACACAGTTGACAGTGTTAACCAGGCAAACTACCCACCATAACCCTCCCCCTACTAGTTGTCAGACGTCTCTTCTCTGAGCGTCCTTTTCTTCACTACTTCTTCCCTTTTTCCAAGCACTTTCAGCATAAGAGCCACAAATCAATCTGACGCTTGGCTGTGCTCTCTTCAACACACTAAGCAGCCAGGGATGCTACAGGGGTTTGCTCTACTGGCTTACACAATACCATAGCAAAATCTAGAGCAGAGATGTTCAACCCCTGGCCCCTGGGCCAAATCCAGCTCACACTGTGTCATCCAGCCTGTTGGGCTCCTCATAGGTCTGAAAATTTGGTAGTGGGGGAGCACTGGCAGAGTTAACTACTCCCTAGTAACCAATTTTTGAGACCCATGAGGAAACCTGTGGGCAGGTAGTGTGGTCACGTGTTCTACATTGGGTGCACAGGGCCAGGGAGGACAAAGCCAGATCCAGGCATGTGGGGCAGGGTCCAGGTGTATGGGGCCTGATCCAGGTGGTAGAAGGTGGGATCCAGGTACAGAGAACCTAACCCCATGAGGGATCTGACTGGCAGGTCAGCCCCATGTCACTCATCCGGCCCTGCCCTAAAAGGCTAGACTATTTCTTTCCTGTCCCTAGCCTTAGTTCTCTGTCCCCTCCCTTGTGTCCAGGAAAGAGTTAACATCCCAACTCCATGGAAGTCAATAAAATGGGACAGCATTTCCATGCAGGGTTCCAACATCTGCTGGGAGCTGTGTGAAGAAGCTAACATAATACCTTGTTACATGGTCCTAGAGGATGTTACTGCTATGCCCCAGATGGCCTGCACCCTTTCTCACAAGCACTATTTGGATCATGGAATGAAGCTAGCCCAAAGCCACAGCTGCTTATAGGAACCCCTGCCTAACTCTAAGCCATAGTCATATTTGCTACTGTGAACAAGGAATGAGCCAAAGGAAAAATAAATGTCCTCATGAGCTTATCTTGGGGGAAACTAAAATTGGAATTAATCACAAGGGCTATTCATTTGAGAATTGTGAAAGAACTAAAGCTTGAAGCATCTAAGCTGCTACACTCTAATACATAATGGATCATTAACTGCAGTTACCATACCTGGAGATTGCAGAGGGCCCAATGTTGTGCTGAATTCATCTTTATAGCAGTTTCAGGAGGAAGGGAAATAGCTGATTACATCTCTACAGGCAAAGCTGTAAAGCACTGAGATGTGTTTAATGTGACAGGGTGGAACAGAGAGCCTAGGGTGCTCTGTCACTCTGAGAGGGCAGCTGCACAGAGAGGATCCTGCAGGACAGGTCGGGCACAGCTGCAACTGGGGTGCCACAGCAACCAGCTCATAAGATTAATTAGGAAGCACCTGTAGGCAACCTTAGGGGAAGTCTGCTGACCGGAAGAGGGCCAGGGCCTGAGGGATATAAGGCAGCCCCAGAGGTGGTCAGGCAGGCTGGCCATGAAAGCCACAGGGGATGGAGCCCTGCAGAGGGAACCCAACAGGCTGCCCTGAGTCAAGGGAAACTGGGAATCTCGTAGGAACAAGTTCAATACCCCAGGCATTTTCTATTTTGGCTTTTGCTTTTATCTGGAGCCTGCCAAGGGGTGCGGTGAACCTCATGTAGGACCTTCTTTTCCACTAGGACTGATGCTTCTTCTCCCATAGTGCCTGTGGGGGGTGGGGGGGTGCACTCAGTATGCCCAGAGGGGCAATCCTAGAGAACCTGGACGGGAATGACATTGGTGCCTGAAAGGTGCAGGCAGAGGTCTAGTGGACCACGGCCTGAGAAGGGCTAGACTTGGGCTTTGGGGCCAGAGGGCTGAGTGCCTGCAGTAGGGTGGCGATGGGGCCAGAGGCCTGCCCAGGGAGTCTAAGCAGCCTGAGATGGGACAGAGATAAAGGCCTTTAAGGGTCAGACCAGAAGCTGGGAACCCCAAAGTTAACCATACTTTATCGTGCATTCAGCAGATGCATGACAAATACATCCAAGGAAGTGATATTTCCCTGCTATGCGGCATTGGTCAGGCCGCAGTTGGAGTACTGCGTCCAGTTTTGGGTGCCGTACTTCAAGAAGGATGTTGAGAGACTTGAGAGGGTCCAGAGGAGGGTGACTCATGTGGTTAGGAGCTTACAGGCTAAGCCCTATGAGGAGAGATGAAGGGACCTGGATCTCTTCAGCCTCCACAAGAGAAGGCTGAGAGGTGATCTTGTGGCCACCTACAAATTCATTAGGGGGACACAACCAGGGATCAGAGATGCTCTGTTCACCAGGTGCCTGTTGGGGTAACAAGGAACAATGGTGACAAACTGACAGAGAGCAGATTTAGGCTAGATATCAGGAAAAACTTCTTCACAGTGAGGGTGGCCAAAATCTGGAATGGGCTTCCAAGGGAGGTCCTCTACCCTGGTGGTCTTTGAGAAGGCTGGATAGGCATCTGGCTGGGGTCATCTGACCCCAGCACTCTGTCTTGCCTAGGCAGGGGGTTGAACGCGATGATCTGTGGAGGTCCCCTCCGACCCTAACATCTATGAAGCGCAGTTTGGTCAGTGGACCAGAGCTAGAGGGCCCAATGAGAGCAAAAAGGGCAGAGGCTGACAGCTGAACAATGGCAGGCTCACTCGAAGACCCTCAGGAAAGCTCCTTCATTTCAAAATAGTAACAATTACGGTGTGGTGGGTGAGTAAAGGATGTGAGGGTCCCCTAGAGTGGAAGCCAGGACAGGGATTGCATGGCCACCAGGGAGCATCATGGCCACCCCTGGAGCACAGCTTTGTCACACAGGGACAAACAAACATAGCTTTTACAAGGGTAAATCGTGCCTCTCGCTTGGTAGCGGAGGACCCCCAAGACGTGTGAATGAGAAGGGGTAGAGGGAATCTGTTGCAATAGGTCTTGCACTGATAAGCCTGTGAGGAGAGCTCATGAAGTCATGGAGAATGCCCACTATTTTGCCCCTAAAGCTACTTCTATAACAGAATCCCCCTGTCGCCGCTGACTTGGCAGAGGGCTTTTTGGAGTGAAGGGCATTAGACAGTACATGAAGGAGTGCACAGGCCATGATCAAAAATATATTGATGAACTTCAAGCCCAGTGGAGTTCACAATGGTAAGGTAATGGAAGCTGAGGCTATACATCTTGTCCATGGAGCTCCTTCCACTGCTGGCTTGTGCCTTTAGAGCAATGGTCTCCAAAGCGGGGTGCACGCACCCCAGGGGGTGCGCAAGATGAGCCATTGGGGTGCAGGAAGAAAATATTAGAACTTCTATTTATATTTATATAAATATACATATACTGGGGGTGCGTGCTCAAAAAAGTTTTACTGATAGGGGTATGCAAATATAAATATGCATATACTGGGGGTGCGTGCTCAAAATTTTTTTACTGATAGGGATGCATGTTCAAAAAAGTTTGGAGACCACTGCTTTAGAGGTTGCTTGGTCCGGAAAATGCTCTGGCAGCATATCTATATCCAAACTCCCTTGCCAGAAACTAGGGCCAGGGCTGTTGGGGTCCAGTACCGCAGCAGAGGTACCTGGACTTTGTGCCCTGGCTTCCTGCTGACCCCTCTGGGATCTGTACAGATTTAAAAATTGCTGTGGGATCTGGCAAGGGTCTCGGTGGCACCCGGGAACTGGGAAGTGTCCCACAGGAGGGGATGATCCAGCCTGTTTCACATGAGATGGCTTAGCAGAGGCCTGATTGTGCCAATAAAACCAAAAAAACTCAGGCAGGCAAATTGCATGCTTGTGTGTTCACCCTTTTCAGATGGAATAGTGGCATCAAAATGCCCCAGTTTAAACCAAAAATTTGTGCCAAAGACACTGCCAAAACAGATTTACCAGCATCAGACACAGCTTTCACCTCATGATAGCTAACCCTATTATTTCTCTTCCGCTTCTGTAAACAGAGTTGTACAGTTGACATATTACCAACCCTGTGCCAGAGCACAAGCCATAATGATACTATCAGGCCAGAATTTCAGAGTTTTTCCTCACTAACCCAAACCTGACCTTTAACTCATAAATTGCAAAATGTGTTTGATTGTGGGGCCACCCAAAGGCCTTATGTCTCTCCTATAGTATCAATTGATCGCCTTTAAAATTGGGATAAAGTGAGATGAAACTGCTGCATCTGATATAAGAAAGCACATGAAAGCATGTGAGTGGAATGCTGATGGGGCCCAGGAAGTAGTCAGGCCAGTGGAGAAACAGAAGAGAAAGTGGAATGAAAATTTGTGCCTCCAAAAATCTCAGCAGCTCTATCTGAATCTGTCAGGCATGCATACAGGTTACAATAATTTGGTTTTCTTTCAAAAACTAAAGGGGTTAGCCTCACAGCTCTAATTCCTTTCCACGAAGAAAATGAAAAACTAAATTTCTTTGGAGATCTTGATAATGTCAATTGTATATATTATTTATCCATTATCATAGAATGATAGGGCTAAATGTCCATTCCAGGTAAATTTTAGTCTAACCTGCAGGTAAAATCTTCCAGAGAGGGAGATTTCACAGCCTCTCAAGGTGATATCTTTCACTGCTTAACCATCCTCAGAGTTTGGAAGTTCTTTCTAATACCAAACCTAAATGACCCTTGTTACAATTCAAGCCCATGAGTTATATAGGTTTTCACTGGCTAAGAATGAACTCTGTGGTGTCAAAGAAACAGGTATGGACTGTACTAGGGAATGGACTGTGACAAGGCTGTTCCATCCCTTTGGGTTGATAAGTAAGAAAAATGAGTCAGGAATATTTCAGAGATGAAGCGCCATGCCCATGATCAGGTACTGTGTTTCATGATTATTCATTACTCCCAAACATTTTCATGATTGCTTGAGATTTTTTCACAAATACCTCAAACTATTTTAGGATTCATGCCTACTTGTGCTAGAAAAGTATGTGTTTATTTTTCTCCAGTTTATAAAGTTTGCCATCCAGCCACAGAGTGTAACAGCTACATGCCTAAAGAAGCTGCTGATTGGTGTGCATGCCCTGCTCACCTGGTTGTAATGCACCTCCTTCCTCTCACCTGTCACAATCTCTTGTTTCTATAAAATGGTTGGTTAGTTATGGGGGGGTGGTACCTGTGATCACTTGGAGGTCTTTGTGCAGTCAGGTCTGCATTGGTCTTCTGTGGGGCTCCTCTTCCCCTACACTCACCCCTTTCCACTTAGGTGTTACTGTTGGACCTTGATGGTAAGTCTGGTCTCTGCTTGGCTCTTCTTGTAGGTGCTACGTGTGGTTCAAGCTTGTGTAGAGTGGTGCCTGTGCCTGCATTGCTCTGCATGCGGGGTCTGGCATGGGCTGTGGGCCAGCGGCATCTGTAGCAGTGAGGTCCTCCTCTGCCACAGTGGGTGGGGGTGAAGGGGGTAATATGGGATCTCCTCTTGAGTCCTGGAGCATTCCCTTTCTTCTTTCTTCAGCCTGTCCTTTGGCCTGGCTCCTCCAGGCTCTGGGCTAAATCAGACTGCATCTTCTAGCTAGCATAGTGCCGGCTCATTGGATTACAACCTGGCCACCTGGGTCTGAGCAGATGCAGGACAGCTGGGCACATGTCCCTTGAAGCAGGGCCTCGTGCTTTTCTTCTTCAGGCTCACACCAACCACCAGCTGTCTGATATGTTGGTGTCTTGGGTGGGGCCCTGTCACAAGGAGAAACAAACTTGCAGGTCCAAAGTGTAACCCTAGGCGTGACACAACAGGCCTGAATAGTGGGATCCTGGGTTCCCCCTGGGAAGCTGCTGCAGTGCCCCGGAGCGGAGAGCCTCCCCTTACAATCAAGCACCCTCACAGGCAATTCTCAAACTATTTACAAGATTTAATTATTTCCACCATAACAAATAACCATTAAATAAACACATTGATGTACCAACTAATAAACCCTCAAGAAATTATTTACACAGTCTCTCACTTGCACACGGTGTACTGGGGATCCCGTGTGCACTGCCCCTGGCGGGGGGTCTCAGGGAGCAGAACTGTGTCCCGGCACATGGTCTGTGGATGCTCCCTGGTGCTGGTGTCCGGCTCCGTGCTCCTGGGGTCTCCAGGCAGCAAGGGTCTCCGGGCATCAGGCAGCGGTGCCTCCTCTGCAGTCCCTGCAAAGACAGCCTTCCCCTGCCTTTCACCCCCTTCCCTGGCTCAGCAGGGAGCAGTATGTCAGCTGCAGGCTTCTGCCCCGCAGTCTGGCAAACGCAGCCCCTCCCTGGGCTTTTCCTGCCCCTGGAGCCCCTCACCCCACAGGAAAAACAGGACAGACTTTGGCATTCCCCACCCCCCGGTCCGTTGGGTTCACCCAGCCATTCACCAGAGCCCTTCCTGGCCTTTTGCTAAGGGCTCGCTTTCAAAACTTTGCTGGAGTTACATCACCCCTCCCACTTCCAACAGGGCTGCCTCCAAAGCAGCTTCACTTGCCCTCAGAGCCTATAATGTCCCCTCTGGGACAAACTCTGTCGCCTGCCAGGCAACCCTCTCCATTCTTTCAGGTGGGTCCATTTTTTACATGCTGCTACATAAGCAATAAATCACACTGCAAAGATAGTGAATAATTAACAGTGTATGCAAAGCAACTAAAACAAAATCCCAAGCACTGAGACTAACTCATGTAACCTATTTGATTAGTAAATGGTTTGTGTAATAAGTCATGTAAGCTATGTGATTTCTAAAACTCACGACCAGCTTTTGGAAAACTTGCTAATAAAAAAACAGCTATATTTCTGATAAGTGGTCTTGCAAAATACATAGCTCAGGCAGCTCTGCTAATTGCTGCAGTTTTAAAGTGAGGTGTTTTAGTTTCAGAATTATGGGGTTGGAAGGGACCTCAAGGGTCGCTTGGTCCAACCCTCTCCATGAACGTGGGATGTGCATGTCATGTCAGACAATGCTCATCCAGCCTCTCTTCCTATAAATCTCCAGTAACAGTGACTTCCCTCACCACCTCACAGTGCTACCAGACAGCTTCTTCCCGGTAGATCCATGTTCCTTGTTTTAGCTGAAAACAGATAAGCACTAAAAAAAAAACTTTAGGGGCCAGGTATTAGCAAGGGTGGTATATAAACTGGTATGTAAACTCAAAAATGCCCAAGTGTAAGGGACTGGGATAGGGTGGGCCAGGAAGCGGGGGTCCAGACTGGAGCTTGGCTAAGATCAGGGGAGTTACCCAGGGAGGCATCTGTGCTTTTGAGCAGCCTGCCAAACACTGAGGGCTGCTGCTTCTATGTGGGAAAACATGCCAATGCAGGTCAGCGCGGGCAGGTGAAGATAATTAGGTGGCTGGCAGCCAGGCCCACTGGGCTAGCTGGAACCTAATCAACCTGACACCTAACACCCAAGAGGCGATGTGACCCATTGCGCTCCTCTGTGATGGCTGTGGCTCCCCCTCCTGCCCACGTGCCCCCTGCTGGGAAGTCAGCAGACATCCAGTATGTACAAGCTCCTGCCTGCTCAGCCCAAAGGTTCAATCATCTCCTGCAGAGATGGAAGGGGGGAAGTCTTGCCCTTTCCACTGGAAGCCAATCTAGCTCTAAGTAAAATGCTCTTTCAAGGGCTTTCTGGCTTTTCACCTGCCTTCCATTGTGCAATAAAACAATTAATATCTGATCTGCTCTAATACATTAATCTGAAAACTGCCATCACCTCATCCCAGTTCAGAAATCTCCCCACTGGTTCCAATCTAGCACCATCTCACCTCCACTCAGCTCCTTGTCTCCACCCGATACAGTCCACCTCCAGCCTGTTCTTTATCCCCTTTTGACACAGCTCCCCAGCTAGACACAAGACATCTTCAGGTGCACCATCCAGCTGAGCAGCATCTCAAATGTACAGATACAGGTAATAACTGATAAAAGCCAACAGTGTGTGAAAGTACATTAAACCTGCATTACCTGCCACTAATTTCATGGATTTCATAGACATCAGGGCTGGAAGGGACCTCGGGAGATCATCGAGTCCAGCCCCCTGCCCAAAGGGCAGGAAGTCAGCTGGGGTCATAGGATCCCAGTAAGATAAGCATCCAATTTACTCTTGAAGGTGTTCAATGTAGGTGCTTGAACCACCTCCGCCGGCAGACTGTTCCAGACCGTGGGGGCTTGGACAGTAAAGAAATTCTTCCTTATGTCTAGCCTGAATAATTCTTGTTCTGTTGTCATCCAAAGTTACTCACAGCTCTTGTATGCATTTAAAACAAAAGGAGTTAACAGAACAAATCTGAGAGTGACATTTTGATCTCAGATCATTTGTCGGTAGTAAAAGTGCACTTGATGTAATATATCCTGAAAGGCTGGGCTTAATAAAATAACCTGTAACAATCTGGCCTTGATTGTTTTTTCTCACAGTATAATCCACTTTGGAACACACAGTAACCCCTAAGGCTGAGGCTCGTCTCTTCTCATATTCATCTCACAGGTTTATTTTCTATATTTTTAATAACACAGGAAATGAATAGCCAGAAGAGGGGACAAGCAAATATAGAATCATGGAAAGTTAGGGTTAGAAGGGCTCTCAGGGGGTCATCTGGTCCAACCCTCTGCTTACAGCAGGACCATTTCTGACTAGATCATCCCAACCAAGGCTTTGTCCCGCTAAGTCTTAAAAACCTCCAAGGATGGAGACACCACAATGTCTCAGGGTTGCCTTTTCTCACTACCTTCCTTGTGAGAGATTTTCCTAATATCTAACTTAAACCTCTCTTGCTGCAACTTCAGACCATTGTTCCATGTTTTATCATCTTCCACAACTGAAAACAGACTATCTCCAGCCTTTTTTGAACCACCCTTCAGGTACTTGAAGATTATTAAATGCCCTGTCAGTCTTCTCTTCTCCAGACTAAATAAACCCAGTTCCATCAGCTTTTCCTCAGAGGTCATGTGCCCCAGCCCCTGAACCATTTTTGCTGCTCTCCACTGGGCTCTCTACAATTTGTCTACATCCTTTCTGTAGTAGGAGGCCCCAAACTGGACACAGTACTCCAGATGTGGCCTCACCAGTGCTGAATAGAAGGGAAGAATCACTTCCTTTGATATGGTGGCAGTGCTCCTACTGATGCAGTCCATTATGGCAACAAGGGCACACTGTTGGCTCATATTCATCTTATTGCCCACTGTAAGCCTTGGGGCCTCTTCTGCAGAGCTGCTGCCCAGGCAGTCAGCCCCCAGCCTGTACCTGTACACGGGACTATTCCATCCTAAGTGCATGAGCTTTCATTTGTCCTTACTGAATTTCATGAGAGTGTTTTTTGGTCCAAGCCTCCAATTTGTTGAGGGCTTTCCTAGCCTCACCCTTCAGTGCATTTACTACTCCCCCACCAGCCTGGTGTCATCTACAAATATACTGAGGGTGCACTCCATCTCATCTGCCAGGTCACTGATGGCATTTGAACAAAACTGGCCCCAAGACCAATCCCTGGGGCACTCCACTTGACACTGGCTGCCAACTAGACATCAAACCATTGATTACTACCTTCTGAGTTTGAAAATCCAGAAAGTTTTATATCCACCTTACAGTCCATTCATTTAACCCATACTTCCTTAGCTTGCTTTCAACAATGTTGTGGGAGACCATATCAAAAGCTTTACTAAAGTCAAGATGTATTGTGCACACAACTCTGACCAGCCTAATTTGAAGGCAGTCAGGTTGGTGAGGCATAACTTGCCCTTCATGAATCCATACTGACTGTTCCTAATCACCTTCTTCCCCTCCAAGTGCTTACAAATGGATTCCTTGAACACCTGCCAGGGACTGAGGTGAGGCTGACCAGTCTGCAATTCCCCAGGTCCTCCTTCTTCCTCTTCTTAAAGACAATCACTGTATTTGTCCTTTTCCCATCATTCAGAGCCACTCCTAATTGCCACAAGTCATCAAAGATAATGGCCAGCAGATCTGCAGTCACACTGGCAGCTTTCTTAGCACCCTCCGGTGCATCAAGTCCAGCCCATCCAACTTTCTGAAATAGTCCCTAACCTGCTCTTTCAATCCAGTTGGCTGCTCACCTCCTCCCTAAACTGTGCTGCCAGGTGCAGGAGGCTGGAAGCTGACCTTGCCTGTGAAGACTCAGGTAAAAAAAGGCACTGAGCACTGCAGCCTTTTCTGCATCCTCTGACACTAGGTTGCCTCCCCCATTCACTTGCCCTGATCCTCCTCTTGTTGCTGACATACTTGTAGAAACCCTTCTTGTTACCCTTCATGTCCTTTGCTAGCTGCAGCTCCAGTTGAACTTTGGCCTTCCTCATTTCATCCCAGCATGCCCGAGCAATGCTCTTATAAGCCATAGTCATTTGTCCAAGTTTCTACTTCTTGTAAACTTCATTTGTGTTTCAGTTCACTGAGAGTTCCCTGCTAAGCCAAGCTGGCCTTCTCCTATACTTGCTAGTCTTCCTGTGCATCAGGATGGTTTGTTCCTGCACCCTCAGTAAGATTTATTTTAAAAGTACAGCCAGTTCTCTTGGGCTCCCTTCCCCTTCAGACTGGCCTCCTAGGGGATCCTGCCCATCAGTTTTCTGAGTGAGTTGAAGTCTGCTTTTCTGAAGTCCAGGGTCCTTACTCTGCTGCTCTCCATCCTTCCTTTCCTCAGGATCCTGAGCTCAGTCATCTCCTGGTCTCTGCTGCCCAAATTGGTTCCTAGTTGGCCTCTACTGGAACTTGTCCCCAGCACGCTCCAAAAACATCCTGGATTGCCTGTGCACTGCTGTATTGCCCTCCCAGCAGATGTTGGGTGGTTAAAGTCCCCCATGAAAACCAGGGCCTATGATCAGGGAAACTTCTGGTTTGTGAAGAAAGCTTCAGCCACCTCCATCCTCCCGGTCTGGTGGCCTATAGCAGACACTCACCATGACATCACCTTTGTGTCTCGCCCCTCTGACCCCACCCCAGAGACACTCAACAGGCCTATCTCCAGTTTCACACTGGAGCTCTGAGCAATCATATGGCTCTGCTGTTTAAAGAGCAACTCTTCCTCCTCTTCTCCCATAGTTTGGTGACTACGCGAGGGCTTCCAGTTCTTCCAGCTTGTTTCCCAGGCTCTGTGCATTCATGTCCAGACACCTGAGGTAGCTGTGAGGATACCTTGGAAGCAAACTGTGTTGGGGTTTCCTTCTGTGGCTTATCCTGTCCCCAGGTGTGAAGGAACTCAGGAATTTTCTGGGAAGCCATTCATGCTGAAGCCTTCTACCTCCACAGCAGCCTTGGCATTTCCTTGGCTGCATGTAGGAATGGAGCTCCCTGCCTGGTTTTACCTTTCCCACACAGGCTCTGCAGTGCTTGAAGTGCAGGAACAACATGTAACTGCACATCATTCCTTCCCAGCTCCACTTCTTCCTATCACATGAACCATGCATAGGATGCTTGGCAGGATCGGGCCCAGAGAGGTCTCTTGCTCAGCAGAGGGGAGTTCTGTATATGGAGCACCCTGCACTGTATATCCCTCTGGCCATACAGCCCAACCACACATTGAAAAGCATGGTTAACTGTACTCAATCATTAAAAAGGCCATTGCCTAACTTAATCTCTTGCTAATAGATGCCTAGGGACAAAGCATGGTGCAGAATTGGAGATGGACCAAAATTAGAACTGTTTGTCCATGTGTTCACATCATGTTTAGCTATGGATGCTTGGTGTATGCATGACATGACTATAATCAATTAATAGTGCCTTTTCACTACCCCAGTCATCCAAGAACACCGTAGGCCTGATTCTATTCCTTTCACCCTCTATTTTAGTGTAAATGGGCTCATTCTGTTGACTACTCATGATCAAACGTGGGTAGAACAGCACGTAATACTGCCTCTATCCCCTGATAAAAACTGTAAAATGAGTTGTGATCTCCAGAGATGCTGGCAAGCATGGAGCCTCAACAGAGGGTTATTGTTACTGAGCCAACACAGATGCAGTGTTTTTTTCTTTATGGTTCACTTTAGTCAACAAAATCCATCAACCGACTAATTTATGCCTCACAAAGGGTGAGGTAATAAGGAGGCCAGTGTTCTCTGCTCAATTTACATCTGTCAGGCAGATGCCAGCATTTTTTGTGTAATATTTTTTGTTTCTATTACCCTCAGGTGCCTTGAAATAGCAGTAGGTCATCTTAACTGTGAGTATGACTGTGCACTTTTTGTCTTTGTCTCCATTGGTACATGCCCCCTGCAATCTGTGTCCTCATGGAGAGAATCTGCTTTTCATGGGAAGGTCGTTGCCAAACGGGCAAGTGCTAAAGAACTCAAATAAATTCCACATGTATCTGTATACAGACATACCTTGGAGATATTGCGGGTTCGGTTCTAGACCACCGCAATAAAGCGAATATTGCAATAAAGCGAGTCACACGACTTTTTTGGTTTCCCAGTGCATATAAAAGTTATGTTTACACTATACTGTAGTCTATTAAGTCTGCAACAGCATTATGTCTAAAAAAACAATGTACATACCTTAATTAAAAAATACTTTATTGCTAAAAAATGCGAAGTAAGCAAATGCTGTTGGAAAAATGGCGCCGATAGACTTGCTAGATGCAGGGTTGCCACAAACCTTCAATTTGTAAAAAACCCAATATCTGCAAAGTGCAATAAAGCGAAGCTCAATAAAATGAGGTATGCCTGTACTGCTTTGGGCCTATTCTTCAGGGAGGCCCGAAGTGGGAAAGAAAAGAAACAGAAAAAACCCTACCTAACTTGGCAGTTGTAATTCATGTCTCTGAAGATTGTGGGATTGTGTAGAATTGCAAAAGAGGGCCAAATTCTGTTCCTTCTATCACTTGCAGTATCTCTATTGCAGTCAGTCAGGTTACTTCCAATTTATGTTCTTGAAAATTCAAACAGAATTTGACCTTTGATTGGTTTTATAAGGTGAAACGATTCTTTTTTCCTTTCAAAGCAAGGCATTTTGAATTTTTTTGGTATGCTTTAATCAGAAAGATTTAGGTGAACCAAATCATCCTGTAAGTTGCTACAGATTGTTGCTATGAATTATCCCAGAATCTGTGTGCTAGCACATTGATTGCTCTAAAGTAAAGTGAAAATAGATGCATAGTTGAAAAGAGCCATAAAGAAATGCTACAAAACAAAGACATTGTTCGTCCAAGCAGTTTAAAAATGTAGCTTGGAGGCACATGGATGTGATTACTGAAAAGGTGCTTCATTGCCTACAGTTTGCAAATTGTCATGCACAACTCACCCCCCGCCCCGCCCCCACCCTGCTGAATAAACTAATTATCATAGACCAGTGGTTCTCAACCTTTTTTGGACTCAGGACACCCCTCATTGGACTCAAGGCTCCCCTCCAAAACTGTTGTGAATTGAGTGGCATGCCATTTCAAAAACGAATTTGTATATTATAGTGTTTACCTCCTTGCAGAGGAGCCTGGCAGTCAGCATTAGGGATCAACTAGCAGAGGGAAGCCTGAACCTGCGCTTATCTGCTTTTCTTTTCAGACCTTGCTTATCTCCTCCCACCTCCCCATCACCCTTTAAATGACCTGGCAACACCCTGGTTGAGAATCACTCACGGAGACATTAGGGAAGTTTAAGGAAAGGAAATTCAGGGCAGGAGGTGTTTTTCAATGGGACTGTATAGCTAGTAGAGTTGTCCTGACATTTTCTGACACGTACGTCATCAAGACAATTGTTTCAAATATTCATTCGAGCAGTTACTGCAGGTCTGTCCACATTCTGCAGTGTGCTGCTTGATTATTTATGACTTATAATTGGCTATAGTCTCAATGTGCTGGAACCAGACTTTGTTCCTCTCCCGCCTTGTCAGCTGGGTCAGTAGTTATCTCTTCCGTGCTAGATAAGTGCTTATTAGTTCTGATAGAAGTTATCCTTTTAAGTTGTTAGTTTGAAGTTGGATTTGAGATAGACAGAAACATCTATTTAAGCTAGAATTGCAAGCACGGGCTTCACTAAAGATTTTTTAAAATCTGGGGTCCATGGACCTGGTAGCAGGCCTGCATGGAAAATGTGGTCTTCTCGCTTTGCTCTGTTGCGACACCATTATCTGAGTCTTCCAGCTGTGAGATTGATGACATCATCACTGAGCAAAGCCCAATTTGGTTTGACTCTGAAACAGTCACTTCCAATTGGCCTCTGCCCTCCAGCCCAGGATGCTGGTGGACTAAATGGGGTAAACATCTGACAGCTGTTTGGTAGCTTTCATGGAACAAGCTGAGCTCCTAATAAACCTGTTTGCACAGCACAGACAGCATCATAATGGTAACACTGGCAAACTTGTTAACAGACTCAGTAGAAGGGCCAAGGACTGAATGCAGATGGAAACAAACCTATCAGTACCTGAGCTGCTATCTTCTCAAGGTCACAGAGCAACGGCAGAGGAAGTTGGTACATTAGAAGTAGCATTAGACAATGGATGATGCCATGAATGCATCTAGGCCAGTATCCTGCATCCGGTGGCTTCTTAGTTATACTCCAGGGACAGGGGGCACTAGACAGACTTCTCTGCTTAATGTGGTCCCTTTGCATCCTAATTATTAACACCCCTGTATGCCCATTCCTGTTTTGTTATTTTGTGTCACACGAAATTAGTTGTTGTGTACTTAGCAGCCTTCCTCTAACAAGTGGAAAGGTTTGTGTATGTGGACTACTGTCATGGCACAGCAAATAGGCTTGTCAGTGCCCCAGGTTATAACCAGCCACTTCATAGGAAAGGTGCAAAATCCCCTGCATCTGGCAGTTATGGACTAACCTGTGTTCAGGAAAAGGAGGAATCCTTTTCTGCATTAGTTTCAACAGAACAAGCCCTGAACCGCAAGCACTTATATCCTTTCCAAAACTTTTACAAAGTATATTCTTGGTATGTATATAAGTGAGCAATCCACTTCAGGACTATAGCAGTATCCTGTAGTAGTGAATTCCACAGACTAAAAGTGCTTTGCCTGAGAAAATATTTGCTCCTGTTCTGCACATTTGGCAAACAAATAAAGCACTTCACTCTCCAGTCTGATAGGGAGGGCAGTAATCTTGGAGATACCATGGGAGATGCTGGATTTTACAGAGAGAGTAGAGGTCTGAGCACAGGACTGGGAATCGGGAGCACCAGATAGCCAGCCAGCCTCAGGACAACCGATTGAGTACCAGATGCATATAGTGCAGGGGCAGGCAATTATTTTGTCTGGAGGGCTGCTTAGCTAGTTTTGATGAGCTGTCGAGGGCCACAAGGGTAGCCCTGCCCCTTGATGGGTGACCTGCCCCCTAGTCACCATCTTGGGACTGGAAGTCCTGTTGCACCCCACCTCTCTCTAGCCCCTGACCTTTGCCACTGGAAGTCCCTCCCCTTGCCCCTGGAAATACTCCTTTTGGGAAGGGGGTTTCCAACTTGGAACCAGAAAATAAACATATACTAAAAATAAAACATCCACAATAACCTACTTCAATTTTATTTTTTGAAAATACTTTTGTCCTGAGAGTGTGTCTTTGCATTTGTGTACCCACAGGTGATCACATAATAACTCAAAATGAAGTCTTACTCTTTTATATTGTGGGGAGTTCGGAGAGGTAGGTGGGTAGGGAGGTTGTGGGGGGAAGTGGGTAAGTGTGTGCATGTGTGTGTGTGTGTATGTGGGGTGTGGGGTATTTGTGGATGTGGGTGGGTATAGGGAGTTTGTGGGGGTGTTTTTGGGGATATGTGGGTGGGTATGGGGTTTATGGGGGGCTGTGGGCTGTATGGAGGGGGAAGGTGGCTGGGTGTGTGGGGGAGTGGGGTGTGCATGAGGCAGTGTGGATGAACGTGCATAATGGAGTGACTGCACATAGCACTGAGCAGGGCTCCCCCCAGAGGTATGCAGGGGTGTGTGGGGGGGTGCAGCGTTTGTGATTGTATGTGGAAAAGGTTGCAGCTGTGGTGTTTACAGAGGAGCATTTGTAGATATGGTGGGGTGTGCATGGGAGCCCCTGCTGCATGCCCCACTGAGCCAGTCAACACCCGCCTCCACCCTGCAACAGCCCAGAGCCTGTGCGGCCTGTGGCACCTCCCCATCACCGTCAGCAGTGCGCAGACTCTGCCCTACCCCATGCCTACTCTGGACTTACCCTGGCAGGAACCAGCCAACCTGAACCCACATGCACAGCCTCACCCCTGCACCACACTGCCTGCCTGTGGCGTGTCCTGCTGCCCCTGGGCACACAGTGGGGTTAGGGTGGCTCCGCGACTGGACTGTCTTTCTAGGCAGCTCAGGTGGCAGGATCTCCATCCGGCTGCTGCTACCACCGGCTCTAGGCCCATGGTACCAGCGGGGACCTGTGTGCACAGCCCCGATCTGACCCACCCCACGCCAGCTCTGCACTTGCCTGTCCAGGTTCAGCATCAATGGTGGCAGCCAGGCAGAAACTTTTCCTTGGTGTGGGGGAAAAGTGGCCCCTCTTCCTTGCAGCTGCTGGGCCCTTCCTGCTGCAGCCACTCAGAGTCCATGCCTGGCTGCCCTGTGGCTGCTCTGTGCTGCCACTGCTGCCCCACTGGGCAGCCTGGAGGTGACAGTGATGGCAACAGAGATGCAGGGCAGCCTGGTGTGGGCTCCAGGCCACTGTAGCAGGCCAGGCCTTCCAGTAGCAAGGGGGAGGGTCCACATTTCCTTTGCACTGAAGAACAGTTTCTGCTTGCCCACCACCACTGCTGCCACTGCTGAGCCTGGGCAGGTGAGTCTGGAGTAGGTGCAGGGTGGGCTGGGTCGGGACTGTATGCATGGGTCCCCTCTGGTACCATGGCACTGGGACCAGCGGTGGTGGCAGCCGGAAGATGCCATCTCCTCCTGGGCTACCTAGAAAGGCAGTCCAGTCACAGAGCTGCCCCAGCCCTGCTGCATGTCCATGGGGCGGCAGGACACGCCACAGGCAGTCAGTGCCAGGACCAGGCAGGATCAAGGGACTTACCACGGGCTGGACAAAGCCCTCCACAGGCTGGATCTGGCCTATGGGCCATATTTTGCCCACTCCTCTGGCATATAGTGCCTTCTCCTCTGCCCCCTACAGGTGGATTTATCACCACTGGGTGGATGCAACTCTGGATTCAGTTCAAACCACATAGGATTCTTGTAATGTTTAATCAGCAGCCACCTCTGTTATACTTTGAGATCCTCTGAGAAAAGGCTACCAACTAGCTACCGGGGTTTGTTATTAGAACCAGCACCACTGGCAACTGTGCTGAATTCAACAAACCGAGACTGGCATTTGTTTTCCTTCATGTGAATGTGTTTAGGGAGGCTTAAAACCAAGCAAGAAGGAGATGATGGGAGCTAAACTACAGGGATTTTTTTTTTGCTATGTACAATTTTTTTTTAAAACTCCTTTACCTTTAAAACCTGCTTGCCTGTGCTTCTGAGCTCACTTCAAGAGGGAACCTGTCAGCACAATGTGGAAGTTGGGCTGGGAATATTGTTAAAGTAGCAGGCAATAATTAATGAGGCGTTTTAGGACTGCAAACTGGGAAAGGTATTTGTGTTGGGGGGAGTTGTTTTTGAGGAGATTACACACCAGCTAGGTTTTTTTCCCCAGCTATCTCCACTCCAATTTATGCTTCTCCGGACAATTACCTAACTGTAGCTGCATAACCTTCTTTTTTTGTTCAGATCCACTTCTGAGCGGAGATAGTCAACCTATGACAGATGATTGTGACTCAAGAAAGGGCCTGTTGTAAACCAAATGATGCAGCATTGTGTTCTCACTACAGTTTCTTCTGGCACCTGCTGATAATGGGCTGTAATTAATGTTTCCTGAGCCTCCGGTGTCTTTGCAATATTTAACATTTTGACAGATGATAGCTGGGTGGTAGCCCTGTGTGTGGATTTCTCAGCGGCACTGAGTCTACAACAGACTTCTGTCCAGTAGAACAAAGTACAGGGCAGTGACAGAGGAGGACCGCAAAGTGTGGAGTCCAAGTTCAGCTCAGATAAGCACTCAGAAAGGTAGCAGGAGGTCATATGCTACCTGTCCTAGATTGAGGGAAAAGGGGGATTAAATTTCCTTTACACCCTTGGGATGCTAGATTGGATCAGGAATTCTTAATGTCCTAGTGTACTTAAGCAACCAAGGAGGTAGTTCTGGTTACAGCAGCTCCACCTGTCTTGCCTAAAGACAGCCTCACAGCCTGGAACTGCCCAAAATGGTTGCACTAGCACATGCTCCTGTCTCCCCACAGAAATGGTGTTGAGCCCCTACCTTCTTCTCCAACCCCCCTCTCCACAGTCCCCATGTGACAATAGCAAGCGTATCTGTGGCTGTGTTGCACAGAGCCTGCACTGAAGGACTTGTCCCGCGGCTGGCGCAGGGAGTCTGGTGGAAACCAAGAACCCTTTCCCAGATCTGAAGGTAATCATGGCTGCCAGCCAGGCAGTGAAGCTTTCATAGACATTTTTAATAAGTTTTTCCTTTGTACTGCTCTCTGAGCAGCAGTCCCAACTCTGACTCTTGCTGAACCCTGGGAACACACTACCCTATTAATATATGTGACTTATATGTCACCTTCCTTTTGATGATCTCAGAGCATTTTACTTATTCTAACTGTTTGAAGCCAGACTTCACTCTTGTGAGGTAGGAATATATTATTTTCCCCCTGCCACAAATGCAGGAACCTAATCATACAGAGACCTAATTGTCACAAAGGAAATTTGTGGCAGAGCCATGTACCATGCTAGGATACCAGTCTTCCTCCTGTGCTTTACCCTCAAGATCAGGGACAGGTGAAATGTTTGGGTATTTAGAGCTAAAGGCAGGGAATGGATTTCTACGCTGGATCCAAATTTTCCCAGAGTTCAGGACCTCTTAGATTTATAGTTTTGAATCTCCATATGAAATAATCCTGCAACATGAAAAATAATGAATTGTAGGAGTTAACTGAGCATTTCAGAGCCTTCAGCTGAATTTATTTCCCACATGATTCTGGGAAGGGACAAAGGATTAGGATGAAAGGACCTTATTTTGTTTTCCATCTGCTTTTCCTGTTGCAAGTAGTGAACTTGGTGCCTAAGAAGCTATTTACACGGGGCGGGGAAGAACAGAAAAGGGGACTGAGGAATGCATGAACTGCATTTTTCCTTCTTGAACCTTTATTACAGCACTGCAACATGTTAAACGTGGAGACACGAAAGCTGTCAGCATTGCAAGAGAAGTCCATAGCCAAAAATGATGCAAAACAGCTTAACCATCCAATCATTCACACAACATGCAAGGTCCACCTAGAAATGTCAAGGCACTCCTAGTAGGAGCAGTATTAGGATCAGATTTCCTGAGACATCATTTGTTCTTTGCAAGTAACCATGATAGAAGAATTATTTTGGTAGTCCAGATTCTGGACTTAGTTATTTGTGTACAGTGCCATTAGGACTGCACATATCAATGAGGGGAGAGTTTGCCACTGAGAAATCCACACACGGAGTTTGGTTGATTCTTTCTGAATTCAGCTAGGGTGGAAGTATAAGTTTAGATATCAAACACAAACAAGGACTTGTTCGTTTAATCCCAGCTGCTGAATAGCATTCTGAGACCCAAGAAAAGGAAGTATAGAGGCAGACGGGTAGGCTCTGATTTCAGTTGCGCCAGAGAAAATCCAGAATTACTCAGATGAAGCCAGTAGAGTGACTGAGATCCAAAATTGGCCTACTGCCTGGGTGTATTGTCCATTCTGAAGTGTACACGAACAAGATAGTGATGGATTGCAGGCAGCGTACTAAAGCTTGCCTTTAAAATGAAATTCCCTTAACACATATTAGAGAGTTGTCGAACAACTTGATCTGGGTTATTTGGAATCCCTTTAAATAAACATCTAAATTCTAATGAGCTTATCTGCTAAAAGAACAAATGTGGAAATTAGGACATGAGCTATTTGCACAGTTGCCAGGAAATAATTGTTGGTGATAATCCAAGCTGCAGAATACTTTCCATTGTTTCCAGCAAACTAGTTTTCATAAAATAGCATGGACTTCCTGCATGTGAATAACTTACATCAGTGATGCCTATAATGATACATGGCAGAACGATTACAGAATCAGAGCAAGGGAAAAAACAACAAAATCTAGATAAAGGGGGGAAGATGAAACATAAATCTGCTCCACATCTTTATGCTTAAAAGGTCTCTGTAGTGTATATAATTCAAGTTATCATTAAATAAGTGCAAATATATGCTGTTGAAACACACTGGGTTTTCACTTCAGTTCATCTACTATACATGTATGTATGTATGTATGTATGTGTGTATCTGTGTGTGTGCACACGTGCACAGATATATATATAAAAATTAATTAATACCCTCACCATGCAATGGCCAGGGACTTCACTAGAGAGTGTGATTAAGAATCATTTGAGTTTAGTTTAATAGACCTGGCTTTTAGTGGGCAGTAGCTGGTGTTATTAGACACTAACCGTGGAATTCATCCTTACCCTGACTCTATGTGAGTCAATTTTCTAAATGAGAAAACCATCCACTCAGCTACAGATCATTTAAACAGTTGTGTGTGTGAGTTGGAAAAATAATGCTGCATAAGAATGTAACCTGGGCGGTACTCCAGGAGCTACCCCCTCTCCAATTGAAGGGATCAAAGCAGGTGCACAAGCACTGTGGGAGGTGTAGGGACTCTCCTCCCACTGTAGAGCAGATCCAGACCACCAATGGGGACTTAACCATATACCTTT
This sequence comes from Crocodylus siamensis, assembly GCF_052110815.1. NCBI lineage: Eukaryota > Metazoa > Chordata > Crocodylia > Crocodylidae > Crocodylus > Crocodylus siamensis. The sequence goes on along the minus strand of NC_143397.1, from coordinate 242,807,885 downwards.
TAATCAGGGAACAATACTGGGAACATAACAGGTATAAAATCAGAGGGTATAGTGGACACTACAATGCCCCAAGGGGGCAGGATTCAATAAAGGTTAGACACTTACAATCACTGACGAAAGACATGGTTAACAAACTATAAAACATACACAGCAAAGCAAACAATACTGGTTGGTGAAATAGAAAAAGGCACAATATACAAAAAGTCAAAGCAATATAGGGCCTTGGTACCTGGAAGGGGAACACAATGGCCCCTTTTCACTGCAAGATTAGCTTCTTATTATCTCACTCGTCCCAAATCACCTCAGCTGAGACGAACTCAGATCTCCTACACGGTCGGCAGGAACACTGCCACACAAGCACCACTGGTGGCACTACTCCAGCCTGCTAGGGGTCTTGACCTTCCTAGAGCCCCGGCCTCATGTCCAGTTGCCTGGCCTCTGACTGGAGGAGCTGGAGCAGAGCTGGGAACCTCTCGGGTCGCTGCTCAGATCCTGGCTGGAACGGGGGAGCCTCTCCTGCTGGCTGCAGCCTCTCCTTGGGGATCCTGGAGCCGAGCGAAGAGCCTCTCCTGCCAGCTGCACGCTGCGCTGCTGAGGGTCCCACTGCTGCCTGCAGGTCCCACTCCTTCAGGCTCTTCTGGGGCACTGCTCCTGCCCTGCTGGCTCAGCTCTTGCCAGCTCTTTGAAGCTCCTTCCTTGTGGTCCCTCACTGGTCTGTCCTGAGTCAGCCGTGTTGCCCCTTTTATCCCCCTCCAGGTGACCCAAGGGGCCAATTAGGGGACATGAAGGGTGAGTCTCTGGGGCCTGATTGGTGAAGAAAGGGAATCCCAAGCCCTTCAATCATCTTTTACCCCTTCAAAACCTCTGGGCCAAATCATTACCAGATTGGTGAGGAAAGGGAGTCCCAAGTCCTCCAATCATCTTTTGCCCTTTCAAAACCCCTGAGCTAGGTCACTGCTAGCCAGCCCGTCACAAGAATAATGGCAAAGTAGCAAAAGCCACCGGGATAACATTTGCAGATAATAAGAGTAACTTCCTTATTACCAGAAAGTCCTTTTCAGTTGGAAGGTCCCTAGGGACATAAGCGTTAAGGAGATTTTTAAAGTCCAGGTCAGCATTGTGTGTTATTAAAGTAGCTCTCCTCCAGAGGTAGCTAATAGGGCTCTGCGAAATTTTGCCGGGAGTTTCATTTCGATGCTGTTTCAACTCGTTTCAAGCTCAAAACAGCAAAATTGAAATGAAACGGAGAGTTTCAAAACAGGCTCACAACAAAACAAGGCAAGTTGAAATGTTTCAAGATTTTTGAAAGGTTTCAAGTTTCAAAGCTCAAGCTGGGCTTGCTTGCAGGGAAGCAGAAACTGAAGTAAGGAGAGAGAGGGGGAAGGGGGGGGAAGGGGGGAAAGAACTGCTCTCATTATGGACTCTGTAGCTGGCCAGTGACCGTCATCCTTTCCTGAGGTCCCTTCCAACCCCAGTGCTCTGGGGGAGGGATGGAAAAACTGCATAGAAGGCAGCACTGTTTGAACTGCCCTGCTGTCTGCCTTGGTGTCAGCTGAGTGAAGGTGCACCTTAACACACACACAGTGTCACCCACCCATGTCACGAGTTTTGCTTGTCAACAGCTTGAGGTGCAGTTTCCCCAAAACTCCTCCACCGATCTTCTTGAAACTTGGCAGCCTTTGTGGCCTCACCAGGGGCTGGCGGGCCTGCAGTGTTGACCCTGCTGTGGCTTAACACAGAAACGTGACATGAGTTTTGCTTTCAAGACTTTGAGGTGCAGTTTCCTTGAAAACCCTGCACCTATCTTCTTGAAACTTGGCAGGCTTCATGCCCTCAGAAGGGGCTATCAGTCCTGCAAGCTTCATCTAAGTCAGGCCAAAAATGACAATGGTATAGGCTGTTTTGAGCTTCCCCATTATAGCCTATGGGCAAAACATTGAAACAGCAAAACTGGTTCAATGAAACAGAACAGTGGTTTCGAATCGAAATGAAATTTGAAACAAAACGCTGTTCTGTCAAAACGGCAAAATGCAAGACAAAACAAAGTGATGCCGTTTTGCGTAGCCCTAGTAGCTAATAACTATTTGAGACATACATCAAGGAGCTGGGTGCCAGTTACCCCAGCATACACCCATTGGAGTTATTCTAAGCATATCAGTCAAACAGTTTACCTGGAGCCCCTAACTCCCATCTACTGTCAATGGAGAATGCCTTGCAATCTGAATCTGGTACCAGCCATGTGCTGTGACTGTAAATACTGCAGGGCTTTGACTTCCATTCTGAAGGCTGGTTATGCTCTTAATCCCAAGCACCTTAATCGAGTAAAACTCTCCACAGGTCATCTGCTTGAGTGACAGCCAAATAAGATATTCAGGATTTGCCTTACTGCTTCGTTTGTCCTATCAATTGGTCTGTGTCACACGGAAGTTAGGAACAAATCATAGAGCTATCGGGCATAGAATGTAGCCCTAAATCATCCAAACTGAAGATAACTATTTGATATAAGTAAGAAACAAGCCCCTGTGTATAGCAGTATTTTCTGAACATAATACATACCAACTCTATTTAACAGCCGTTGTGGTTGTTGACTATTTTGAAAGCTATAAAGATTGTACTGCTATAAAGAAAACCTATTTGGTTTAACACAATAGGGATTCATATCCTGAAAGCCCAGATATAGTAATCCCAAAGAACTGTATCCAAAAACACATCGTCATTAAGGTGCTGCATTCTGTTTTGCATTAGGCACTACCCCATTCAGAATGATGATTATGTTGCTACTGGGACATTTTTGCTTGCTACCCTGTAGGAGTTGGAATTGTGAGTAAATACAAACCAATTTGACTTGGGTGAATGGGAAAATGTTTTCCTGATATGCATGCGTGTGCGTATATTTGCAGGGATTTTTTCCTACTGATCAAGAATCCTCGAATTTTTCGGTTAGGTGTCTTTCCTTTCTCCTCAACCCTTTAAGATCACCCTTTCAAGAGGAATATGTACTTGAATAATGAAATATGTGTGGCATAAATACAATGTAAGGAAAGGTTGTGAGCACCATGCACAGGAAGAATATTTTCTCCAAAGGAAGTTCTTATTTATTGCACCAGATCCCCACCCAAAATTGTGTGTCCCAATCCATCTATCAATGGTCCTTGTGGCAGAATGTCTCTCCCCAAAAACTGTGCTCTGTGACACTTTGGTTAACATGGGCCCTGCAGAAGGCAGACATCCCATCTCTTTAGGTAACCTGAGTTGGATACATTCCTGAGGGAGAGGGGAAACCTGCTCCCTATGCATACGCGACTAGCATCACATACCTGGATGGGGGCTTATGCTCCCTATTGTTCTAAGCAATGCCAGTCTACCTGACAACGACTGATGGATTTCAAATTGGTTGGCTGGCAGCCAACAGGTGCTGGCCTCTATTGGACCAAGTAAATGAGGTCGTAAGGTCTGTATAAATTAAGGACTGTCCAGAAGGAGGGGCAGTAGCCATGATGAAAACTCAGAGAGAGAAGAGCTAGACCATCTGAAACTTGCTCTCTCTCTTGAAACTCATGAACAATGAACTGCCTGCCTCCAGAGGGAATCTCCATCTGCCTCTGGATGATACTTGTGAGCAAGCTACCTGAGCTCTAACTAGATATAAACCTTGCAGTAACCCAGCTGCATGATCAACGGCTACTCAGCCACCCTGTTTGCTCTATGGGATTTCTCTGATATTGCTCTACCCTGTACCCTGTTCCAAACCTACTCCTTGTAACCAATAAAGTTCTCCTTTGTACCTAGCATGGGAGACTTATTGGAAGTGGGTCTAGATTATGCCTTGGGGTCCCCTTGGTCTGGCTGACTAAGGGACACCACTGTTTGTGCTTCAGACTGAGGGAAGCACCCCGAGTTCTTGAAGTGGGTTGAGTACCCCCAAAGGCTACTAGGCCTGTGTTTCCCAGGGAGCACAGAGCCAGGATCACTCCAGACCCTGGGTGGTGGTGATGTTACCCCCAGGCTAGTGGGTGTGCTCCAGGAAGTGGGGGGTGGCCAGACATAATGTGCCCCCAGGGAGGCACTTAGAGCCTGGAAGGTGGTCAGGCACCATGAGGTGGGTGACTTAGTGCAGGAGCACCCCCTACTGGCCCGCCAAGGTCATCATTACACTCTCCATGAATGCCTGGGTCGTTGTTGCCTGGAGCCTTCCCTGTGAGGTAAGGAAGTAAGACATTCCCTATTCTACAAATGAAAACAAATAGGATATGTACAAGTGTGATGTTTCTACCAGTGAAATCTTAATTTCACCAGTAGAAAGCTTAAGTGTATAAGGATTCTAACAGTTTTTAATGGACCATAAATGGCAGGTCTGGTAGAAACTTCCATTTCATCTGACAAGGTAGAAGTTGTCTCTAGCAGCGTTCCCTCTAAGCTGCATAGTGTTCATGGCTGCTGCACACACCATGCAGCTTAGAGGGAATGCTGGTCTCCGGTAGAGTTTCTACTAGAGAAGCAAGCCCTTATACACTTCAGTAGAGACTACCACGCAGCCCTCTGGTATCTCATTGCTCTCCCTCCCCATCCATGCATTGGCAACACATAGGGGGTGCACACAGGTGCATATGCACCTCCTGAGCTTGGCAGTGCATCCCCTGCCAAAAGTGACACTAAGATTTTTGGCAGTGCCTTTGGGAGGTCACTGCTCGCCACCCCCCCTTGCCTCCGACACTGCTGGTAGCATCTGTGGGTGGTCACCGATTGCTGCTGGCTGCGGCCGCCAATGGTATCTGTGGGTGGTCACTGACAGCCAGTCAGCTCTAGCCACCTTCACTACAGACAGCACCATGGCTGCCTGCAGGAGCTCGCCACCGCCATGCTCCTGCTGCTGACAGCATGGCTGCCACCACCTGCAGGAGCTCATCATGCCCCCCCATGACATGGAAACAATCTGTGACCAGGACAAACTCCAGTGCTCCTAAGCACAAAGTCAACCCCTCCCACCACTGACCCCAAGGCTAGGAAAACTCAGTCCCTGTCAACAGCCCCAGGGCCATGCATCTGTTAGTCCCCTTGACCCTGAACAGGTGGGGGAAAGTGACCTATCAGCACCAAACCCTTGGCCCATCTCCACCATTGCCAAAGCCCCTAGAATCTGCACCATTCCCCAAGCCCGTTGACTCAATCCGCCAGGGAGCTGGAGCTTGCAGACCCCACTCCTCCCCTTTCCCAAGCCTCCTGACCCTTTCGTGCAGCTCCTGGACCCTGCATCAGTTCCTGAGCCCCCTGATCAGTTCACAGACAAGGCCCCCACAGCACCCAACCACCCTCACCCGACCTGTGCTGGAACCAGGTCCTTTGGCTGGTGCCAGAGGGGTACAAATCCATTGAAGGCAACTGGAGGGGAAATAGATAGACTTGAAAAGATTGTAGACACACTCAGTGTGGCAGAAGGCCACCTCTGTTTCTCCCCAAAATCTCTGCTCTGTGACAATTTGGTAAGGATGGGCCCAGCAGAGGATATACCCCTTACCCTATCTCTTTAGGTAACCCGAGCTGGATACATTCCTGAGCAAGGGGGAACCTCCTCCCTCTGCCTACGTGACTGGTATCACATACCTGGGTGAGGGGCTTGCTCCCTGGGGAGCTAGGAGCTTCCAGTCTGCCCAGCAACTAGTGTTGTATTTCAAATTGGTTGGCTGACAGCCAACAGCTGCTGGCCACCATTGGACCAGGTAAATGAGGTCACAAGGGCTATATTAGTCAAGGACTGCCCAGGAGGAGGGGGCAGCAGCCATGAGGGAGACTCAGAGAGAGAGAAGAGCTGAACCATCTGAAACTTGCTCTCTCTCTGTCTCAAAACTCATGATCAGTGGACTGCCTGCCTCGAGAGGGAATCTCCAACTGCCTCTGGATGATACTTGTGAGTAAGCTACCTGAGATCTAATGAGATATATAGCTTACAGTAACTCAGATGCGTGATCAAAGGCTACCCAGCCAGGGGACTTTGCTCTATGGGATTTCTCTGATATAGCTCGACCCTGTACCCTATTCTAACCCTGCGTCTTGTAACCAATGAAGTTCTCCTTTGTACCTCATGTGGGAGACTTATTGGGAGCGGGTCTAGATTATGCCTTGGGGTTCCCTTGGTTCGGCTGACTAAGGGAGACCACTACTTGTGCTTCTGACTGGGGGAAGCATCCCAAGTACTTGAAGTGAATCAACTACCTTTGAAGGCTACTAGGCCCGTGTTTCCCATGGGGCACGGAACCAGAATCAAGCCCAGCCCTGGGTGGTGGCAGTGGAACCCCCCCAGGCTAGCGGGTGTGCTCCAGGAAAGGGGTCGGCCAGATGTGAGGTGCCCCCAGGGAGGCACTCGGAGCCTGTAAGGTGGTTGGGTGCAGTGAGGTGGGTGGCTCAACGCAGGAGTGCCCCCTACTAGCCTGCCACACGTGGTGGTAAGCGTGGGATCTGACAACCTGCTGTATTGAAGGAATAATCTGGGAAAGGGAATAGAGTCACTGATAACCCTTGAGCAAACAATTTCTAATTTGGCAGCAGGTCAACTGGATAGTGTAGATAGCTAGGATGGCCAACAAGTGTGCCCACATGACGGTGGACTACTTGAGAGAGCTGGTGAAAGAGAGAAGCCTTCCAGTCAGGAAGGAGCAAAAGAAAGATGACCTGATCAAGATCCTGTGTGATAATGACCAGGCTGCAAGATCACCTCCAGACATCCATGAAGAACCCATGGGGGGCACTGAGTGGCCACCCTCTGAGTGGGAGTTCCAGAAATTCCAGCTCCAGCTAGAAGCTGAGGAGTGAGAGCGCAAGCTAGAGTTGAAAAGGATGGAGCTGGAGGCCCAACAACAGCATGAGAAGGAACAGCGCGAGCATGAGAAGGAACAGCGCAAACGGTCTTGCAGTAGTTTATAACTATTCTACCTCGTCATCCCTTGGGGCGCTCTGGTGAACAAAAGTTCCCCCAGATACTGGTGGTCACCCCTGATAAACTTATAAGCGGCCATCAGATCACCCCTGAGCCTGTGCTTTTCCCGGCTAAAGAGCCCCATGGCTCGCCACCTGTTGTCGTAAGGTCTGTTTTGCTAACCTGTGATCACATGGGTGGCTCTTCTCTGGACTCTGTCAGGCTTCTCCACATCCTTTTTGAATTGTGGTGCTTGAGAAGCATCTATGGATGCAAGCCAGAGTTTTGGTCACTTTACTAGCCGCAGCATCACATTGCAGGCTCATGTTCATCTTATGGTCAATGATGACCCCCAAGTCTCTTTCTTCTGTAGTGCTAGCCAGCGTAGCACTGCCAAGCCTATAAGGATGCTGCAGATTTTTTTTTCCTCCCAAGGTGGAGAACCTTGGATTTTTCAGTGTTAAACACCATCAGGTTCTCATCTGCCCATGTGTTGAACCTGTCCAGGTCAGCCTGGATCACCCTCTTGTCTTCTGGTGTGGATGCTTTGCCCCAGAGTTTGGTGTCATCGGCGAACTTGGCCAGTCCGCTTCTGACTCCAAAGTCCACATCATTAATGAAGATGTTGAACAATATGGGTCCAAAGACAGAGCCTTAGGGGACCCTGCTCACAGGGCACCATGACAATTCACTTCTGTCAATTACCATCCTCTGGGTCTGACCAGAGCCAGTTTCCAGCCAGTGGATTGTGGTGGACCCAAGGCCACAATTGGCCAGTTTTGCCAAGAGTCGATCATGGGATACCAGATCGAAGGCTTTTTTGAAGTCAAGATATATGACATCAATCTCTTCTGCCTTGTCCAGGTGATAGGTCACTTGGTCATAAAAGGAGATGAAATTGGCCAAGCAAGACCTACCCAAAACAAACCCATGCTGGCTATCACTCAGGATGTTGGCTTTGGCCAGTCCATTAAGGATGGCCTCTTTAATAAACTTTTCTCTCGGATAGAAGTCAGGCTCATGGGCCTATAGTTTGCCGGATCCACTTTCCTCCCTTTCTTAAAAATAGGCACCACATTGGCCTTCTTCCAGTCTTCGGGCACTACACCAGAGCGCCAGCAGGTCTCAAAGATCCATGCCAGAGGCTGGGCTATGACGCTCGCCAGTTCCTTGAGTACCCTGGGGTGTAGATTGTCAGGGCCAGCTGACTTGAAGGTATCCAGCTTCTCAAGGTGTTCCTTTACGAGGTCAGCATTGATGGAGGACAGGAGATCTCCCTCACCCGGACCTGCCTTGCCCGTAATGGGCATGGGTGTCCCATGGGACTGATGAAAGACCGACGGAAAGTACCCATTTAATAAGTTGGCTTTTTCCTAGGCGTCAGTTGTCCCATCTGGTTCAGCAGGGGTCCAATGTTGCCCTTGCTTTTCCCCAGCTTCCCACATATCTGAAAAAGGACTTTTTATTGTCCTTGATGCTTGAAGCTAGTTGGAGTTCAGTCGCAGCCTTGGCTTTCCTGGTTTGCTCCCTGCAGGACCAGACCAGTGCAGAATAATTCTCCTTGGAGGTGAATCCCGTCCTCCATCCTTTGTAGGCCTTTCTTTTTAGCCTCAGGAGGTCTGCTAGGTCCCTGGAGAGCCAAGGGGGCTGCTGTGCCCTCCTGCTGCCTTTCCTCCGAGATGGAATTGAATTAGCTTGTGCTTTGAGGATCACTCCCTTTAGGATCAACCACTCTTCCTGGACTCCCATCCCCCTGGGGTTGTGGTCCCTTAGGGCCTGACTGACAAGCCTCCTGAACTTGTCAAAGTCGGCTTTCCTGAAGTCAAGGACTTCTGTGTTGCTGACTGACTTGCCAGCTTTACAGCAGATGGTGAAGGTGATCAGCTCATGGTCGCTGTCATCCAGCTTCCCATCAATCACTAAGTCGCCGATTAGGGCATCCACAGTAGCCAGTATCAGGTCGAGCAGCACTTTACCTCTCATTGGCCCGTAGACTTCTTGAGTCATGTAGAGGTTATCCACGCACGGGAGGAGGCTTGATTAGGAAACTTCCACTAGCTGTTTGAAGAAAGCCTCATCCACCACTTCCTTCTGGTCTGGTGGTCTATAGCAGACACCCACCACAACATCACCCTTGTGATGTTGACCCAGAGACTCTCAACAGGCCTATCTCCAGCTTCATACTGGAGCTCCGAGCAATTATATGGCTTTTTTACATAAAGTGCAACTCCTTCTCTTCTCCCCTGCCTGCCCTTCCTGAAGAGTTTGTACCCATCCATGACAGTGCTCCAGTCATGCGAGCTCCCACCAAGTCTCTATTATTCCAATAACATCATAGTTCTGTGGCTGTGCAAGGACTTCCAGTTCTTCCTGCTTGTATCTCAGACTCTGTTCATTTTTGTACAGGCACCTGAAGTAACTATTCAATTGCCCTGATTTCTCAAGAAGTATGAGAACACCTCTCCTGTTCGCCCTCCTGCTTGCTCTTTCTGAAGGTCTCCCACTTCCCCACTTACCTCTGGGCTTTGGTCTCCTTTCCCTGGTAAACCTAGTTTAAAGACCTCCTCATTAGGTTAGCAAGCCTGTTTGTAAAGACACTCTCCTCCCTCTTCATCAGGTGAATCCCATCTCTTCCCAGAAATCCTTCTTATTGTAAGAACATCCCATTGTCAAAGAAGCTAAATTCATGCTGGTGACACCACCTGCACAGTCAGGTGTAGATCTGCAGGATGCACCTACTCCTACCCAGGCCCTTTCTCTTGACTGGAAGGATTGATGATGTTAGGGTGACAATATTTGGATCTTAGAGAGCACTGGATTTGCAGCTGAATACAAAGCCTTTACCTGTGGCCTAGCAAAGCTGCTGACCACAAGGCAGAATGGTTAAGGCAGCCATTTGCTTATGTTAAGTAACCATTTTAACTGTGAAAACCATTTTCTGAGGGAAAAGTAGCAAATGAATCTGTGTAAGTCTGTGTGCTGTGAACCAGCTGCAGCGAGGAACAAGATAAGATAAAGGGGCCCAAGAAAGGGTGGGGACGGTACAACCAAAGACAGAAAAACAGATTGGAATGTGGAAAACAACACGTAACTGGTAACAGAATCCGAGATGAACGTATGCAACAAGGTGAATGGTGATTGGTGAAGAAGCCTCCAGAAGCTTCCAAGTTTTAGTCAAAGTCCGCCCATTGACCGAAGAAAAGCAGTCAAGGTCTTAGACATGCACTCAAAAGCAAGAAGACATGTAAGTGAATGAAATACATAGGCAATACCATGTTAATGAAGCAAACAGTAAACAGAGGCAAAGCTTGAGATGGGAGAAGAAATGGGTGGAACATAGGTGCGGTAAGGGTAGAATAAATGTTAATAAACATGAACCAAAGTATATAAATGTGGAAAAAACTATTGTTTGTGCCTGTTTCTCATCTCCTATGGCGAGAGAGCTTGCAGAAGCTGTCTCCATTCTGAATAAAGTTGTTGCGAGCAAATGTGTGCTGGTGTTTGCTCCCTGCTCTGCTCTGGGTAATGAGTAACAGGATCCATGGGTAATTGGACTATCGTCTCCGTCATCATTGGGTGCTGCACGGAGTTGGGGTCTAACAGATGAGAACACAACTTGAGCCCCAGATGCCCTCACCCTTGCACCCAGAGCCCTGTAGTCACTTTTGATCTGCTCAGGGTCTCTCCTGGCAGTATCATTGGTGCCCACATGGATGAGTAGCATGGGGTCATAGTCAGAAGGCTGGATGAGCCTTGATAGTCCCTCCATGTTATCTCGGATCTGGGATAAGATCTGGGCAAGCAGCAAATTTCCCGAGACAACAGGTTAAGTTGGCAGATGGATCGCTCCATCCCCCACAGAAAGCAGTCTCCAACCACCACCACCCGTTGCTTCTTCTTGGTGGCGGTCATCTCGATCCTTCCCACTTGGTGAGACCTGGCCTGTTTTCCTCCACCAATGGAATATGCTCCTCCCTCTCTGCTGCTAGGGCTGCATATCTGTTCTCCAGACAAACCACTACAGGGGGAGGTGAAGATCTCTGCTTGCTGCCAGAAGTCACACACCTCCAGCTTGGAAAGGAATGGGGTAGGCAGAGTCAGGGATGTTCACTGAAAGACGTTTGGAGCAGTGAGCAAGAAGCCCTCCAGTGATGGGATCCCTCCTGTGCTCAGGAAAGGATTACCTGCCTCCTTACTGGATGGGCTGGCCTGTTGAAAAGTTATCATTTGATTCCCCCAAGTACCAATTTAATAGTGCACCTAGAGGCTAATTTCCTTCTTCTCACTACTTGACCAGAAAGAGAGCAGACAGTGTTTTCAAGAAGTCTTCTTAATCCCCATCTTACAGGAGAAGAATATTGTTCCTAGAAAGGTAAAGTGAAAAGTCTCAGCTACTTTCCTTTATCACATCCCATTACCATGGAGGATATGAGCATCACCTTCGTAACAAACCTGAGGGCTACTTGCCTTGAGTGTAGACGTCCTCTTGGTCACTTCAGGTAGTGGACTGCCTGTTTGGTGCTTTTACACCAATATAAATGCACTTTCTTTGCACTGCTATAAAATCCTCCTCAGCAACTCTCTGACACAGGTACAAAAAGCCTGGTGAAAACATGCTTTTAAAAGTGATTTTGCCTCCCTTTGGGTAATCTCTATGAATGGATGAATGATGAGCAAAAACAAAATGATACGAGATGGGGATAATAAGATGGTGGAAATAATAAAACAGGCAGGTAATGCACACTACAGCAGTACTCTGGTAAGAAATCCAACTCACTTGTCACTGAGGAATGTATAGGTGTATATACATGATATCTCACACAGTACAGAACATCCTCGAGTGGGAATGCAAAGCCAGTGACCTATGTAACTCCTCCAAATAACTTCTAGAGGTGCCACTGATGAAGAAAATGGAAGGGAAGTGGATTGTGAATTATTGATACCACATACTGCAAGTGAACTTTTGACATGACCATCTCTCCACTGTCAGTCCCTGTATGCTGTATGCCTTCCTTTAGCATCCAGATTTCAAACAGCCTTACATACATTGTCCTGTCCTATTAACAAGAGAACTTACTAGTCTAATACATTTTTGAACAAAAACTGTATTTTTGTAATAATTTCTGTACTAATCCTTCTGGAAAACATTTGTTTAGCACATTTCACCTAGTCATACTTGGAGAGGGGTTATAGTTTTAAGATTCGATTGCAACTCCAAGTGGAGATGCATTTATTTGTGACACTCAGTTTACAACTCATATACTTAGATATGCCATAATGATGGCATTTGGAAAGGTAGTGTGGTGTACTTTGTGATTCAACGGGGCATATTTTGGTATGCCTACTCATGCTGTGTGGTAGCTTGCTCTACCTTGGCTTCCTTAGGACTATTTATTAGAGAAGGTACTATTCATTGAGTCAATATGAGTGAGAATGTGAAAATTTGGCTAATAATAATGATGATATGTAGATGGATCATTGGTTTTTAAATTATCATGGCATATTATTCTAATAGTATTATACTATTACTAATAGTAAATTGTTATAAAATATCATAGTCCTCTAAATTTTTCACCAAAGCTGTGCAAGTCATTGGTATTTTTGGTTCTCTGGCCAAGCCAAAACTTCAAAAAAGAATTAGGTTATGGCAAATAAAAATGGTTTTTAGTTTTGTTGAAAAGGATTGGAATTTGAGTAAATTTAGTCTTGAAAAGTTATTTCAAAATGAAAAAAGTTATATGTTTCATTTAAAATATTAACATTTATATGGTTTGACTCTTCTTAATTTTTCTGGTGTCTCTAGCTGAAACAATTTGTTAAGTTTGGCATAAATGTGTAAATAAATTCCATGGATGCCATGATTTGCTTTTCAGTGAATAATTAAACTATTTGCCTGAAATAATTAACTCAGCTCTAGTTTTCACTAGATGCTAATAATGGGCTTGTTTGTATAGCTATAGAATCACCAAACCAGAACATTTTAGAAGCAAATTCACTGCTCGTGGGGCTGCTTCTCTGACTTGCCTCATGTAGGATGAGTCTCTCTAAAACAAATGATACAATCCCATAAGGAAAGGTTGAGGAGTCAAGTCTTCTAGGCAGGAGTAATATTTCCTACCTTGCAAGTACTCATGACCATCAGAAGAATGGTATCTTCAGCAGCAAAATGACCTCTTAAACGAAGCTGGAGCATTGACTCAGTATTGATTCAGAGCAAAGCCAGCTTCTTGTTGAAACAAATACTGCTTCCTGTAGTACTGAGGTTTCTCCGCAGGGCTCCTGCCTGTGCTCTGCTTTAAGAGTTGAGAAGACAGTGCATGGTGGTATGGCTCCAGGCAATGAATGTCCTTTTTTTAAATCAGGAGGTAAAGGGTTTAGTACTATTTCTTGGATTTTTCTTATTCCCTCTAAGCCAGAGGGGATAGCCTAGAGGTCTACACACAGCCAGGAAAGATCCAGACTAGAAGACACAGGTTCAAAGACTCAGCAACAAAGTGGGAAGAGTTGGATAACTCAAGGGATAGAAATCATTAATCCCCAGGAAATTACACAAGGTAAGGTCATTGTTATTACTGTCATATGAGTGAAGTATAGTATTTGGGAAGTATTTCAGATGTCGCTCAGTTTCACTGGGTACTGAATACACTCATTGGTCAGGTTCCAGGATCACTTGCTCAACATCCAGCCCTCTTAAAATTCACAAGCTGAACTTTAGCCTTGGTATCAGCTGGCACAAGCTGAAAGGAGTTGTGTGTGCTTGGAGCCAGCAAATGATTTTGGCCCATTGTAGTCAGTGTTCTACTAAACCAGGTAATGATTGGGATTGTGCAATGGTAACCGGCTGCTGCATGATACGGAGGGGGGAAAGCTCAGAAACAAACTTGTCTGTACAGAAAGACGAATCCACCGGCATTGCAGAAATCCTGGAATAGAGAGAGAATTTTCTCTGATGAGGCAGCCAAGTGAGAGAGTCTGGAGCAGGAAACGCAGGTGCAGTAAATAGTGAAAGCACACGACCCAGGTTAAAGTGCTTTTGTGCCTAATGCTTCAGAGAAATTAGTCAAGAAGAACTCAACTGTGAAAATGGGGCTCCTGTATTTCTGCCAAGGTTATTGAGACCCGTTTTGATCTGTTGAGCAAATGCTAGTTGTATAGTCTTATGCAGCTTGGGTGAACATCTCATGTGAGCAATTTTTTTTTTTTCAAGTTTGAAATCAGAGGGGCTCTGGTATATGAGCTCTTGTACAGACAGATAAAGTATTTGCTATGGAGAGAAGGAAGTAGTAATGCTATTATACAAAGCCCAGGTGAGACTTCATCTGAACTACTGGATACAGTTCTGATGGCCTTAGTGTTGTTGGGGACCTGGGCAAGAGAGTCATTTAGGGGCCCTTAGAGGAATATACTCAGGTAAATATTAATCCACCACAGTTGTATCATGGATCTTTTTAATATTCTTTGGCGGAATTAGATAAATAGCTGAGTGTTAAAATGCAAATAGAGCCCCCCCCCCAAAACTTCACCCCCCCCCCAAAAAAAATTGGGTCCCCTAAAGTGTGGGGCAGTCGCCCGGTTTGCCCTCCCCTAAGGCAGCTACTTTGATCACCCATGTTCAAGAAACAAGACTCAAACTGGAAGAGGTGCAGGGACACAGATGTCCAGTATGGTCAGGACATGGAGGCTTTCTCACCTGAGAGGAAATTAAAAGGGCTTGGCTTGTCTAGCAAAATGAAGACTGAGAGGAAATACGGTTGTTGTCTCTATAGAGATCCTAGATGTAAATGCAAAGTAGAGAAAAGAGCCATTGAAACTGAAGGGCTATGTTGGCACAAGAACAAATGGGTATAAACCAGCGATGAATACATTTAGGATGGGAATGAAGAGATTTCTAAGCAAAACAGCTTGCTTTGTGGCCAGCCTTCTGCTATGAGGAGTGGAGGCTAAAAATCCTAGCTAGTTGGAGGAAGGAGTTTGCTCAGTTTATGAACAAAATTATATGATGCAACTGCCTACAAGAGCAAGGGAAAGGAGTCGATGATCTGGGAAGTCCCTTCCAATCCTGCATTCCCAACTGGTATTTTTGTAGTGGATTGTCTGGTTCTTCCTTTTAATCATTTCCTTATAGCAGTTAGGACAAGCATTCAACATGCTCTTCACACCCCCACCCCAGACTGAACTGTTCTCCCAAGATGTGCAGCAGATAATTGAAAGCAGGCTGCATATTTTTGTGTATAGCCACTTTTTCATTCAAATTACCTTTAAACTTAGCCAGATTGGAGGCGTAAATAAAGGCAGAATACAGCCTGAAGTGTTGTAATAAAAAGTATCTAATGGGCTTCTGTGGGATGTGAATTAATCTGTTTCATGAGGGGAAAGATGTTTGATAACTCAGTGAATATGCTGTCAGGGATGCATTTCACCCCTCCAAGAATTTACTATTTGAGGTACTGTACTCAGTCAAAATCCCCCATTGAATTTTACCCTCTAATGTCTATATAATAACGGTAATATATATTCTTAGCACATAAGCAATAAATAGGAAGCATTCAAAAAGACTGTCTTCCAGAGAAAATTCAAGATCTTATGGGATACACATTAGTTCCCACAATAAAAGAACACAAATCAAAATAGTGACTGAACAGCAGATGAGTGAATGATTATGCTGGGCTTCTAATGAAACCATACTATAAAAGACATTAGAAAGATTGATTAGTGTTCAGTTAGCTGACAACACTACCAAATACATTCATAGTTGTGATGAATCTACACAGAAATATTTCTTTGTGAGTGTGTGTATCCATGCTTGTGTTGTTATAAGTTATTTGTTGCAGGCTTTTTTATAGTATAATAAAGAGACTGACTTGCAGCTCTTCACACTTTGCACTCCACTGTGGATACTCCTGCAATGGACGGCTCACAAAATGACTCATTTTCCATACATCTGACAGTCATTTGAATTAACACATTGATCAGAGTATTTACAATATGCAGAGCTAAATAAACATATTTAGGAGGAAGCAAGATGGAGCAAGCCGCTCAGTTGGGTTTAAAAAAAAAAAAAAAAAAAGAGTTTAAATTGAATCCTAGCCAGGAGTTACTGATGCTCAGAGTATAGGAGGATTAAAGATCAGGAATGAATATTTTTTATGGGGAATGAGAGTTATAATAGGGAGGAATGAAAACAAAGCCAGTGGCCAGATATTCAGCTGGTGTGAATGTGTTAAGTGTTACTGCCTTTCATGGGGCCACGCCAGTTCATAGCAATTGTGGATCCAGCTGTAAGAGTTTGGAAGGATGATAAACCCTCAGGATTTAGGGCCTAAGCCACTCTGCCTCTGTGAGAAACTAGATATTGGGCTACAGGGATCTGTGGTGTGACCAAATATGGTATTCATGTTCTTACCTCTCATTATAGGAAGTTGGGAGGAAATTTGAACTGAAGCAAATTGTTCGGTAACCACCAACTGCTGGGCTTTTGCATCTAGTTTTTTTGCAAGTGTCTCTGAAACAGAGATTGCACAAGCCGTTGTTTGTTGGAAGGTATTCAGCTAGAAGATATAGTCCAGCTTAGCAGTATTGTGCCTCTTTGTCCCCAAATGTTCATATCTAAGTGACCATGGTATGAAGTATATAGTTATAAGTTACAAAACTATTATAGGAAATGTTTTTATGTCATTAATGTAATAAAGCCATTTTTGAGCTCCTGGAAATCAATCTTTAACTTTCAACCAATTTTTCAGTCAGTTACTGTCCCTGCTGAAGTCAGTGGCAAAATTCCTACCGACTTCAATGGAGGGATGTTACAGCTCTTGGATGCAAGACTAGGCTTGATACGTTGTTAAATAAGCAAATAAGTGGGCATGTCTACATGTGCGCTTTAATGTGCATTCACCTATTTTAATGTGCACTAAAGCATCACTAAAAAAACCCCCATGCTCTTTAGTTAATGTGCATTAAAATCAGATACTTGGGCATACATCTGGGGTTCTGGAAATCCAGCGCATCAGAGCAGACTCAATTAATCAAGTCTGCTGGAGCATGTAAATTGATGCACTCTGGCAGCCTTGCACATCACATGTATAAGCGGTGCAGTGCATTTCCACGTTGAGAAAATGGCAGCAATGCACTTTGAACTAAAACATGTTTGATGTACCATGTTCTAGCAGACTCCAGCATCATGTGTATTAGCATCCCCACCCTGAAAAATGGTGGTGGGGTGCTTTGAACTAAAGCTTGTTCAATGAGCTTTAGTTCAAAGCATGCTGCCACCATTTTTCAGGGCGGAGACACTGCTACAATTAACACTCCAGGTGCTTTTAATTAGCGCAGGTCTTGGAGGCGCACTAATTATAGTGCCTTCTGGAGCACATCTATAAATGCTCCATGCTGTTTAGTTAATGCTCATTAAGACAGGCTAATGAACATTTTCCTAGTATCTCACAATGGAGAGGGCCTGTCATCGTGGAGGGAAGCTTCCCCGATGCACTGTAATTTTTACAGTGTGTCAGAGCAGACTTGATTAATTGACTCTGCTGGAGCATACCAATTATCATGCTTCAGGTAGCCTCTGCATCTTGTGTATCAGCATCCCTGTACTTCAAAATGGCAGTGGGGGCACTTGAATTAAAGCTTGTTTGATGAACTTTAATTAAAGCACCCCTGCCATCATTTTGAAGCACAGGGATGCTGATGCACAATATTCTGCAGGTGCTTTAATTAAAACAGCTCTCAGAGCTGCTCTAACTAAAGCACCCCTACCCCCTCCTCCCTGTGACCCCCTCCTCATCCCACCCCTGGAGCATATGTGAAAAAACTCCTGGTGATAACTAGATTTAATGCATGTGTAAACACATCCAGTACAATGCAAATTGAAATCAAATTCACCGTTGATTTTATGGTAGAAGTAGCCAAGTGCTCTCTGAACCAGTCAGAGGATTTCCAAATCCAGGAAGAGATAAGGGATTTGTGTTAGGTTGTTATTTTGTGGGTTTTTTTCATTATTACTAAATTTATTTAGTATGGTACATTAATCCCTTATAATTAAGGCATCTTCCTATGGAGTGGGACATCTCTGACACATTATTATCCTCATTCTTAAGGAGAGGAAAGCTATTTGCCTACTTCATGCAGCTGTATGAATCAGTTAATGTCAGAGCACATTAACAACCTAAACACTAATATTATTATTAGATATACTGGTGTGCTTATGTCACTGGAAAAAGGGAAACAGTTGTGGTGAACAATTCGAAAGGTAAAGTAGATGTAGTGTTGCTAGATGTTAAGCAGGCAGTCTTTTCAGCAAAGGCATTTAGATGCTGTGGTTATGAGGGGGATGCAAACGTCCAGGTGAACAGATGGCACTTAAAGGGAGCTTCAGTGAAACTGGACACAGTTCTCCATCACTTTTTCAGCTCTCAAGGTATGCAAAAGGATAATAAACGATCATACAAAAGAAGCTAATCTGCCCTGAAAAGGCTGCAGTGAATAAAGGATGCAGAAAAGTCCAGAGAAGTATTTCTCCGCTGGTAAATTTTGATCACCAAAGGAATCGCACTGGCACTTAGGGAGGTATCGGAAATGTTATTACGATTCTAAAGCAAAGAAACATTTTCAGAATGACTTCAGGATAGCAGAGACCCTCAAAGAGTGTGAGATTAATACTGTGGTTGCATTATATGGGTTTATCCTTGTTACTATCAGTACTTACCTTTACTGTTATTCATACAAGGGGGTTATGAGAAGAGGTATAACATCCAAGGCCTGTGCCCTGAGTGCCAGTGGTGGCAGGGACAGTGGCAGGGGCTGGTCTCACAGTGGCAGTGGCTGCTTCCTCTGAGTGGTGTCCTGTTTGCCCACAATCACTTCTCTACTGTTAGGGAGTTACTTTGAATAAAGGGGACACCTATCTAAGAAAGGTAAGAAACACTCTACTATTGCAAACCCAGAGCAATGATGTGAAGAAACAAATCCTTGAAGCCCCTTGTTCACATCCCAACACAAAATTCAAGGGAAAGCTGGGCTCGCCTCACATCTGGCTACCAATAAACCAGCCATTGTCAAAGGTGATGCTGATCCCACGTGACCAAAAACATTTGTAAGAGCTTGCGGCAAACATCAGCAGTTCAAAATCCTTATGCTTTTAAACTGTGAACGCTGACATGATAATCGCAATAAGCAATCAGTAGTGGACCTGATTCTCCCTTCACACTACTGCAAATTGGGAGTAGGGTTGACGCACTGTTGTAAAATTAGTGTTAGGAGAGAATTAGGCCCCGTTTGTTCTTCAGGAAAAGCATACGAGCATTTTCCACAAACTGGGCTGGGTATAAAGTTGTTTGCTCAGTGACAAAAATTTGCTTACTAGGAAACATTTAACAACCACCACCACGACAAACAACAATGACAACGTGCCACCAAAGAGACGTGATTATGACCCATGTCCCCATTATGGTAGCTGCTTTGAAAGTACCGAACAAAAAAAACAGAGCCTGCCCCAAAGACCTTGCAAGATAAACAGCGGATAACTACAGATGGATGGGGGCGCATATAGGAACAGCGAGACAATATTTGTCAGCATGATAAGCAGTGTTCTTGACACATCAGCAGCCTTGCCAGTGTCTTTATCAGCAGAAAAAAAAGGATTTTGAGGAGACATGGGAGAAACGGAATGAATCTGGCAGATGTTTACAGGGAGCTGCTTCTGAGTGCGAGGAAAAAGTATGAAGCTGCCTATTCAAAAACTGAATTACTGGACAATACAGACTGGTATCATAGGCCATGCAGAGATGTGAGTCAACCCCTCAGTACTGAATGCGTTTATAGAGATGCGGCCCTTCAGTTTGATGCGACAGAGGAGCTAGTAGAAGGATTAACAGAGAGGAGTGAATTCTCCAGAGGGACTAAGTGGGAGAATAGGTTGCATTTGTCACAGCCAGAGACATGAGGAGTTATGCCTGGATGAGGGGCTTTTCTGTGTAGATCAATAGAAAAGGTCATATCTTGGGTCTACTAGGCAAGAAGAATCTGAAAAAATGGATAGCATGGTTGTGAGGATGTAGTGTCCAAAGTGAAAAGACATCCAGCTTGTAGCCTAAGACAGCAGTGCTAGCAAGACTGGAGATTAAGAAAAAAGTCTCAGAAGGAGAAATAAAGAGCTCTGTTTTAACTATGTTGAGCTTGAGCTAATTGGGAGACATCTGTGAGCAGGAAAAAGCAGGTCAAGACTGTAGTTTGGATCAAAGGAAAACGATCTAGAGATAGTAGTTACATTTGTGTTAATGAGATTATAAGGTGTAGATTAAAAAGATCAGGGAACCAAGGAAAGAACCTGGTAAAAACACTGCAAAAGGTCGCCCACTAACTCATTAGGATCCTGGCTTGTGCACATGCAGCTCAAGGTACACAGTTTGGGCAGTGTTATATCTTTGCCAGAGAGCTATATAGGAGTATTATTTGGAGAGTCACTCTTAGAAGCAGCAGTGGGAAGGTCCCATGGTTAGGCTTCATGGGCGCACGTATGCGAGCACAGATGCTGGTCCAACGTGTTGTAATTACAGCGTGTCAGAGCAGGCTTGATTAATTGAGTCTGCTGGAGCATGGCAGGGACCGCACTCCAGCAGCCCCCCGTGTCGCGTGTATCAGCGTTCCTGTGCTTGAACGAAAGCTCATTCAACAAGCTTTCATTGAAGCACTCCCACTGCAGTTTTGAAGGGCAGGGACAGCTTGCGGATAGACGGCTTTGAGAGCCGCTCTAATTAAAGTGCCACCCCCACAACACGTGTAAAAGTGTCCCTAGTGTAGGCCTGAGGAAACCTATGTTTGGTTCCCTGCTCCGTCAGAGACCCACCTCGTTCCCCCCATTTAACTTGGGGCAGTTTTCCGGTAGCTAAATATCTCTGAGGGTCTCAGTTTCCCCTGTGTAACATGGGGATAACAGCACTTCCCCACCTTGTGGCTGCATCGCTACAGCAAATACATTGACTATGTGAGACACTAAGGAGCTATGGTGATGGGGCCAAATAAGGTCCTATGGGAGGCAGAGGCAGCATTCCAGCTGTGCTCTGAGGGGTAGTGGTCTCCAGTGGTTTATAACAGCTGTCCAGCATGTTAGGGAAGCAGAAGCAAGGCTCCCACAGCCAATGACTTTTGTCATCTTCCAGCACAGGGGAGGCAAAGCAGCAACAGCTATAAAAGTTCTTTGAAGCAGTAAGTTTGTCTTACTGAAGTATATGTACCAGGCTTTATTTGAGACCTATAGTTGCTACCTTCATATAAATAAATAATAGGGAAGCAATTCCTGCTATTCAAAAAAGCTTTCAGTCACAAAAATGATTACCTTTTCAACCAACAGCACCAGGCAGAGGTTGAATATAAATATTTTTTTAAAGAAATGATTTATTTCAACATGACTTATTTGTTTCAAAACCATTTAATTATCCCTCCTTTTCAGAGCCAAAGCACATGTACTGTGGTGTAAATACATATTTATAATGGATAATTGGGGGAAAATTTCACTGATGGCAGCCAGAATTATTTAAAGGCTATGACAGCTTCTGTTGTTTCTGCCATCAAATAACTTTAATTCAGGAGGACTGCAGCATGCAAATGAGTTCAAGTTAAATATAGGTGTCCACGTCTCACACGTTAGCTTCACAGCAGGCACAGATTGGTACCCTCAGAACAGAGGCCAAGGAGCACTCGGGCCATGTATGCTAAATGGTTTTCTCCCCCATTAGAGGTGGTCTCTAAGTCAGGGTTAAGACACATTAATGGGAAATGGAGGAGAGGGTGGAGAGCTTACGTTGCGCCTGCCCTTGCTCTATCTCTTCAACTGGATATCGTTCGCCAGAGTTGTCAAGCCAGTACTTTCACCAGCACTGGAATTCATTTTACAAGTGTTTTAAAACACAAGAGGGAAAAATAGTTGTTCAGCTCCTCACCTGAAGAAGCTGTCACCAACCCACTAGCCAACAGTCAGTTCTTTCACACCTGTCTTGAAAGCAGTGGGCCTCCTTTTCTGCTCTAGTAGAGCATTCTCATGCCACACTGACATAAGCTGCCTAATGAAACAATAAGTGGATCTCTTCCCTCTGTTTTGTACCATAGCCCTTCCCTACAGTGGAAGAGTATGGCCATCAACAAAGGGGTTGTCATGTCCCTGTGCACTGGTTGCTCCTGGGATATCCTCTTCAAGCTACTGGCTGCTCTTGTGAAATAGAGCAACTCCCCATTTTACAGGCACAGGGAACTAAAGCACCAAACTATTGCATGACTTGTCCTAGATCACTCAGGAAACCTGTAGTAGGTCAGGAAACAGAAGCCAAGTCTCACAAGTTTGACACTAGATGCTGGGGTATTCTTCCCCTCCAACCTGCCTGAAGCAGGATAAAGGCTGTGTTCTTCCAAGAGCTGTGTACACACACATCAACTGGCTCCAGGAAGTCAGGGATATTGGCTGTAGTGGTGTTGGTCTCAAGGCGTAGGCAGACAAAATTCTAGGGGTAGATATCTTTCATTAGACCAACTAAATAGTTGCAAAAAATGTTTTTCTTTGCAAGCTTTCAGGCCCACATGCGCTTCTTGAGGCAGAGGAGAATTCAGAGATTGTAAAATTTGTCCCAGGTAGAAACTTCACGTTGCACAGGGGAAGTCAGAGATGGTAGGGCTCCCTGAGGTGGAAAAGTCAATTTGTAAAAAAAGCTGCTCTGTGAGTATGCAAATTGAGTGCACACGAAGGCTGAAGCAGGCTGATTACCTGGAGGTGTCAGATGGCAGGCAGGGTGTTGAATTTTGCTTCTTTCTTGTTCAGGTGTGAAATTTTCATTTCAAAACAGCTAATTACAATAACGTCTATGTTTCAGGGATATTGGTTGTAGCTGTGTTGGTCTAAAAGCATTGGCAGACAAAACTCTAGGGGTACAGGTGATATTTTCCACTAGCAAAATGCCCATCATAAATGATGGGGGGAGGAAGGGGGGGGGGGCAGGGGTGGAGACCAGCATCTCGCCCTGCACCCTCCTCCTGCTGCTCTGGGTCCAGCTCTGCTCCCCCATCTCCCTCCTGCCACTCTGGCTCCTGCCCCATTCTCCACACCCCCGGTTGCCACTCTGGGTCTTGCCCTGCTTCTCCTGCCCTCCTGCCACCTCTCTGGGTTGTGCCCCACTCCCCCTGCCACTCTGTGTCCAGCCCTGCCCTACACCCCTTACCTGCTGCTCCATGTGCAAGGGAAGGTGGTGCATGGCCGCGCAGGAGCGGGGTAGATTGCACTTGCAGGGTGTACCATAGAGAGTGGCCACAGCATGGGGAGAGCTTGACAGATGCGTAGCAAAGAGAGCGGCTCCTGGGTGTGGCGCTGGGTGCATGCAGGGGGTGTGTGGAGCAGGGCATGTGTGGGGGCTGTGGTGCAGGGCACATGCAGGGGTGGCACATGGCCATGGGATGTGACAAGGGGAGTGGCCGTGGTGCAGGAAGTACCCATTGGCTGTGGCCACATGGCATGGGGTGCGGCCCCAGGCTGTAGTGGAGGACATGCAGGGGGGCATTGCATGCAGCCATAGGGTGCCACTTGGGGAGCGGGCATGGGGAGCATGCCCCACCCCATGGCTGCGTGCTATAGGTGGCAGGCGCTGCCCATGCCCCCCTGCCTGCTCCCCTTGTGGCACCTTGTGGAGGCACATCATGGCCCCCACCAATGCAGGGCACACCCAGCACACCTGCATGCCACATCCCCATGCAACATGCCCTCACCCACCCCGCAGCCACGTGGGGGGATAGCGTATGTGTGGAAGAGGGGGTGGCATGCAGCCACAGGGTGCTGCGTGGGGAGTGGGTGTGGGGGGTGCGCCCCACCCCAAGGCCATGTGTTGCAGCCAGTGGGCACTGCTTGCAACCCCCCCACCCGCTCCCCGCATGGCACCCTGCTTCCGCATGACCTGCTCCTCACATGCCCCGCAGGGCATGGCTTGTAGCTGCGCAGGGGATGTGGCATGCGGGGGGATGGGTGGCACACGGCTGTGTGGGACAGGGCCTGGTGCACAGCCACAGGGTGCCACGTAGGGATTGGCCACATGGGGGGCGCACCCCCCCTTTGGCCGTGTGCTGTAGCCGGTGGGCGCTGCCTGCATCCCCCCTGCCCACTCCCTGCACAGCACTCCAGCCCCCCCCCCCCCACACACACACGGCCACGTGCCATGCCCCCCTGCATGGTCGTAGGCCACAGCCCCCCATGCGGCGGCAACCCATGCCCCACACGGACAGCCACCCCACCGCGCCCTGCAGTGGGGAGCACAGCCTGGCCCCAACCACCTCTGCCTGTCAGCGAGGCTTCGGGTGGTGCACATGCAGCTGGCCCAGACAGTTACGGACAGACAGACAAAAAGCAGCCAGAAGTGCTACAGCTTGTAGTACGACGTGACGGTGGACGCGCTCATCGTGGGGACGCTCGGAGCCTGGGACCCCAGCAACGAGAGCGTCCTCCGCGCCTGCCGCGTTTCCTGCCGCTACGCCAAGCTGATGCGCTGCCTCATGGTGTCCGACACCATCCGCTGGTCCCGCGACATCTACGTGGAGCACATCACGGGCCACCGCCAGTACACTGACCCCTCCAGACCAGCCGCCGCCGGACCGGACCCGGAGGACACCGCCGCCTGAACCGCCCCCCCCCACCGCTTCGCTTCGTGTCGAGACGACTTCGCCGCCACGGACGACCCCGCCCCACCCGAAGAGGACCCCTGCGATCGGACTCTATGGACTGAGATGCTCACTCGGAGCCACTTCCTTCAACATCACGGACCACTGTAATGGGTATGTGTGTATCTATCTCCTTTCCCTCTCAGCGTCGCAACCCCCCCTCCCACTTCCACATCCCCCCACCCCCGGGCTTAGTTGGCTAACATTGTATGGTATGTAACCTAGTCGCGTTCCCCTCCTCTCCCCCACCTCTCGATTGTTAGTCCCTCGCTCGGGCGCTTTGTATTTCCATCTCAACTTTGTCATCTTTTTCCTGGATTCCCCATCCAAAACATCTACTAATAAAAGTCAATCTGTTAGAATTAGACCAACTAATCACTTCAAGTTTTCTCACTGTGTTACAAGATTCTCTGGTCCTCTGTTCATTTGTTATTTTATATATTCGAGTTTCAGGGCTAAGAACAGAAAGCCCACAGCATCAGGGGGTTGCCCCTTGTGGAGTCATTCAGACCAGTGCAAGGTAAATCATAAGTGTGTGTGGAAAGCTACCATCCCATTTGATTCCTACCCTGCCCTTAAACTTGCTACAGTACGATGGTGATTCTTGCTCAAAACATTTAATTAGCTGACATCAGGTGTTAAAGAAATGAAGTTACTACAGTTTTTTTTCTGAAATTTAACATGATGAAAATAATTTTATTTGTCCTTCAGGTCCCAACATAACTTTTTGATAATTATGAATGGACTCAATAAAAACTATTCGCTAACAAGCGCTTATGCAATACAAAAGCGCTGTTATCATCACACACATATTTACCAACTGGAGTTCTAATTGAAATTTGTTCAGAACTCAAAATAGCATTAGGTCATGTTATGCTTAGAGCATTAAGCAATGATTACATCTGTGGCTTTTGTTTTTAATTAGCTTTTTCACTTATCTAGGAGAGGGAGAACCTTTCAAGACCATAATTCATGTTTCATTATAGTGGGAAGAGAACAAACCAAGTCATCTTGCAGAAAGTGTGCGAGCATATAATTCACACTACTGACTGGGGGGCTGTTAGATCGGACTGTATTTTGATTTCCTGTCACTTATCAGTTACATTAATTGCTTTTTGATGGCAAAGAGTTGCGGTCGTTTTACATTCAGGGATCTCAAATGACTTCTTACAAAAAAGAGACGTGCCCGTATTCTACTGTATCTTACTTTTCCTCTGACAGAACAGGAACATTGGCTTCAGTGCATCGAACTAAAAAGCAAAGAGCCTCTTCTCATCCTCCAGGCAGTGTTTAGCTACAAGTGTGTTTGAATGAGGATTTCAAATGCAAGGTTAGGAATTTTATTAACCTTGGGCTCCAATGCAGGGAGGTACTTAAGCATGTGCCTAGTTCTGAGCACATAAGTAGCTCCAAAGAATATTCACCTGGTACAAGCGAAGTGGCTTGCTAAATCCAGGCCTATATAAATGAATAGGGCAAATCGTAGCAAGTGATGTGCTTACAGTCGATAACAACGTGTAGATGGCTCCCATCGGTGACTAATTGACAGGAATGGCTGGTGGCAAGTAAAATGGCTGCGGTGTAGTTTGTTCCCACACCTGTTCCTTGTGCTGACATGCAGAAGGCTGGACAAACTACTGCTGCTCTAAATTATACTTTATGTGGTACCTTTTCAATGCATACTCTTGGGGATGGGGGGGAATGAGTAGCCCTATATGCCAAGGTGTGGGGGGCATAATTTGATTTAAGCCTCACAAGTGGGATACCTGTTGGGGAAAACCCATCAATCCTCTCAATTGCTCTGTGGCATTGCAGTCCTGAAGGGAGCTCCTTCAAAGCCAGCACTCACGTAAGGCTTATCCTGTTTGGCATCCCTTCTTTGTGAAAGAGACAAAGCTCTTGACCAGCCTTAAGGGTTTTGTTACATCAGAAGATGTATAAAGATGTTAGGTGGCTTCATGAGACTTACAGATGTACAGCTGGGGGACAAGAACAAGGTCTTTGATTCCAAACAAGCCAATAAGTGTGACACACAGAAGTGCTGGTAAGGGGACTGTGTGAGACATGGCCGCTAGACATGGTTCAGGATTGCAAAAGCCTTACATCCATGTCACATGACAGTTATTTTATTGTCCTTATGGTCCTTTACTTTACCTTTCTTCCTCTCCTTTCTTTGCATGAAATGCCCCAAATCTCCAAAAATATAACAGCCAATAAACATGACCATCACAAACTAAGACAACCAGTTAGTAGCACCTACAAATGGTGACATTTAGGATCAGTGGCAATGCATAGGGGGTGCATGAGCACCCCGAGCATGGTGGTGCACCCCCAGCAAAATGGCGCTGCCAGCACTGCCAGTGGCGCCTGCAGGTGGTCACTGCTTGCCAACTCCCTCACCCCTTGATGCCGACACCAGTGGTGGTGTCTGTGGGCAGTCCGCAATTGCCGCTGGCTGCTACCAACACTGCCGGTAGCATCTGCAGGTGGTCACTGACCGCTGGTCGGCGCTTGCCAACACCACCCCCCCCCCCCCACCAATAGCACCACCGTTGCCTGCAGTAGCTCGCCATTCCCCCCCAGCCTCCAGGGGCACATGGAAGTTTAGGATGGCGGTCAAGGCACTTGACCTGAACTCCTTGACTTATTTGGAGATTCTCCAGCTTCTTATTGGGCATCTGTCATTATCTACTACCAGTGACCCTCTATGGCTTTCCAGTCACACTCCCACACCCTGTCCTGGAACATAGTCCTGTCTCCAGCTGACCGGGTCGCGCTGCTACCTGGATCCTTCTTCACTGCTCTAGATTTTTTTTTTCTTGTGGCCAGACTAGTATGCATTATTCCTATCAAAACACGCACACAGACTGTAGCATTGTGAATACCATAAGAAACCGAGATCCAGTGTCCTCTCTGTCGTCTTTTTTTTTTTTTTTTTAAGTCTTATCTTCCTCTTGTAATACTGGGGATTACAATGGATTAGTTTGAAGCAGATGATACAGAGATTACCTCAGCAGGCTGCTAGCCGATTTCTGTTTAGGATCTAACATTTTTCCTGTTTGCAGTGGGGGTAACTGGCTTGCTTACACTGCTTTTTGTCTTTAGTTTCTTGCCAAATAAATCATCTGTAGCCATTTTGGGATAAATGGACTTTGGCTTAAGAATCTTTGTTACATAGGCATAACGATTTTTGTCCCTCTGTCTACAAGTCTCTGAGACGGTGAGTCTAAAAAAAAAAGTCATTGTAAGGTAATGCCACTATTTAATATCACTAAATATGGATGCCTTCAATCAGCCAGGCCTTTTTAAAAGGAAGCAAATCCTTTGTGGTTTGTTCTGACTTTTCTACGCGAGTCTAATATAAGTCCTGCTATTCGAATGGAAGAGATTATATTGTCGATGATGCATGAAGCAAAACAGAGGGCAGCTTGCTCGCTTTGTTAGAGTTAGCTCAGCCAGCTTGCTCTGACTGGAAGTCATACAAGAGAGCAGATACACGGCTAATTTCTGCACTGCACTGAAGCCAATCAAGGGAAATGGAAACATTCCCATAGACTTTGGCTCAGACTTTTAGTTACGCCCGGGTAAATGGAGAGCAGCGGCACTGGTGATGCTGAGAGCAGAAAGATTAAAATTTATGCTCTGGCCAGTAGAGCTGCATCAGAGAGAAATGTGGCATAAAGGCTGACAGTTCCTGTCTTCGGTTACACCAGTGCACGTTTCACTGTTGGTTGTATCCATACATATACGTATTTTAAAACCACAATATCCTCTCTGTGCCAGCCAGTGGAGCTGGGCTGCATACGGTTTTCCTGTCCTGTAAAACTCTTCCCATTCTATACAGAGACCACAACAAGGCCTTTTAAAGCTTGTGAGAAAGCTCATTATGCAATTCCTTGGTGGCTAGGATGATCAACTGCCTGTAATTACTGGAGGTTTTCCTCTCCTCATTTCTGGGCAGACCTTCTATCCTAGACCCAATCACCTTTCCCAAGGAAAGTTTCATACGAACTGGTAGACTCATGGAAAAAGTTTCTGCTTTAATTGTCTCACCTTCCTCCCCCAAAAAGTTGAGTTATAAAATTCCCAGCCAGCTCTACGGTGCAATATAATGGGATTGTGATGGGGTAACTACAAAGCACCCGAGACAAAGGCAGAACTAGAATAGGCCTTTAGGTATTTCCATTTTTCCTTGTTAGCAGCCTCATTAAGGTGCAATTTGTTGCCTTTTCTCTGTGTCAGTAGGACAGAAAAACCCCGGCATAATGATTCGCATGCTCCCTAGCTGTTGCCTCTCCTAAAATGCAACAATACCTTCAGCAGCTCTCTTACCCTCGCACAGCAGGCATTCAACCTGCCCATCACTGATGTGAGAGCCAAAACAAGCAGCCCCTGAGTGGATTTCCTTTTTTTCTCAGCTCTGTCCTTTATTCATGTTTCAGATAAGATGCAGATGGCCCAGTTGCTGCCTCTTTGTCCATGTGTGTCTAGGCAGAAAAAAAAAAATTCCTCACCGCCTGTGTTTTCTTAGCTGTCTCCTGCTCACCTCCACCTCCTCATTTCCCTCTTTATCTGGATTCTGTATTCTTCATGCTGCTGTCGGTCCTGTGGAAATGAACACATCAAAGCCATAAGCAGTCGTTCTTTCACTGCTCCTGTGTCCTCTCCCCCCCCTTCCTTCCTATAACATTAATATTAATAGCTACTGTACCTTTCTTAGCAGTTTCTTTCTTCTTGATCCTCAAGGGAGCAAGCCTTTTCTTGGACTTTCTGCTAAAGTGTATACTTGTTTGAAGGAATGCTAGGGCATGCTGGGAAACATAACAGAGGGTGATGCCTGTGATACAATATTGGACCAAACAGCAGAGGCATTAAGTATTATTGTACTGTCAGAACAGTTGAGCACTATTTTTTCCAGTGTACTAACATTTTTTTTTCTAGTAGGAAGAAATATGCAGGAGGCTAATGATGCCAAGCATAGGATTTTTTAAAAAATTATTCTGCACTCCCCAAGAAAAGGAAAGAAAATAGGCTTTTCATCCCTCCCCCCCCCCCCCGCCGCCGCCCCTTCCCCCACTGCTCTCCCACTGGGCTGCTAGCTGGGAAGCAAAAGTGCCAGCCCATATAAGCACACTCTTTGTGTTTCTCCAGTACAAATACACACCCACGTGCACACAATCAAGTGAGACAGACCAGCAGCAGCTATAACCATTGTTTATGGAATTACACTAATTAGATGTCTAGCCTGTCAAAGGTTTGTCTGCTTGTTGCTGTGTTTGTGCATCTGCCTAAACTCTAGTGGTTTGCTTGGGCTGTGATTTCACATTGGTATGTTGTGATGCGGTTGTATGCCTAACACCACAGACAAACCTTCCAAGTCCGAGTTGCATACACACACACTTGTTGCTTCAGGATCTGGGTTGCTGTGATCATTTTTTATTATGAACACGCCAGCATCTGAGATCACTTGTGTACTGATGTCTTAGGAAGAGTGTATCAAAGTAAGATAACTGACATATTAGTAACATATTGATGTCCTGCAATTCTGTGGCTCCTAAGTGACTCTTGCTGTTATAGGAAGTGCCATTGTAATACATGGTACAGAAAACATTTCCAGGAGAAACACAGCCGCTCAGGGTTTGATGCTCTTACCAGGTATTGCTGTGAAGGAGCATTGGCTATAAAGGAATCCACTGCATTACCAGGTTTGGGCTTGTGAATAAGCTATTCCAAGGGCAATTTCACAGCAGACAGACACTCATTTCCACACTAAGTGCCTGCACAGGGCCAGGAGAGCTGTGCTGGCTGCAGGGGTAGCTTTTTCCCAGGCCTGTGTATATCAGGACCCATCCCAACATTCATGAGGCTGGGAGAGAGCTGCCCCTGTAGCCAGCACAGCTCTGCCGACCCCATGAACATTGGGACCAGCCTCTGTACACCCTGCCAGGCCCTGGGCTGGCACCAAGGGGGGCCTGGAGCTCCTCCTGGCTGCTGCAGGAGGGCAGAGCAAGGCAGGAGCAATCCTGGGCCAGGCTGCTCCCATTGGGTGCAAATCTCTGCCTGACAGGGCACATATGTAGACGTGATCCCAGCCACATCTTACTGTGCCTTATTTTACTGTGCAGTAAACTTACTGTGCATTAATTGCACGTGTAGATGCAGCCAGTATGAGGGAAATATCATAGGCCTGAATCAAAACCCTTGGACATTAACAGGAGTCCTTCTGTTGAGTTTCATGAGTTTGGATAGGGACCTAATCACAGCCGTTTGGAGGCAAGGAAAATTATAAAAGCACACTGCTTAGTCCTAGGATGATGATCCCAAACACTTTGGCTAAAAGCCATGATATGCTCTAGGTTACTGCTGAAAACAGAAGTTGATTGGGTATAAAAGCTCAGCGAGGAAATCTTGGTTCTTCTTACCAAGAAGAAAAAAATTATTTGCTTGTCTGTCACAAATAATCACCAGCTGGATAGTTTAAGACACATGCAGCAGCATCACATGCTAATGTAACAGAGCTGCCTTGTGTTTGCAAATATGAAACCAAAACAAAGTTCCCGGCTGCGTCCGGGATCTCTGCGGGAAACCTAATAGGAAAATTCAAATGAGGTCACGTGTATTGCTGCTTGTCTACAGGATTTTCCCCAATGGTCTTCCTAGTCCCCAAGCGTATGAGCTTAATTAACCCTCCCTACCTTGTTTTGAGAAATGGAATTTTAAATAATTATTGGGATGTGCTGGCTTCCTCACCAGAGTATCAAACCTTTCACTCCCAATTATTAATACTCATGTTTTTTCATCATTTTCATTCAGTGCTATGGTGCAGAAGGAAAATTAGATGCACAGATGGCCAGTGCCCCAATTAGTATAAAGCTGCCCAGTGTCAATGACATTGGACCAAAAAATCTCCAGCATGGGCCTTGGATCTGCAGCCACTGAAGCAGGAAACGGTTGCTTCTGGTCAAAGCGGTCCCCAGCTTTCAGGTGACATTTTGGTAGCCCTCCCCCAGAATAAGTGCACTGGTAGAGCAAGTGTGGCAGCTTGCTATGGCTCCACAGCCAAGAGTTCAAGTCTTGCTCTGGGTTTGTGCCCCAAGCTGTCCCCAGCTGTAAATGGGGCCCTGCTTGTTCCAGAGAGGGAGTCAAAGGCAACTGGTTGTGACGGTAGCCACAATCCCCCATCTGTAAAATGTGGGGGAGGGGTGTAAAAGAACTTTCTGGTGTCACAGGGATGCTGTGGGGATATTGAAGACTGTGGGTGCATTTATACATGTACCTGACTGCGCAGTCATTTAGTACTTGCTTTAGGGATTACTAAATGACTGAGCAGTAACTGCTGCTACTATGCAGTCCTGGCATCGCATGGATCGTTTCCAACCCTGCTGCACAGTAGCAATGAGCTATTGTGTAGTAACTCATTGCTACTGCACAGTAGCATCAGTGTCACAGATTATGCCCGCTGATGCTGCATTGCCATAGCAATGAGCTATGGCGACATAGCGTCTTGTGTAGATGCACCCTCTATGTATGAAAGAGTAGCAAGTATACAGATGGTTGGTATTTGTGGGGGTTCCCAAATTAGTTCCTCTTTCCCCAAGAGCTAGTTTCTTTGCTTTATGGCCAGGCTTTGTGCTTGTAAGAAAAGAGTTTCTTTTTGCCTGGTAAGGATGCCCATGAAAGGTTTTTAGATTTACCAGGCATCAGGATAAGATCTTAAGCCCATGCATGTGTTAATTTGAAGGCGAACACCCAGATCTTTGAAACTGGCCCTTGCAGTAGCAGGCAGCCCTTTGCAAAAATGTTTTAAAAGCTTTTAAATGAACTCAGTTCTATGTTACTTGCTGTAATCAGTACAGCAGTCTCTGTGTCATTTATTTTGATAGTAGCTTCATTTTGCTTTACATGGTCCCCATGTTTCCAGTATGCAGCAGATTTCTGTATCACCAGTAATGGGCTGTTAAGGAAGACATGTACTGTCTGGAAAACGATCTAATAAAAAGGGTCCTTTTCAAGAAGAGAACTTGGTACCTAGGAAGCACGTTCTTTTTTAGATGCAGAAGTCAAGCAAGGGGGTGATGAATCTGAGGGGCAGAAGTGAAGCTCTGGGATGCACGCAGAATTGAGGGGCTGTTGGGATATAGTATTCCTGTGGAGCTGGAGCAGCAGAACTACAAGCCTAGAATTGATATGGGGCTGGTGGGGACAGGGCAGATTGAGTTGGGGGACAGAATTGCTGGGTAGTGGGCAGGGCATATGAAAGGGTGATGATAGACCCTTCCTCCCCCCTTAGATCACATTAAGCAAGAACCCCTTGTACCTAGTCTGAATCCCAGAAGCCATGGAGTACCCCTGCTGTTGCTGTGCCTAGGGCTCTATCAGTAAGGATCACATTGCAGGATGAGGGCCAAAGTATATTCTTCCCTCCCTCGCAGCAAAGACAATGCCTAATGATGTAGGGAAGGACTCAGAAAAAATGCTGCTCTGATATCAATGCGTGGGGAAGCTGAGGAATGTGGTGATAAAGAACTGCTGTGTGGTTGTACTAGGGTGTTTCTTTGCATGTTGTTTATGGTAGAGGAAAACATTTGGGCCTGATAGAGCTGCTCTTCTTTGGAACTGGGTGTACTAGTCACAATTTGTATTATATTTCCACTGATAAAGGGTGAATCAATGGTTAAACAGATGTTTTATACAGCTGCTTTATGTTTTAAAACATGCAGATATAAGTTTTATGCAGGAGGATTATGCAGCACTGGCCCACACCTACAGGGAGCAGACCAGAAAAGCCAAGGCTGAAAACAAACTCAAACTGGCTACAGGAATCAAGGACAAGAAAAAGTCCTTCTTCAAATACGTAGGATGTTGGAAAAAAAACCAGGGCAACATCGGACCCTTTCTGAACCAAATGGGACAGCTGACAACTGACACCCAGGAAAAAGCTAATCTCAACAATTAGTTTGCATCCATTTTTCACCAGCCCAAGGGGATCACGCTGCCTGACAGGATGCAGGACTACTAGGGTAAGAGCAAACATATGCCTATAACTGGCAGAGATCTTTTGAGGGAAAAGTTTGGGAGGCTGGACATTCACAAGTCAGCTGGCCCAGATGGAATGCACCCAAGAGTGCTAAAAGAGTAGGCTGACATCATAGCACGACCAATGGCAAGGATATTTGAGAACTTGTGGTGCTTGGGAGAGGTTCCTGAAGTTTGGAAGAAGACCAATGTGGTGCTTACTTTCAAGAAAGGCAGGAAGGACTTTTAATTACTTTATTCAGGGGTTCAGGGATACAACAAAGGTGGCCGCTTGCAAAGCGAAAGCACAAACAACTTACTACCAACCCAAAAACGAGATCGGACAAGTCTCTTTGTCCTCGGAGAAAGGAAGGAAGGAAGATCCAGGAAAACTACAGGCCAGTCAATTTGACTTCAATCTCTGGAAAGCTCTTGGAAAAAATCATCAAAGAAAACCCATCAACAGGCTAACAGAAGGTGACATTCTGAGAGATGGCCAACATGGCTTCATTGTGGGTAGGTCTTGCCTGACCAACCTCATTTTCTTCTATGGGCAGGTGATGTATCACCTGGACAAAGGATAAGAGGTAGATGTCATACATTTAGATTTCAAAAAAGCCTTTGATTTGGTCTCTCATGATGTCCTCATGGTAAAATTGGGGAACCGCGACCTTGACAACCTTATGGTCTGATGGCTGGGGAACTGGCTCTGTGGTTGGACCAAGAGAATTGATGGAACTGAGTCAACATGGTGCATTGTAACCAGTGGCATCCCCCAGGGCTCAGTACTTGGACCACTACTTTTTAATATATTCATTAATGATCTGGATTCGGGCATCAGAAGCAGATTGGCTAAGTTCACAGATGACACCAAATTAAGGGGAAGTACGGTCATGCTAGAGGACAGGCTGGCAATTCAGGCCAACCTGGAGAGGCTCGCAAAGTGGACGAATCAAAACCTGATGACATTTAACATGGAGAAATGCAAGGTGCTCCACCTTGAGGGGAAAAAACCCACATCATACTTATAGGCCTGGCAGCGCTACACTCACTAGCACCATGACTGAAAGAGACTTGGGGGTCACGATCGACCACAAGATGAACATGAACCACCAATGTGATGCCGCAGCTGGCAAAGGAAATAAAAAACTGGCTTGCATCTATCAATGCATTTCAAGCAAGACCCAAGAAGTCATTCTCCTACTTTACCTGGCCTTGGTGAGGCCACAGCTGGAGTATGGCATTCAGTTCTGAGCTCCAGAGTTTAGAAAGGACATGGAGAAGCATGAAAGAGTTCAGAGGAGAGCCATGTGCATGATTAGAGGTCAAGAGAGTAGGCCTTATGAGGAGAGGCTGAGAGGCATGGGAACTCTTCAGCCTGGAGAAGCAAAGGCTCAGGAGTGACTTGGTGGCAGCCTATATGTAGATAAGGGTCTGCATCAGGAACTGGGAGAACCAGGGCACCCCACTTCAGAGCAGACTCAATTAAGCAGGTGTGCTCTTCATGTCAGCTGACACACACTGTGCTGTGCCGCGTGCAGTTGTATAAGCAGAGAAATGTGCACCAGCATGCAGAAAATGATGTGGATGCACTTTTGAACTAAAGCACCTACTACGTGTTTTCGTTCAAAAAAAGCAT
Source organism: Crocodylus siamensis (assembly GCF_052110815.1). Classification (NCBI taxonomy): domain Eukaryota; kingdom Metazoa; phylum Chordata; order Crocodylia; family Crocodylidae; genus Crocodylus; species Crocodylus siamensis. The sequence continues at coordinate 242,772,633 of NC_143397.1, read as the reverse complement.
GCTGCTGCCATTTTCTCAGCACTGATGTGCATTTTGCCACTTATACAACTACAAGCGATGCAGCACCAAGCACTTTTCAAAGCACCCGGCGCTGCAGCGCTTACATGTGTAGAAAATGCCCCCCGTGACACCAGCTGCTGTGCCTCATATTTGATCTAAGTCATAGAGAAGTAGAGCTGGAAGGGACCTCCAGAGGTCATCTAGTCTAGTGGTTCTCAACCTTTTTTGTAGCAGGACCCATTTGTAAACAACAATGGCCAGCCTCGACCCAGTAAATAGTTTAAGAAGAAAATAGCCCCCTGGCCCTGCTGGTGCCCCTCACTCCTGACCTGCTATCCCCCACCCCCAGGCCCCAGGCCCCCCCAGAGTGTGGGGCAGGGAGTGGATGTGTTAGGCAAGGGGTAGATGTGTGGAGCAAGAGGCTGTGTGTGGGGCATGAGGGGCCCCAAGCAGACTCTTGTAGGCTGGAACTCTGTCAGCCTGCAAAGGAAAACCCGTGGTTTGTACATTTTTGTCCTTTAAAGGAGAGTCCATTTTTAATGTTGTTGATCCGTTTTGAAAGCCTGTTCACAATCCTTTGTGACCCACTTTTGGGTCATGACCTATGCGTTGAGAAAGACGGATGTAGTCCAACTCGCTGCCTGAAGCAGGATCATCCCTATCCAAACCACCCTATACAACCATAACCTAAAAACTCTATGTAAGACTGCCCTCAACCCTGACACAACACACAGACCTAATACCCTAGCCTGCCTCAGTTAAAGCAGAGGAACCACAGCAGCCAATGTCCTGCTTCTATAAAATGTTGTCAATATACACATATGTAAAGGATAATAACTAAGTAGTGTATTTTCCCTCTGAAGATAGTAGAGGACACAGCACTGTCATGAAATTGCTTTCCTTCTGTGTTCCATTTCATTATGCAGTTTTGATTTACCTGACCATGCAGCGGGTCCATGAGAGCACTTACCATCCAACTGTAAATAATGTGCAAAACTTCTTCCAGCTTCCTTGTCCCCTCCATGGACATTCTGAAGTGCTGCTAATGTATTTGTCTTCCATTTTCCTTCTACCTGGTCACCTCTTTCTTTACAGTCTCCTTTTTGTCACATATGCCCATTTAAATCTCCTTAGAGCACGTAGCTTGTCTAGCTGCAAAATTTACTTGGACTGCAAACTTTTGAGCTTTGATGGGGTGCCAAGTGTGCATCTTTGGCTCCAGAGCCCATCCCAAAAGAGAATTTTAGTTCCTGTGTTTAGTCCTGGGAACTGGAATACATCACAGCAAATTACACTGTGACTGCAGGTCTTCAAAACTTTGAAGATATGTTGTATTTGATATTTCCGGTTTTTCCCACTGTCCGGGATAACAATGGACAAAAAGAGAGAGGTTGAGAGAGTTCATTTTCTAATGACTTTAAGGAGGTTGGGGGGTGGGGGCAGAGGTGGTGCAGGAGCTTTATTTTAATTATTAGATAGGTTGCTTATTTTAGTATTAGTAGGGTTGGAGCAGTAGCTTAACCGGGGTAGGAGTAGGAGGGGCACAGTGCAGCGAGCTGGCCTCAGCAGCCAGGCAGGGAGGAGAGCTGGCTCCAGCAGCAGTGGCAGTCCCAAGGGTAAGACAAGACTCTCCGATGCTCTGCCCCCTCGTACGACACAACCCCTCCTCCCCCTTCCCTGCCTAGGGTGCCAAAGTCATTTCTTACACCTCTGGGTTGGAGTGTTGTAGCCATGATTGCAAGGTGGTTTGGGTAACAAAGTGCCAGGAAAAACCTCCCTTGGAAACCCATTCCAGATTATGGTAACTCTCACTGTACAGAAGTTCTTCCCGATGTCTAATCTAAATCTGCTCTCTGTCAGGTTGTGGTTGTTGTTTCTAGTAACTCCAAGGAGTGCCCTGGTAAACAGAGCATCTCCTATTTCTTGCTGTCTCCCCTTGACAAATTTGTAGATGGCCACTAGATCTCCTCTCAGCCTTCTCTTGTGAAGGCTAAAGAAATCGCGGTCCCTCAATCTCTCCTTGTAGGACCTTACCTGCAGGCCCCTAACCATCCGTGTAGCCCTCCTCTGGACCCTCGTGGTTTTCCATATCCCTCTTGAAGTGTGGCACCCAAAACTGAACGTGGTACTCCAGCTGCGGCCTTACCAGTGACGCAAAGAGGGGAAGCATCACCTCCCTACACCTACATAAGTCAGCATTTGGTCTTCTGTGCTATGCAGTTACATATGACTTTCTTTTCATATACAGCCTGTCAAAGATATTTATGCAGAAGAGATGGACAAAGTCAAGAAAGAAGCAATGAGTGCCATTTTGTCATAAGAAAGACAGACATTCTCCTGTGCAAGATCAGGTTACCACCGTTAGCCTTTGCTGCTCCTGGAGTTTCATCAAGGTCAGGTTGTGCCACAAGTGCTACCAGTTCACTATTTGAGTAACCGCACTCCCATTTAAGAAATAATTCATGGAGTAAGTGTGAGCCCAGCAGCTGAAACCAGAGACAAAGGAAATATCTCAGATTCCAACTCAGCTGAGCCTCTTGTTAAGCTACATGCATTTAGCCTTTGAATGACCATGTGAATCTCCTGTTGATATTATTGGAAACCTACAGGCAGACCTGCAAGGGATGTGTAATTCTGAGGAGGCATCTTTTCAGTTCGTCTTCCAAGCACTTCAGCTAGTTGGAGCAGCATGGCCTTTCTGAAGAGAGAAAGATAAAAACCTGCTGAATTGCTCTTTCCTATATATGACATGCATTTTATATCCTTAAGTTCCACAGAATATATAAAGTCTTCAGTTGGAAGCACTGTGCTGTTCTGGTTTGGGATCTTCCACTGATAATCCTGTAAAGCCAATTCATTACACAAACTGATTTTAGCAGGCTACGAGCCTGTTGTCCTAGTCTCTATTCACGGCAATTGAACAGGGGATAGATATCAAATCAGTTGCTATGTTGCGTACCAAGTCCCATGCAATCAAGAACAACACCTTCTTATGCTTGGCACTGTATAAACAAGTAAAACAAGAACAATCCTGACCTAATGCATTCAGTTTGTACCCAGGCACTCAAGGCAGTTATCTCTCCACTACAGCCTTTATCCTGGACCTTGTGTTAGCAGTCAACGGGCTCATCTCAAAATATCTGCATTTAACTGTCACGATGCAAAATCCATACCACTGATTTGCAAGAACAATAGTGCTCTAGCATCAGTGAAGAGAGGCATTTTTCTTTAGGCTGCTTCATTTTGAAGTTCGCGTGAATTGACATGAAATCAACACTGGCTTTTGCTATTTAACACTGGACTCTGCCTCTCAAGAGTCCAGGAAGCATCATTACAGAGAGGGGTCCGGTTCTCAGCAGGGAGTATAGATGCTTTGGTGTGTTCAGAGACAAAAAGCTTGTTTAATGGGACTGCTGTTCATAGGATCACACTTTGAAGAAAATGTGCTCGATTAGCACGTGTTCAGCTTGGCTTTTCAGGCTTGTGCTGTGTATTTGTTTTTATCTCAAGGAAAGAAAATGTCTGATTCTTTTCTCGGTCACTCCAGTGTAGATCAGCATCAACTCCCCTGAACTCCATGGAGTGAAACTGTAGACAAGAGAAATGGCTTGCCTAGGGAGAGAGAAAATTTGTCATCTTGCAATTCTGCTCCACAGGTGTTTCTGCTGTTCCAGATGTCTTGAACAAAGCCCCTGGTGGTATGTAATTTAAATCCAATTGGACTTAAGTAAGGTCTGATATAACATTCTCTTCTCCCTTTGCTAGCTCATGACATGAGCCCAAGTTGCTTTCTGTCAAGGGCCCCACGAGCACTTACAGTAAATGGCTGGATCAAAATAACACAGCAACAACAAAAAAAGCAAATCCACATGCCAACTCACACATTATATTAAAGACAAATTATATTAAAAAGTAAAAAGCAAACACTTCAGCAGGGACTTAAAAGACTAAAAGCTGCAGTCTGCATTTTCCTCTGACTCGTGTTGCTGATTGGCTGTTACCAGTATTGAAGGCTTGATTCTGCAAGTCCTCTGCAGGCTGAACTCTCAGTGGAACCAAGTGACTGCTGCTAACATGGATCACAGCCGTGCTATTACTTTCTGATTCCCACCATTTATTAGGGCTGTGTGAAATTTCACCGGCCATTTTGTTTTAAAACAGTTTTGACTCATTTCAAATGCGAAACGGCAAAATCAAAATGAAACGAAGGGCTTCAAAACGAGGCTAGTTGAAACGTTTCAAAAGCTTTGAAACATTTCAAGTTTCGAAGCAGCTGGCAGCCTGGTGCTGGGAGACAGGGAAGAACCAGGGCTGTGCTCCCAGCAGCTCCAGGCTCAGCCAGGTGGGGAATGCAGACCTGCTTCCCCCACCTCCCGCGGCTAGGGTGCGGGAAGCCAATCACAGTGCTGCAATTGAGCTGGAGAAGGGAACTGAGCCGGATCACTCAGTTTCTCTCCCCAGCCTTACGATTGGGCTGGGGAAGGTAACTCAGCCCAGCTGGGCCAAATTCCCAAGCCCAGCCTGATGGTTGTGCTAGGGAGGGAGCTCAGCCTAGTTGGGTTGAGTTCGTTTTCCCATCCTGATCTAGTGCTTGACCTAACGCTGGAGAGAGGAACTGAGCAATCGGGCTCAGTTGCCTTCCTCAGTCCCAGGCAGCAGCACTGGCTTCCCTCCCTCATCTGGCAGGCATATCAGGGCCCTCAGCCCCGGTACAACTGGCACAGCCAGCAGAGCCCCCCGGGTTTGGGCCCCAATCTGCCTGCTAGATGAGAGAGGCGGTTTCGAGCTTCCCCATTATAGCAAATGGGCAAAATGTCAAAACAACATTGAAACAGCCTCACTGTTTCAATGAAGCGAAAAGTAACAGCTGTTTCGAACCAAAATGAAATTCGAAACAAAATGCTGTTCCATTGAAACGTCAAAACTCAAATCAAAACAGAACAGTACCATTTCACACAATCCTACCATTTATCTTTTGTCTTCTAGTGAGCTTAGCATGGCAGAAACCTCTAGGAATTATGGCAATGCAAATCATTAATAATAATAATAAGGTCCAAAAAATGTCCCAGTGGCAAAAGATGATACCAACTGGTCCATCGGGGGTTGTATCTTTGCTCTGACCATAACTGGCTGCAGGTGCTTCATAGAAAGGGGTTCAAATGGTTCTCGTGGGCAGTTAATTCAAGAACATGCTTAACAGGCTCAAAAAAATTTGGAGTTACAGCTTCATGCTACCCTGTGTCCTAGTCAGAGCATCTGGGAAGTACATCATTTCTCTTGCAAAGTTTAGGAACATATCCTTTGCTTCACACACAACCAACCATGCAAAACAGAAAAGCACTATGCTTGTTTATGTTCAGAGCCTGAAGTTTTACATTTTCCAAATCTGGGCCACTGACCAGACATATTAGCATAGCTACTGTTCTGCCTCCATCTTCCCCCACTGCTGCTTAACGCCTCCATATTAAGTAGCCATTCAAGACAACCATGCAGGTAGACACTTAGGGATGTCAGTGGAGGTCTGTGCAGGGCCATGTGTCTATCTCTGTGCACACTCTTGGACTATAAACTTCTTAGGTCTTGACACTAAGACAGGTTACAAGGGTGGGCGGAAGAGAACAGGATGGGATTCAACACTGACAAGTGCAAAGTGATGTACCTGGGGAGGAACAACTGGCACCATACCTACAGCTTGGGGAATTCTCTTCTTGTCAGTACAGAGGTGGAAAAGGATCTTGGAGTCATCATTGACTCCAAGATGAACATGGGCCGGCAGTGTGGGGGGGCAGTCAGGAAGGCCAACTGTACCTTGTCATGCATCCACAGATGCATCTCGAGCAGGTCCAAGGTGATCCTCCCCCTCTATGCGGCACTGGTCAGGCCACAGCTGGAGTACTGCGTCCAATTCTGGGCACTGCACTTCAGGAGGGATGTTGACGGCATGGAGAGGGTCCAGAGGAGGCCACTCGCATGGTCAGGGGGCAGCAGGGCAGGCCCTACGAGGAGAGGCTACGGGACCTGAACCTGTTCAGCCTCCACAAGAGAAGGCTGAGGGGGGATCTAGTGGCCTGTTACAAACTAGTCAGAGGAGACCAGCAGGCACTGGGCAAGTCCCTGTTCCCTTGACCACTGCCAGGAGTGACCAGGAATAACGGTCACAAGCTGGCAGAGGGTAGATTTAGGCTAGATACCAGGAGGTGCTACTTCACAGTCAGGGTGGCTAGGATCTGGAACCAGCTTCCAAGAGAAGTGGTGCTGGCCCCTACCCTGGGGGTCTTTAAGAGGAGGTTAGATGAACACCTTGCTGGGGTCGTTTGACCCCAGTAATCTTTCCTGACATGGCAGGGGGTCGGACTACTCAGGGGATGATCTACTCAGGTCCCTTCCTACCCTAGACACTATGAAACTATGACACTGATAGCGTAACTAGGGTCTGGTACCACGATCGCCTGCTCAAGTGTCAGTTTAGAGGGCACACAAAAATAGTGTATTATATTTTTTTCTTACACACCTAATTACTAGTTTGAGGCCTGGTAAAACACTTCTCAGAATTGATAATATGCTTCCAAGAGCTTGGGTGTGGCATATACATATCTCTGTGCTTCGCTACCTTATCTCATGGAGAGGTGAGATACAATAATCTGGACACCCTCCTTCCTTAGCTATTCCCCACCCCATCCATTGTGGCTACCTGTTAGCGTGCACTACTTTGGAAGCTATCCTTATCTTCAGCTCATGACAAAGTTTGCCATTGGAGGTTGGCGAACTACAATTGTGACTTTCTTGGCCTTTGCACAATTAGAATCTGCCCCCTTTGCATGCTTATGATGTGTCCCTCAATGATTGAAAATACCTCTTTTGCACCTATGTAGCCTCTTTCTTATGCCAAGTGATGCTTCGTTCCATTAAGTGGCCATGTTTGTTTCAACAGGAGTTCTGGTGGAGCAAGAAGTTATACACCATCAATGAAATGTACCAGAACCTGACCTTGGTTTTTAGCTCTAAAAGTAACTGTCTCCTCCCGTGATCCCTCCATCTCTGAAGGAGAGAAGCTGTTCCCACAAAACATTGCTGCCACCACTCCGCCAAGACACTGCTGCAGCGGACGCCTGTTGCACAATTCACATCATGCATCCCTTATTCTCTTTGCCACTCGATACTGTGTCTCAATCAACTTTGTCTCTGTTGCAGGCAGTCTGTGGCCCAACTGATACCTTTAGCCTAAGGCCATATCTGATTTTTTTTTTAGGCTGGAGAATAAGCGTTCATCAGAAAATGAATGACATTGATACAAAATGAGCATAGGATCTCTTCTGTTTTTTAATTCAATTAACAGTGCAATCATGACGAACAGCCCCCTGGTTATGTAGACTGAGTAAAGTCATTAAGCTCTCAGGTTACATGTAGTGTTATTTCCCCTTATTCTCCCTTCCTCTGCCCCCAGCAATCATGGCACTTTCCAACCTATCACAATGCAAAATGAAACAAAATCACCAGGGGTTAAAAAAAGTCTAAATTGGATTACACTCACACTGTTCAGAAAATGGAGTATTGCTGGTAATTGCATTCCAGTGAATAAATATCCCTACATTAGTTCACATCGCATCAGTATTCCAACAATGATTATTTTCATTGTAATTTGCCTGTCCGGGAATAAATGTAACACAGAGCATATATCCAAACAAGTGATGTATTCTCAGCATTGATGTTTGTTTTAAAGATTAAACCAAGTCCTGGTTGATGCATTAATAAAATGTTAGATAAAAAAGGCCTTCTTTCAATAATGCTCGAGAGTTAACAGCCAAATAACTCAAGCCCCAACCTTGTTTCCGTCCAAGTCAATGGAAGTTCTGCCATCTATTCTGTGGATTCAGGGCACTTGGAATTTAGTCTTATTTTTATTGCAGCACCTCTAAAATGTGTTAAGCTCCTTCCAAATGCCTGGAGACAGGTTGAGATATCTTCACTCATGTTGGATATAATCACCTTGCAGAAAATGAAATTAAATAATAACAGTTCTTCAGTTAACTATGCTTCTAACCCTTTTGTCGGTTCTTCAGGGGCATCTCACTCAGGGTTTAGTCCTCTAGCCATGCCTCTTCTTGGTGCAGGAACACACACTCTCCCCCACCTGACTGGGACCTTCATAGATTTCATACACATTAGGGCTGGAAGGGACCTCAGAAGATCATCGAGTCCAGCCCCCCTGCCCTTGACTTACGGTCCCCTTGTAGTTCACCGTGATTATCCAGCAGATCTGTGTTTATCAGGACCTGCCATTCATGTGTCTCTCTGGAACAATGGCAGTAAATCCATGATCAGAGAGCTTTCACAAAATAGGGTATTCTTTAGCTTAGGACATGAGCAAAAAGGAAAGTAAAAGGAAAAGTTTATCTTAGGAAAGCATTTTAATGAACAGTAAACAGTTTATATGCATACCCATCTTATCCACTGTTACTCACCTCCACTATTCTTCATGAAATCACGAGCTAAAGTACACAATTCTGTCACTTCTTTGTCCTAGAATAAGCCTGTGTCCCTCAGATCAGTGCTTTCACCTAATAAAGTCACAGGGTCTCAGTCTTACCAGGCTTCCTGAACAAGGCGAAGCCAATTTATGCTGTCCCCATCCCTCGAGAAGCTTCAAAGGGCTAAGCATCTGCACAACCAGTATTGGATGTTGGCATTAATTCTCTCCTTGGTGATTCCAGATGCGAGAGGAATGCTCCTACTTTCCTACTTGGGTAAAAACACAACACTACAACCTAGACTTACTGATTCAATAGTCTATGAACATCCTATGTCCTAGCATTTGCCACAAGTCAGTATACTCTAGCCTTTGAAATATCCTTTTTTCCATAAGAGCCTCTCTGTCAAGGTTACATCTATGGGAATATTTAATATGAACAAATGTATTGTAAGCTGCCCTTTAGGAAGACATAGGGCCAGATTCTAGTCTTCCTATTGGGCATCAGTGGATTTACACACCTACTTGTGATTCTACTCCACCCTGCTCACATGCCTTTAAATCCATCCATTCATCAACTTTTGTTAACACACCATCATTTGGCCCATAAGATTGTGCCACAAAACACAAGAAGGAACCCAGCCATCTTTTACATTAATTGTTTTTTAAGGACATGAGCAGGATAGAAATAAAACGGCACATAGGTGCTTAAGTCAAGTGACACTCCTAATATGTAGAATAGAATCTGGCCCGTGTTGAATGCCCTGAAAACCTTATAAAATAAATATTCAAAGCCAGAAAGGTGGGAGAAAGTGATGCAACTGAAAAGCAAAGATACTAGGTTGACAGTAGGGCCATCTCTAATTTTAATTACAGGTTTATCTGTATAAACTTTCAGAAACAGATTACTTGAGCAACATGTTTGAAGTCTGTTGAAACCCAGTGAGCCCTCGTTACACGTTTCCCTGTTCACTGCCATGTACGCTGGACCCCATGCTTCTGTATGTAAACCAGGCAGTGATGTTTGCCTCAACAGTCTACTATGAGCAGCATCTCAGTTTTCTGTTGCAAGTGGCAGAGCTTGGGAAAACACTGCTGTTTGCTTACTTTAAGAGAAGGCTGTCCAGAAGCAAGGAAGATCAACATCCAGGTGGGGTGGCTACTGTCTGCAGCATCACTCCTTCATCCCCAAATGCTTCAGGGGTTATCCATGTGTGTTGCTTTTGCTCTGGCTGTTCATACGAACCTCCTGAGGATGGCCCGGGGTAGCCACAAGTGACCACAACATGGAACCACGTTGGAGTATCTTCACAGGCGCTGCATACCAGCACATCTCTGAAAAGGTAATGCGCTCCCAGAACCATTGTGGATCTGGAAGAAGAAACTTCTTTTCATTTCATTGAAGGTGAGGAACCCTCCTCATGCCCCCTGACAAAACCATTCCATTCCCATTGAAATTATATAGAAATGAGCCCATTGACTTCACAGGGAGTTGGATCAAGCTTCCTGTGATCAAGGACAATATGGCACTAATACGTCATGCACTATAATGGTGAGGTTTAATGATGTTGGACGGCAGTTTACTGAAATGAACTTTAGGTAATGACCCAAGACACAACAGTTTGGAAGCAAGGGAAGAGAAAAAGGAAACCAAGCATACCATGCAGTAGATGAATTTAACAATAGCTTGTATACTTGCATCTGACATCAGTGTCTTGGCTCAGTAGCCAGGGATATCATAAAAATCACCATGTACAATTAGGCACAATCTGCGATTTGTATTTCATTTGAAAGCCAGAACTAACACACCACGGTTACTACATTTATTCTCGAGCTAGAGAGAGCATGGTCTTTCCAAGTCACGGTTGAAGCTGCTGTCTTGTGATGGGAAAAATCTTCTGTTTTCTGACTAATTTTTATAATGTTCCCTGCACCGAGTAAATTAGTTAGATTTACTTTTGCTTATGGCATTAGCTTTGGGGGAAAGACACAAAACAAAAGAATAAAAAAAACTATACATGCAGAAAAATGCATAACATGAGAGCTAAAGCTATAAATCCGATCACCCTGCATATCTGGACATGTTTGTTTGTATTCATTGAGGGGAAAAAATGAAATAAATCACATTTTAAATAGATCTCCCCATGGTAGCTGTTTTTGCTATATGCAGGAAGGGAAGGGAGGATTTTCAGGGTTATATATTTTTTCATTTTAGTTACAAGCGTTAAATTTTGCATCTGACTTTTGTATCACAGTTAGTTAAAAAAAGAACAAAACACAAACCAAAACCAATAAAATCCCATCATTGTTAAACAAAAACAAAAACAAAAAAATCACATGCCACTCTCTGATCCCACTTTAAGCACAATGTGCTCAAAGCACCCTTGCTCTATTTGGCCAAAGAAAGAGCAGTAATCCATGCACTGGTCTTTGCTTTTAAGCCAAATCTAAGAAACAAAAAACCTTAATCTTAGCAACAACAGGATTTGGCATTTTCAACCAGGAGCTTTTAACAGAAAAACCTTTTTTGGAAAAGTTAAAACCTCAGCAACCAACTTTTCAAAGCCTCTTTTGTGGAAGGAATGAGAGCTTTGCTTCAGGAAAGGTGGAGGAGCCCAAACATGTTCTGCATTCAGCCGCTCCATTCAGATGGAAGGTAGGTCGTCTCCCAGGGAAGAGTTTTGCGTTGCTCTTCCTCACTAGCACCAACCACAACAGCAGACAAAGGGACTATATTTACTACAGGCCAGGTTCTGTCGCTGGAGCAATTCCTTCATCCACATGGAGGCTTAATAAGACCACTAAGTAAAGCGCGAAGAGCCTGACCTGTAAGCTTTTTATTAAATGTGGATTTATATAACTTCCTATAGAACTTCCCTTTCACTCAGGCTTTATGTAAAATTATTAAAGCAGTACACAGAGGGTGACATTCACCCATTTTCAGGGCTCTGCATTCAGATGAGCCAGGTCTCTGCAGGTCTGGAAAGACTCCCTGCCTCATGAGGCTGCAGGCTTGAGGAGCTTTCTGTCCAGGAAATCATTTCCCACCCCCCACCTCAAGATCCATGAGTCAACCATAATTTGATGAAAACATGGGAAACCTCAGAATATATCACCTTTCCTGTGACTTCCCTACAAACAAACAAACAAACAAAAAGGAGCCCTAGATTTGGCTTGGCTCTTAATGGAAAAGCCTGACGGAGACCTCAGGATCTAGTAGATGTTATTAACAAGCAGATCTATGATGTCCAATGAGATATAAAGCTATTTTCATGACTTGGCTTACTGTGCTGGAAGTCCCCAAATGGCAGCTTTTCTCTACCGTCTTAGTTTTAAAAAAATAAAAGTGAAACCAACCCTAACCTGGCAGTGAACCTGTTCTGTGTCCTGTGTAAATGGAGTAAAAGTGAAATGTAAAAAAGTAAATACCAAACTGAATGCCATTAAAATAGTTTAGACAGAAAAATGTCACTGAGTTTCATTAATCATCCAGAGTGTTTCCCAGGACACAGGGATGGGTGTTGCTTTTGAATACCGGAGGTTAAATTCTTTTCTCATTTACACTGTTGCAACCAGATTGTAGCCTATGGCATTTTATCTCGACAAAGGGACTTTCGGTTGGATTTCATTGTTAGGCCTTTGTACTGGGAGTCAGTGTAAAGAGCTGAGACTGTGGGAAAAGCTCATCTCCCCTGACCTTTCCCCTACTAGAAGTTAGAAAAGGAGAATATGCATTAGAATTAGACCTTGCAGTCAATGAATTAACGGAAGTGTATAAAGCCTGCTCCATGTCTGGTTAAGGTGCATGGGAAGTTTTCCCTCGACTGTTATGGGAACTGGACTAATCTCATTCCTTAACCCTGTCTGGAGGGTGTATCCATGTTAAAATGATAGTCTGCATCTTCCTGGAATAAGTGCCTTATTGGTCCTGTTGAAATAAAGATGGCTTTGTATGCAAATCTTTTTGCAGGAATTAGATGCAGCTGTGATATGAGCAGGTTGGTGCAAGGACTTACTACACTGAGCATTTTGTTCCTCTCATGCCCTGGCCTTGCTGCCTTCCAAATATAAAGAGTGCTTTTTTTTTTTTCCCCTGCAGATTATTTCTCTTCACCCCACAGCCTTGCTCGTGCTGTTCTCTCCCTCATGTGGAACAGTAAAACACTTAAATCTTCATGAAATGGCACACTGCTGCGCAGACCGAGCAACAGAACAGGATGTGGTGGGAAGATGACAACTTCAGCATAGAGAGGGACTGCTCGCAATTAAATGCTGTCTGTCAGCATGAGCATCAAGCCCAGTCTGGAGAGCAGGGCAGCACTTTCCCATCCGCTGCATTGCAAATTGGGAGGAAGAGCCATTAAAACAGTTTCATCGAGTGCAGCCAAGTTGAAACAAGCACAGAGCCCTGCCCCCCATGCCTCTCTCTACTAAGCTGTGACAGCCTGTGGAGGAGGATGAACTGGAATGGCTAGGGGGCTTCCCTGCAGCTGCTGATGTGGTAGTGTCAGATTTCTGTCTGGCAGACAGCCCATAAAAGAAAAGAAAAGAAATATATATATATATAAAAGAGAAATGAATGATAGCATCTCACTCACTCTCCTGTCCCCTTTCCCCAGTTGGAATCAACTCACTTCGCCAGGCAGAAGAACATCTGTCGACGGAGCAGAGAACGTGTACAGCTGTCAGTTCTAACAGGTATTAAAATCATTATTATGAGCGCACACATCATTATCCGGAGCGTATTTTACACACCCGTTCCTGCAGAGCCATCCAGCAGGCCAGCGGCTTCCTCTACAGTCGATTCTACCGGGGGGATGATTTTCATCTAACAAGTGCAAAGGGTAGGAAAAATATCCATCTGCTCCCATTGCTGCTTCCTGAAGCGCAAGCTGCAAGAGTTCACTGCAAGGAGGGGATAATAGAGTCGCTTGCTTGAGCAGGGGCGAGGGGGAGCCTACTACCATCTTCCTCCTCCTATGGCCTGTTTAAAGGGATGGTAATTGTTTTACACAGGAACCGTAGCGCAAGGGGTCTTGTTTCACAAAACAAGCTAATTGTCTCCAGACTCCAGTTTAGCTGAGGTAAAAAACCTTTATGAGTAGCAGTAACAAATAAATCCACACAAGTGACTTTAGCGCCTCGTCCCTGTTAGTCACCTGCAGCTTCCCACTGTTTGGCAGTATGGCTGTTGAGCTGCAGCCCAGACACATGCCTCGGGGGAATGTCTTTGCCCACGTATTGAGGTCACTCACCATGATCACGTACTTCTAGAGCTGTGCCTGAATGAAGAGACAAAGGCCTCTCTGAACACGGTGGAAAGTAATCGACAGATCTCTAGAACAGGCTGTCCATCTGTGGACCGTGGTATTTGAGCACTGCACCATCTTTACAGATCCTCACGTTTCTGTGCAGAAGGGAAGTATTAGAGAGGCAAGTAGATGCAAACGCCTGTATCTTCAAAGACATGTATCTGCTTCTTTAAACTTTCAAATCCATCATTTTGACACCATGTATTTTCTCAAAACCACCACTCAGGCTGCTCGTAAACCACACAAACCTGAGTTTCTACTAGTAGACATCTGTAAAGCCACCGAAGTGCTGACACCAGCCAGCAGCTAACAAGCTAGTTGGAGCCCGAGCGCAAGGCTGACGCCCCGGAGCAGACTCTCAGACTAGGTTTTCCCCCACCTACTTTTCCAGCAGAGCCTGCTCTGTAGATGTGCTCACATCACTCCTGAACCAGAGGCTCCCTAGCTGGCTCTATTGTTAAGGCACATGGATCCAAGCACGTGATCCACAGTCTCGCCTCATACCCCAGATAAATGCTCGAAAGCCTCATGCCTAATATCAGGTCTTCTGGGTTTGTGTTTGTATATGCATGCTTGTACAGAAAAAAACGGGCTTAAGCACTCAGTCCAAGAGTTGGTACATGGCTGAGGATGCTGAGGAGAAGAGAGCACCAGCCTGGTCAGAAACAGGAGTCTTTAATCCTTACCCCTTTCCTCTGCATTTCATTCCTGGCTGTTTTTAGCTGCTCCCCATTCAGCTGGGGAGCTCCCTTCTCTAACCACCTTTTCTTTGGATGCTTAACTCTCCCCATGTATCCTATGAGGAGCCTGGATGTGCACTTCAGGGCAGGTGGCAGCTAAGCAAGGTTTCTGAAGATCTAAGTCAGAGGTCAGCAACGTTTTTGGGCAGAGTGCCAAAAACACCTGGAACCTCGACTTGTAAGACGTTGGTGTATCGGCGGGAAATGGGGGGTGGGGGAGCCACAAGGTGCCCAGTCCTTGTTGTGACAGTGCAGCCCTGGCCCTTTCCCCGCCACCATCTGCCCCGAGGCATGTATGCCAAGCAAAATGCCTTGGAGTGCCACACTCTGGCACCCGTGCTGGGGGTTGCCTATCTCTGATCTAAATTTTAGATACAGGCACCCATAAGGGCAGAGGTGGGACTCAGTGCTCAAATCCTTTGGTGGCCCAAGCCCTTAACACTTAATTGAAAACATGTAAAAGTCAACAGGAGACTCTACTGACATCACTGGTCTTTCAATCAGGCCCTTAATCTGATCCAGCCTGTGATCCCTGGCTAGGGACAGAAATTACACATAAACCAGTTTAAGTGATCAGAAACTGGTTTAAACCTGTAACAGAACAGAAGCTCAGTGGAAGTAAACCAATTTCAAAATGGCTGAAATTGGTTTAACATAAACCTGGTTGAATGTAGTATCAGACTTAACTCATTTGGATCAAACCGATTTATGAGACTTCTGTCCCAGACCCCTTCTTGGTTCAAGTTAAATCAGAGTCCCCCAGCATCCCAGCATGCTTTCCAGCCCGGGGCTGGACTGGGCTGTCTGCTCCAGATAGCAGGGCTGGCCCCACCCCTCTGCTCCCTCACTGGGGCAGTGAGGGCTGGCTGATGGGGGTGGAGGACAAGCCCAGTCTGGGGAGAGGGGACTGCCGCCAGGAAGGGAGGTTAAACACCCCTTTCCCCACTCAAACTTACTGCTGGCTGCGACTGTGGACTACAAATCCCAGAGGCACCTGGAAGCAGGAAGAGGAAGTGATGAGCAACCCTGCAGTGTCCTGCTGCTGTGACTCTAGACTGAAAATCCCAGCGACCTCGGGGGCAGCAGGAAGAGGAAGCTGAATTAAAGACAAATGTCTGTTCACTTGTGTTTCAATTTAATCTCTGCATCTTAGACCAACCTGCAAAGACAGAATCAATTCAGCCTTGAGCATTTTGACTATCTGTACTTAGCCGGAGAAGCAGTCACTGAAGGCAGTGATTACCCCATTCCTCTCTCCTCTTCTTTGCCATGTCTTACTCTCCAGAACTGAGGCAATGGTTAGAGAAGTGGGGGGTGTAAGAGAACTGCCTTCAGTAGATAGTCCTGAGCCAAAAAAAGCAGCCAAGCAAAGACTTGGGAGAAAAGGTTATTTATCTCTGCAAAGTGGCGATGTTGCAGTACAAACTTTGCTGCAGTTACTACTGCAGTGTCTTCTGGCAAAAAAACGGAAGAAAACTGGGCTATGCAAATGAGGAGTGATCTAGTGGTTAAAACAGAGACTGGGTTTCTTTCTCAGCGATGCTGCTCTTTGATGATCAACAGTTTTGGTATCTCACTTTATCCATCTGTACAGGATACATAATCATCCCTCTCACGAGTGTTCTGAAGCTTAATTATTCCTAGCAAAGCACTTTTAAGAGTCTTGGATGAGGGATGCCAGGTGAGCCCAAGCTGGGGCAGGCTTCACAGTTACTAGAGTGCTAGACAAAGTTATGAATTACATTATTCCTGTGATGCCCTCTGACTTCAATTGAGTCACTTCCCCTCTCCTCCTACCTCAGTTTCCCTTTTAAAATACATAGGGTCACTGGCTTCTCTCACAAGTATGCTGTGAGGATTAATTAATAAGTAAAATGTTTTGTTTGTATATAAGTGCTTTAATATTTAATGTTTAACTAGCAATAAGGAAATAAGCCAAGGGAAAGCTCATTCCCTTTGCTGAATGCTTTCTGTTTAGAGCTTTCCGGGCTGGGCTTTGATTGCTGTTTCTGTTTGAAGTCAGACCTACCTCCTCATGGCTGGAGAAAGAGACTTGTATATAGTGTCATAGGTGGGATTGGTACCTGGAGCTAGTATTCCTAATAGCCCAGACCTCTACTATACTGGATATAATGTAGTTGCTTTGTTTTTGTTTGCTGGAAACGTGCCCAAAAAACCCAGCAATCATGAAGTGAAGGCACAGAGCAGTAGTTTTCAACCTATTTTCATCTATGAACCCCTAAAAAATTTCAAATGGAGGTGCAGACCCTATTGGATTGTAAATATGGGTATTCACATACTTTGGACTGAGCATAGGCATCTTTTGCAGACCCTCTAGGACATAGCCTGCAGGTCCTCAGGGGTCTGCAGACCACAGGTTGACAGAAATATGGTTTGGACGCTTCAGTCAAAAACTGTGTGGCTTTGGCAGTCTAAACAATTTATTTTGCCACAGATTGCATTTAGTTACAAATCACAATGTTGAAAGTAGTTAGCTGAGTCCTAAGCTTCCAGCAGGATTTTCAGAAAAACTAATGTTCACTGATGTGATAGACATGGCAATTAGAGTCTCTCCTGACACTGTTTGACTTATGTGAGCTACACCTCTTTCCCCTTTCAGATCTTACCTGTAGCAACATGGTATGTGGTCAGACTCCATCAGGTAGAAACAGTCAGATTTCTGAAGAAATGTATGTACCTAAGTGGCACTGACCTGAACAAAAAATGCAGATAGGCACCCAGGGCTAGATTCACAAGACAGACCTGGCTGCTAGGCACCAGTGGGCAAAATTTAGATCCTAAAAACCCCCACCAATCCCTGAAGATGCCTAATCCCTGGGGGCCAAAGTTACCCCAGTAAAGGCCCTGGGTGCCTCCATGTTTGCTAGGGGTCATGTAAATCTTGACAGCACAGATCACCTCAGTGCTCACACCCAAGACCCAGTGGGATTCCCCAGATAGGTTTTCCTTTGCTTGTCAAGCCTGATCCAATAGATTATTAGGTTAAAGCTCAGGTAACTCCCTAGAAAGAGTCTCCCTTTACCCAAGAGCTTAGTGGTCACAGCAGTCACCTGGGGGTGGGAGACTTGCATTCAATTCCCTCTTCCGCCCAAGAGAAGATGAACCTCTGAGCCCACCCTCACCATTAGAATAGTATAAGGTATTCATGACTACGTCTCTAACACTTCTGATATTTTTTCCACTGCCATGGAAGGCAGGGACTGAAACCCAGCTCTCCCCCTCTGCCCCCCAGCTAGGGCCATCTTCTCACTTTGGCCTATTAAGTTCTTAATTACTCCGTGCACAGTGGAACCAGAGATTGATTCAACCCAGAATACTTTCTGGCCATGTGGTTAAGACACTTTTCTGGGTAACAGGACACGTGCAAGTCCCGACTGAACTGGGCTTCAAATCATCAGTTTGAACTACCATGCCCAGTTTAACTGCAAGTCTCCGTGGCTGCTGGGCATCAGGTGGTGATGCCACCTTCTTCTCTCAAGAAAGGGCTGACTTGTCTCAGATGCTCAACTACAGGGGAGTGTTCATGTCCATTAACCAGAGTGGTAGGAAGCACCTTGCTCCAGCTCGGTGTTAACTACCTAAGCCCTGCCCCTCTCCTCAGCATTTCCTACAGAGCTTGGGAGGCTAAACACAGACACCTGCTCACTTGTATGGGTCCCAGTCTTAGGTGCCTACCTTTCCCCATGCATTGAATAGGGAGCCTGGGCTCACAGCAAAACTGAGGGAAGAGCTTCTAGTAACTTTGGCAGGCATTTGGTCCCCTAATGTCCAAAGACTCGCTGCTTCTAATTGCATCTGTTGTTAAAGTGTGCTTGACGGATGAAGCAAGGGAGCAGCCATGATGTTCACATGCCCAGTGGAGCATAATTAACTTAAGTTCTCACACAGCTTTACTGAAAAAGAGAAATTAAACCTGCTAAATAATTAATCAGTGCGATTCAGCCTGTTGGCCAGTGTGATGTACAAAACTAGCACGCTTCTGTGGCAAGGTGCTCAACCCTTGCTGCTCTACATTACGGGCTTGTAACAAAAACCCTGGAGGGAGAAGAAGGGAAGTGAGAATTCTCCTCGCATTTAATAATCTTCCTTAAAAAAACCCAAACAAACAAAAAAACCCCAAAACCTAGGTCAGCTACCCAAATTCAAAGGAGCCTAAACTTTGATAGGAGTTTTAAACAATGCATATCTGGATCCAGATTTATGTCCAGGTTTGAAATGCATGTAAGGTAGCGTTAGATGCACAAAAGCAGATGAAGATCCTGCTGCTCTAGCCACTATGTATCTGGCCCCCAGAATGTAATGCTGGGTCCTAAATTATGCAGCTAGGTGCATAATAAAGCAAGGACAGGGTTGACCCCTCCAAATTCACAAAAGCCAAGACACTGAGCAGAGAGCTGCCAACAGGAAGCGCTGAGGACAGGCCAGTCTGAAACCCCAACCCTGGCTGAGGCTTACGTGCCTTATGCAGCATGGCCAAGCGAAAACGCACCCTCCTTCTGACATTCCTAACCCTAAATGTCCTACTGAAGGTACAGGTGCTTATGGCCTCTCTCAAACTGGCCAAACAAGGGTGACTTGGTTTCACAACCTGGCCAGCATAGAAGGAGGTGCCCTATTTCATCCAATAGATCACACTGTAGTCATGCTCAATCTTTCTGGCTCAAGAAATGGCATGGCGTCAGCAGGGAGGGGGAAGAAGAATGCTGGTTAGAGCCATTTGCTAGGAATTTGGATATTTAGGTTCAACCCCCCTGTGAGAATATGTTTCTTATTCCTTGATCAAATGTCCTATTCCTTGGGCTAAAAGGTGGGTATTTTAGCCACCTTTGGCCAGTTATGTTCACAGCTGGAGGCTGTAATTCTAGGATGTAGGAGAAAGGAGCTCATGTTCTTGGTCCAGGGTCCCTTTCATTATGTAATATTGTTCAAGGCAGGAGCTTTGGTTATGGATCAAGATTCTGTTGTGCGCAGCTCTGCACAAAACCAGAACGAAGAAGGGCCCTGTGTCCGAAACCTCCAGCTGGTCCTCTCCCCCACACAGGCAGCCCGTTTCCACAACGCACTGCTCCAGGAGACTCCAGGCAGTGCCCGGCTCCCATCTCATACCCAGCCCACTTTGCAGTAATTCTTGCCGTCAGCTGCAGCGTTAACATCAGAGGTGGGGAACCTGAAGGCAACTCTTCCATCCCACTTCTTAGTGCCCACTGCTGGGGTGACATGGGGCCACTTTCTTGTTGGGATAACCCTGAGCTGCACGTTTGGGTCAGTCAATTCCAAGTGACACAGCACTCTGGTCCCAGACATTTCCTCTGAAAGGTTTTTACACAGGGATCAGAGCTGCCAGCCTTGCCTTAACACGGCGGTTCTCAACCGGGGTGATCCAGCACCGTGGGTTGCTTTTAAGTGTGTTGTGGGGTGCCGCACTGTGTTAGCACTGCTAGGCATAGCCAATAGGATTCACAAGACAAACCCAGAGATTTCAAAGGGGAATCCTCAGTGTTAAAAACAGGATGACCTATTGTGATCCGAGTTCTCAGCAACAGGAAAATGCCTCTATTATTTTTTCCATAGTCAAAGAATTGCGTGAAAGCAACAAGCTGATGTTTCCTGAGGGTGGGGGGGTGTGGGGCTTCAGTCTAAAAAGCTTCACAGAACTCGCAGAGAAGCAGGCCTGGGAGGGCCCTCCAAAATCACCTAGTTCAGCCCCCTGCCTGAGGCCGGATCATGCCTGTCCATACCATCCCATACAAACATAATCAACACTCAATACAAGCCTGCCTCCAACCCTGGTGCAACACAGCCCTCCCACCCTAACCTGCCACAGGTAAAGCAGGGGCACCACAGCAGCCGAAGTCCTGCTTCTGTGGAAGGCCAATACGCCCTCCACACGGCTCCTACTTCAGAGAGAGGGAAACCCCCACAGGCCCTACCAACCTGACCAAGGGTGCAGTTCCTCCCGGCCCCCAAACCTGGTGCTAGGTCTCATGCCCAGCAGAGGGGCAAGCCCCTCCAGCCAGCACCGCCCGGCTGTGCTCCAGCTGGAGCGCTGGCACAGCCCAGCTGCCCCCAATGCTTCTTAAAAAACACACTGACACGCGGAGCAGAAAGGTGAGGGGGGAGCAACCAGCAAGGCCCAGAAGCCACAACAGGAGCTGGGCCCAAATCCCCCCTCACTGAGCCTGCAGGCAGCCCGGGCCCTGCCTCCAAACAGCCCCCGCCTCCCAGGCACCATGCAGCTGGGTGGGGGTCCCAACTCCTGCCTGGGGGGGTGCCAGGTGGGGGCCCCAGCTCCTGCCTGGGGGGGGGGGTCCCTGGAGGACGTGTCCAGCTGCTATGCGAGGGCGGTGCTGGGTGGGGAGTACCCCAGCTCCTCGCCGCCGGAGGGAGGGCGGGGGGCCGGCGCCATGGCGGGGCGGGGCGGGGCGGGGCGGGGCGAGCCGCACGCCGGCGCGGGTGGCGGCCCGGGACGGGGCCGGGACGAGCGCGGAGGAAAAGGCGCGCGGGCGCTTTAAATGCTGGGGGCTGAGCTCCCGCCGGGGCGCCCGCACACGCCGCCGGAGCCAGCAGCCCTCCCTCCCCGGTCTCCGCTTGTTGCTCAGCCCCGGCTGCAGGCAGGCGCCGGAGCCCGGCCCGAGAGCCGCCAACAGGTGCCCGGGCCGGCTCCCGCCCCGCTCCGCCCTGCAGCCGGGAGGGGCATGGGGAACCAGGTGGAGAAGCTGACCCACCTGAGCTACAAGGAGGTGCCCACGGCGGACCCGGCGGGCGCGGAGCGCGACGACGGGCCCCGCATCGGCGTCTCCTACATCTTCTCCACCGACGACGAGGAGCTGGAGCCGGGGCAGGAGGCGGGCGGCGGCGGCGAGCAGCAGCCCTACGACCCGCGGCTGCACGAGCTGGAGTGCTCCGTCTACTACCGCGACGAGTGCATCTACCACAAGGGCTTCTCGCCGCCGGACGCCGCCGACCTGAGCACGTACAGCGCCGAGCACCTGCTCAGCCGCTGCCAGCCGGGCGACCTGGTGGAGTTCGTGTGCCCGGCGCAGTACCCGCACTGGGCCGTGTACGTGGGCGACTTCCAGGTGGTGCACCTGCAGCGCCTCGAGGTGCTCAGCAGCTTCCTGACGGACGCCAGCCAGGGCCGGCGCGGCCGCATCGCCAACGCGCTGTACCGCTACCCCGCGCTCAGCCCCGCCGCCGTGGTGCGCAACGCGCTGGAGCAGGTGGGCTGCAAGGAGCGCGAGCTGAGCTGGCGCAACTCCGAGTGCTTCGCCGCCTGGTGCCGCTACGGCCGGCGCGAGTTCAAAATCGGCGGCGAGCTCCGCATCGGCAAGCAGCCCTACCGCCTGCACCTGCGCCTGGGCCCGCGCCGCGCGCACACGCTCGAGTTCCAGAGCCTGGAGGACCTCATCATGGAGAAGCGCCGCAACGACCAGCTCGGCCGCGCCGCCGTCCTGCAGGAGCTGGCCGCCCACCTGCAGGCCGCCGAGGAGGACGAGGAGGAGGAGGGGGAGGGCGGCAAGCAGTAGCCCCCCGGGGCTGCGCCGGCTGAGGGCAGAACCCGGGGGACGCGGCCCCTTGCTCCGAGGCGGCCGCCGGACCCGGGGCCCGGGCTCTGCAGGTGCATGATTTCCACCCGTCTGGCTCGGGTGCCAGCCAGGCCTAGTGCTCCCTGGCACTGCTTTCACCTCCCGGACAGGCCTGGTGCTGCCTGGCATCCGCCGTCTTCAGGTGCCAGCCAGGCCTGGGGCTCCCTGGCGCTGTTTCCACCTGCCAGTGACGTCTGGCACTACACGGCGCACACGATTTTAAGGTGACGGCCAGGTCTGGTGCAGCCCGGTGCCCACGGGTTTCAGGTGCCAGCCAGGCCTAGTGCTCCCTGGCACTGCTTTCACCTCCCAGACAGGCCTGGTGCTGCCTGGCATCGGCCGTCTTCAGGTGCCAGCCAGGCCTGGGGCTCCCTGGCATCATTTCCACCTGCTAGTGACTTCTGGCATGACCTGGTGCCCACAATTTTAAGGTAACGGCCAGGTCTGCTGCAACCTGGTGCCCACAGGCTTCAGGTGCCAGCCAGGCCTAGTGCTCCCTGGCACTGCTTTCACCACCCAGTTGGGCCTGGCACTCCCTGGCATCCACAGTTTTCAGGTGTCAGAAAGGCCTGGCGCTACCCAGCACCCACTGTCTTCAGGTGCTACTCGCTTCAGTGGGAGCTGAGGCCAACCAGCACTTAAACAGGAGCCAGCACCTGGCAGGATGCAGCCTGGTAGTGTGCACAGGCAGGATCCATTGTTGTCACTGGCAGTGCATTGATTTTTTTTTTCTTCCCTTTCCCCCTCTCCCTCCTCTTTTGGTAGTTGAGTTCCTACTGATATCATGGCAAGAGTCTCCTGACTTGGCAGGAGACCTTTTATGCATCCCTTTGAGGATGGGAAGCCACAACTATGAAGGTGAAATGGGGTTTGATGCGTCCGATTAATGTCCTATTTGAAGGAGACTCTGTATGGTTGGCTTTTAAGTACAGTAGGACTGATGAATTGCCCTGAAGGGGTGAGGAGGAAAATCCAGCAAGCCTGGATGTAATCGGGACTCTAACTTGTTCAGTGTGATGTGTTTTTTAAATGCTAGTGCTCATGAAGCCCTTGATCTTGCTCCAGTGAAGTTAGTTGGTTTCTGTGGGAGCAGGGTTTGGGGCCTTGAAGCAGGTCTTTGGCTACCTTAATGTATTCAGAGAAGTTCGAGGGGTGGTTTTACATTCTGGCCAAACTCCAGAGGCTCCAGCTGGTCTGAATGTTGCATTTGGTCTGTTTTGATGCTGTAGTGTGCATGGGAGTTTGCAGAAGCTTTTAATCATCAGGAATACAACCTGTGTGAGATCCCACTGGCTTGGATGTATGGGCTAGTGGTTAACTGGTAAATCTCAAATGGTGAGATCAAGGGGGCCTTCTGCAAAGGTTTCAAAGCAGAGCTAAATCAGGAAATATTTGGGAGGGGAAAAGCCCCATGTTTAGGGCAAGAGAAGGAAGGAAGTTCTCAGACTGGGAAGTGCATTCAAACCTGGGGAAATTCTGTTTTCTCTCACTACAAGTAAATCCCTAATGAGGAAACAGTTCGAAGTTCTGCTTTCCCCTTAGGTTTTCATGGTACAGAGATGAGCAGAGGAAAGAGGAAGTAGTCATCTTTTGTGTGACCCGTCTTTAAAGTGGCTTGAGTAGCCTTGTCAACTAAATAAATGTATGTGGAGGGCAAGGTTTCACCTGCCTCTCTCACTTCCTACCTACTTCTACATAGAGCAGTTTCTTTTGAACTCTTATCTCCACTCCTCCCTCCCATTTGGGTTCACAGGAATACCAGATCTTTATTGCAAGAGTCTAAATATTTTTTGGTATATGCTGCTTCTGTGGACTGTTAATATGTTCTTCCACCCCCCCACCCTTTAAACCCATGGCTTTAGAAGCCAGTTTGAGGATGAGCTGGAGTTCATTTATAGAGTGGAAATTAATAGTTTGAAGGAAACTTACAGTGTAATTAAGCAGTGTATTAAAAGTAATTGTTTTCCCTGCAGTTGTTTACTCTGCTGCTTGCAGCATAGCTGTACACAGCAATCTCTGTTTCTCAAGATTAGGGAGAGAAGTCTGTCAATCACAAATAAGCAAATACCCACTTTGAATAATTAAGACTATATAAAGTAGCTTTCATGTGTATGAAAAGAAAATGGGATCCAGATAGATTTCCATTATTGAGACTCTTAAGCCCTGCCTTCCAAAAGAAAGTACTTTTGTGTTAGGAAGAAACTTATTTATGGGGGGGGGGTAGCTCTTTAGGGTTACACAAAACACACTGTACCTTTTTCCCCTTAAATTTCCATGTTTTATTTTTGGTTTTGGAATGCTTCTAAGGAGAATTTGTTTAACATAAAGCTCCCTTTATAATGCGGTAGCTCAGGCTTCTGTACTGATGGGTTGTTTTTTTTTTTTTCCCCCCCTGAATATGCAGTTGAGTCATACTCCAGTTACTGTGATCATTAAGCACACATGCTACACTGCTCAAAAAGTATGAGAATTAGCCACATCTTAACTGTGATAAGGTCAACATGTGGCTGTCAGCACAGTTTTACTAACTCTGCCACCGTTAAAGTGTTTAAGGCTGAACCTGTCACTGATGCTTTCCTAAACAAGACTGAAGGGAAGCATTTTGATCTATCAAGTTTATTTCAGGAGGAATAAGACAGATCTAGGATTAAATCGAGACCACAAACACATGTTTAGCTGCTGTTCCTTTTAGTCCTGAAATCTTTTACATAACAAATATTATTTCGCTATGTAATATATGGATGTAAAATAATATTTTCTTACACCTATTTTTGGAAGCTTAAAAATAATTCCATCATAAGAATCTTACATTTTTTGAAAGTAAGCTGTTATGCACATTATTTTGGATGGATTTATTTTTGTCATCGGTGATCTAAAGTATATGCTAGGTCATACAATGTAGGAACAGGTATAGATGTCAAGTATTATGTATCTACAGGGTACTGAACAGTAAGTTAGTTGTGAAAATATATTCCTCCTCCCCTCCCCCGCCCCTCCCGCCTTTGTGTCTGAAACATCAGAAGAGCGTAACATTTTTAAGCATTTCCTCCTCCTCTTGATGCATCTCAAATTCTGTTCTGATTTTTAAATAAAGACAACCCCTGCTCCTTTCTGGAGGACGGAGAGCAAAGCCTGTTCCAGTCTAAGTGAAGCAGCTTTGTTTCATGCAGAGCTTTGTGTACCGCTGGGCTCATCGCAGTCTAGTGTAAATTGCATCTGATCATGAGGCCAGAGTGGAATAGCAAAGCTCAAGATGCTTTCCTAAAGTGCAGTGGGGAAGCTCTTCCAATAGCCAAGCCCACAAGAGAGACCCTTACCAGCTCTTTCTTGCTGGAGTGCAGAACTGTTTATGCTGTAAAACCTAGAACATCCTGTCTCTTCTTTTTCTGCACCTGGAATAAAGATGTGCTTGCAGTTAAAATGTAGAGCTTGCATAAATGTGACTTACAGAGGAGTTTTAGGAAGTGGGGGTTTCTATTGTCTCCTATTGCTCTGCTTTCTTTGTTTGGGTTTTTTGTCTTTTTTTTTTTTTTCTTTAAAGGCCTGAAAGGTATGAGTAAGGTAAATAAGCAACAAAAATAGCAAATACCTGCAGTATCATGTCTGCTCTGCCTGGTATTATAAAATAGCTTTGGAAGTGGGCTGGGTCATATTATGATCTCACACCTTTAATTAAAGGGATGTGGTGGTTGAATGTTTAACAGGAATATTCCCCCCCTCCCCCCCCCCCCCAATTGATTCAAGCAGTGCTGTTTAATGGGTGTTAACAAGCACCAATAAAACCAGCTTTATGCAATCTGATTAAAAATCATTCTTGTACTCCGGCTGAGCTTTGAGTTTTGTGGGTCCGCAGGAATACATAAAGAGCATTGTAGTTGCTCACCTTGCTCTTGTGTGAGATGTAATGTCCTCCGCCCTGTGTGTCACTTCCTGCAGAATCCACCTGGGCAGGCTATACTTGTATTTGTAATATTTTTATGTTTAAAATCTCTTGAGAGAACAGGTTTTTTGTTCAGTCCTTCCAGGCTCTTGTTGTACCTCAAAAGGAGTGTGGCAATGAGTGGGTCCAACTTCTTAAGTTTTCCCCTGCAGGTCACATTTAAATACAGGAAACTCAGGCCTGATTCTTCCATGACTAAGTGCCATTCAGCCAGGGTCTTAAGTGTGCACTTCCCTTTCAGCCTGTGCACAGCGTCTTGAAATCAATAGGGCTGTGCAGGCCTTTGAAGTTAGGTGCATGTTTACACTCCTTGCTGTATAAGGACCTGGAGGTCTGCACTAAGACCTGCACTGAGAAGGGAGGACATGATTTTTGCAATAATCTACTTGAGGGAGGGTAAAGGGAAATTTTCCCTTCAGGGCTTTAAAGCCAGCATTTCAACACCACTTTTTTTGTCTAGTCCTGTAACCACCTTTTTCTAAACATTTTCAAATTAATAGGCTTAAAGAAGAGCTGTATCTTTTTTTTTTTTTTTTTTTTTTGCAAATGCATAATTATATATGAATTCACTCAGGTGGGAATTCCCATGGGCACTGAGGGTACTACTCTGGTGGGTAACGTTATACATGTGCTTAGGCTTGGCAAGACTTGGCCCCAGCTGTATTGATGTAGCTCCAGTTAGGAGGTACAGACAAGCAGTCTATTTCCCCAGACTGCCCCTGTGTTCAAGGAAAATGATTGTTCTTGGAAAAGGCCTTATGAGAGAACCTACAACTGCCCTTGGGTTAAAGATCTTTGAAAGTATGATTGAAGCATTTATTTTTGATGGCAAGAAGGGGGAAATTAAATTTAGAACAACTTCAGTTTACCTTCATAGAGAATCGGGCATTGATAAAGTGTTGATTTTAGAGCTACTCTTAAGGATGTCCAGTGTGGCAGAATGGGGGTGTTCTTGAAAAACAGTGCTAATGCATTACAAAATTATATTTTCTTAATTGAAAAGAATATTTTCTTCAGATTGTGGATCTAACCTTTCAGCTCTGCACAGCTTTTTTTTTTTTTTTTTTTAACATCAGTGAGACAACTCATTCCTCCCTTTTAAATAGTTTTCAGATTTAAATTTAAAGAGATCCCCCACCTTCCTCCTCCCCCAACCTGGGAGAAATATATTCCAAACTTTAAACGTGACGTGTTTTCTTCAGTCCTTCCAGAAGGCTCGTCCCTGGTGTGCGTGAGGTTTGTTTGTCAGGTGATTTGCCACCTGTGCTTTTTGACAATTAACTGCACCAACCATAATTACAACAGCCATGTGGGAACAAATATTTTTGAGAGCAAAATTTTAATTTTATATGACAGATCAGATATGAATAACAAAGTAGATGTAGGAAATCAGTAGTTTCTAAATGCAATTTCTTATTCTTAAGGAGTCTATCATTCAAGTACGTGCATTCAATCAACCAGTCTTAAGAGTTTAAGTGCAGTGATAAGGTCACATATCATTGAACAGGCATATGCTTTTAAACACATTTTTACTTGTGAATAAAAAAAATCAGGGTAACTACAAACACCAGTGGCTTAGACAGTTCTTCTCCATTAGTATAAAATTGGGAGTTTTCTTTACACATACTTGAAGTTTTTTAATGTTGTAACACTTCATGAAATCATCCACGATAACAAGTGTAATCACACCAATGATTTTTTTTCATGAGCCTTTTCTGTAAGTTGTCTCTTGTCAGTAAATGTTGAATTGTTAGCGCAAATTTCTTTTCCTGAGAGAGAAGTACAGACTATTGATTGTACCATTTCCTTCAAAATGAAGGGCATTGCATAGCAATTAAAAAGAAATAAAAGATTTATAATATCTTTTAAACATGTCTTATTTTATTAACCATGTATTTTTCCTCTGGCTTGTTTGAGAAATTGTAGTGTTTTGTGTCTCAAATTGCATGCAGCAGTTACAACATGTGCTTTTTTTTCCAGGTGACTACATTTCACATGAAAATCTTTGGTTGTATCCTAGCTGTCAAGGGAGAGGAAAACTAATCTCTCTGCTGTCTGAGATCATCATTTGGTCTCACTGACACTAGCTCCATTGAATCCAAGGATCGGGCCCATAATTTAATTTTGAAGGTGGGAAATGCATTCAGCAGAAGATCATACCGCATTAGTTGGCAATCATGCATGTCCTGGCTGCCAACAATTATTAAAGGAACAGATGTACTTTCTGTGAGTGAGAAATGGGAGCGCATTAGAACTCACTAAGAGTCTATATAAAATCTGTATAACTGTTCAGTTTGTGTGATGCTTCATGTCACAGAAAAGCTAGGGCTGTTACTAGATCTCCGTTCTGCCCTCTGGTGAGAGCTCAGATCAGCCACTTAAGTTTTAATATTGAAGGTTATGAGGGTTATTCATAGTAATAAGACTCTATCCCTAGGGTGAGTGTTCTTAATTTGTCATGCCTTGTACTGTACGTATACACTACTGACAATATGTAACGAGCACGGCATACTTGTTCCCGAGCATGACTTGAAAGCTGCTTGTACTTCATGCGAATGGATTCCCTCTGCATACACAAGACCAGCCAGAGGTACTTTATCTGTTGCAAAATCCCTTTGGTTTTGCTCAACTTACTAACAGAACATTTAATTCTTTCAAGGGTTGAAGCTGTCCTTCCCAGTCTAGATAAAGTATCATAAATATGATTAAAGTGGGTTGCTGGTCTTGGGGTCAAGGCCCTTGACTGTGATTCTGACTGGCCTTCGGTCTGTGACTGTTGCAGGCTTCTTGCATGCTTTTAAGCAAGTCACCTGAGGGACTTGGGTGTTGCAGTAGCAAGCTTTGCAGTGTCTTCAGGGTGATTGGGCGAGATCTGCAAAGAGGGCACAGAGCCAAACTGAAAGAGGAAAAGGTGTTGCGCACTTAAATATAGACATAAATGCAATGGCAACAGCTACTGTGTTCTTTTAAAATGTATTTCATTTAGTACCTGTTTCATGTACAGTGCATAAACCATCCTTGGAGTATGGGCTTGGATGCCCTCAGGCAGACTTATTTTTATTTAGCATATGCAGTTTTAGGATATTGTCTTGAAGATGGCTGAAGCAATGTCATCACCAGCGTGAAGAACTTGAAGGCCACCAGGTAACACTGTATGGACCCAAATCACTAGTCAACAATGTTTCTTGTGCAGATGAGAGAACCAAACCCAATTCTTCCATCCTGGGTCCATGCTCTAAATACTATGAGCACTCGTACATGTGCTTTGGTGCAGGAGTGGGGGGCGGGGGGGCTTTAATTAGAGTGGCTCCAAGGGCCACTCTAATTAAAGCGCGCAGTGTTTCATGTATTGGTCTCCCCATGGTTCAAAATGGCAGTGGGGGTGCTTGAACTAAAGCTTGTTTGACGAGCTTTAGTTGAAGTGCCCCTTCCTCCATTTAGAAGTGTGGGGATGCTGATGCATAAGATGCAGGAGGCTGCTACAGTATGGTAATTACTATGCTCAATTAATTGAGTCTGTCCTTGTGCTATAATTGCAGCATGTTGGAGCAGCATGTCTATGGGCACCCTATAGTACTGTATGGAAAGAGGGAGCTTGTTGCCTCCATGGCTCTAGTCTTAAAAGATTTTACACATCGCTCCATCAGTTAGGCATACGCTAAAAACACCTACCGCCTCACTTGAAGTCCTCCAGCCTTCTCTCTGTGGCTCAAAGGCTATTAGGCAGAAGCAGGATAGATTTGCACCTTTAAAAACAAAGTCCAGAAACAAAGTTAACTTGGAAGTGCCAACTGTCTGAGATACAGGGCATTGCCCTGTGGCTCAAGTTCAAATCCCAGCTGCTAATAACTGTGAACAAAGACTTGCTTCCCAGGCATGCGTCCTACTACTAGAAATAAGACTGACAGCAAGACAGTTTAGGGTGCTTAAGGAATTGGGGTCCTTTTGGGGAGGCGTTGGCCTACACTATGTGGGCTGGATCCAGCATATAGAGCAGCAGGGCTTTGCCTGTGCCTGTGCCAAGCAGCTACAAGCCAGTGCCACTCCCCCAAGTTCTTCCTCTTCTGGGCTGGCAGCTCCTAGCTACTCAAGCTGGAGTTGGGTTGTTCTGCCCTGGAGCTTTTTGAGGGTTTTGACCCCTGCTTTTGGGGAATGTCTATTTTAAGATTCCCGGTTCAAGGCCTTGGGAGCTTGGCTTGAGCAGGGTCTCTGAGCCCTGGGTCAACACTGGTGTTCAGCTCAGTGCCTGTCCCGTGGGGGAACCGTGAATGCTTTGGGCAGACACTTAGGTGCTGGGGGAATTTAGGTACCTTCAGGTTAGAGAGTAGCTGAATAGCAGCTTGAGGATGTTGGTGAAACCTAGATGGACCGTGGTGCCTAAAAACCTATAGCAGTACTGAAGCACGTGTGAGGATTTGGACCTGCCAATATAACCAGACAATTTTTTTTCTTTTTAAAGATATGGGACAAATTAGATGATGCATTCAATATTAGAGAAACAAGTTGCTGAATATCCCTGTTGGAAACCAAGCTAAAGATATGCTGTTCTCGCATGTGGGTGTCTGAAGTGACAGTGCCCAGCTTCCCCTTTGTGCCTTCATGTGAGCATTTATCCAGGCTTAGATGTTTACATTGGTCAGGTGCTTACAGGCAGCCTGAGCTCACCAGTCTGATCTGTTCACATTGCATGAAGTAATTATAATATAGGGGGGGAAAAAACAACCATGAAATTATTCAATTTAAAATATTACTCCAGACTCTGGGAAATGACTGCAGGAAGAAATACATAACTGTGTCTGAGGACTGGGTAACCTCAGTGTGCCTCACTCACTGTGTACCTTGTCGGGGTGCTGCTCCCTGCAGACAAGATGTCATTATACTTCATTTGCATTAAAGCAAAAGCAGTTATTCCATTATATTTTTTTCTTGAATCGGTTGTACTGTGTGAGACTCCAGCACCAGGTAAATAGAGAGTCAGTACATGGTCACATGTTGGAAACCTGCCACCTGAGGCAGATAATGCTGACAGGGCAACCTTATCTGAGTCTATGCAATTCCTGGGGGGTGGAGGGGAGACAATGCCTCTTGGAAAAGCAATTCATTTACTTGCAGATAGGAACATAACAAAGGAGCCTGTTGGATGTTGTTTAAAGCCAGAGCAAGAGGACTTGAATTACAGCACATTCCTAACTTTAGATATGAGGCTAGATATTGACTGAGCACTGACCACGTGTGTTTTGAAGTGGGGATCTGCACAAGCTATTTCTAGATCTGCCCAGGGAGACCCATAATGGAGAGAAACAGTCAACAGCTACCTGGGCCCAGATTCAACAGAATATTTACACGTACACTTAGTTCCTGCTGAAGAGGCACTTGAGCATGAGTTTAGATATGTTGCTGATGTGGGACCTTGGAAATTATTTGGCCCTTTGATGGGACCTCCTCCTCCCCTTGTTGCTGAGCAGATCCTGATGCAGTTCTTAGTACACCTCTGTGGGTACATTTACGTGTGCTATCAGGCACGTGAATAATAGCTCCTGGGAGTGCAGCACATTCAGCGGAGGAGCTGGCTGGGGCACGAGGGTCCTTCAGCACAGAGCTAGACAGCAGGCAGCCCCCACACTGAAGCATCCTTATGTGCCAGCCAGCTGGGGTAGCATCTACATCTGTCCTGCTGCAGGGTGAAAAACTGAAACAGCAGGACTTAATTAATATGAGTACAGAGTTAATTAAGCTGCTGAAGAATTGATTAATCTACTCCAGCCTAATAAGGGTGTACGTGTAGACACATGACATTTATTGCACATCTAACTGGTCAACTACACAGTAAATATCTTGTTTAGATGCACCCTGTGTATAGCACAACAGGCAAGTGTGATGTAGTACACAGCAAACAAAGCATAGGGCTTTTGTCATGGGTTTGCTTCAGCCTCCTTGCACTGAGAGATGATCATTTTTCTCTGAAACTTCCTTACTGGCATTTGCCTTTTTATGAATACATAAGCTCTGATTTACAGACAGGCTCTCAGACTGCTGGAGCACTTTCCTGCTTCTCTTAAAGGGATGGAAGAGAACAGGCTTTGTCACGCAATTCACTGTTTTTAAAAAAAAAAGAAAAAAAGATATCACTAATAATCGTGTTTCATGATTAAAAATACATTGTTCTAATGCTTGGGTTTCATAGAGCCTGATCCAAAGCCCAGGGAAATTGGTGGAAGTTGTTCCATTGACACCAGTGGGTGCTGAAATAGCAAGGTTGTCACCTGTTAGCATGGGTAAGTATTAGCCTCATTTTACATATGTGGAAACTGAGACAGAGAGACAAAGTGACTTGTCCAAAGCCATATAATATGCAGATCCTTCCACCTGATCTAACAGTGGTATCCCCATTTAGTAGAAAGGGAATCTGAGGCAAGATAGCTTTCTCATTAACTTTCAGAAACTGAAGGGCCTGGGATCTCTCAGAAGGTGGTAGTCATACAAGTGTACAAGACCCCTGCTTCATGTAGGCATTAAACTGCAGAGGTTCTTATCAGGTATTCAGACTGCTAGACTGTGAGTCTGTCCAATTAATGTAACATATTTAGGGTTAATAGTTGCAGCAATAGCCTTAACTGTGGCCCCTGCCTATGAAAAGATCTTCCATTACATATGTGACACTGTTTACAGTGCTTAAGATGACTTACTTTAAAAGTCGCATCACATATGGAGTCTAGGCAGGAACCTTGGGATGTCTAGCAGTTCTCGTCCTGAAATGTTCCCCAGATATTATCTTAAAATATAATTCACATCTAGATATCTCTGCATATGTTTTTATTCCTTTTGGGACAATTCAACATATAATTGTCAAAAATTACTATTAACTATATGGGTTAATACATAGAGATACAGAAGCAGGGTGCACAATGAACAGGGCTGGAAATGGTATGACAACATGCTGCAGAGGGAGGTAAATATTGCGCTAACCCTCCTGACAAGTGCCAAGGCCAGCAGGAACCCAGGTTTGATCTCTCTAGGAGTCCTCTTACAAAATAAATAAAGCTACTGCTTAAGCTGTTACGCAAATCTATATTTTTGCTTCTGGCTCCTGGAAATTAAGTACAACTCGTGGGTCACCTTCGCAGGTAGAGGTTGTTGCAATTTCTGTGGTAAGTGTACCTCTGACCTCTTCATAGTCTTCTTGAGAGCACCCACACTTAGGACTCAGCATGCATACCTACACCTGCACTTTAATGCACAATAGCCCATTTTACTGCATATTAAAGCATCACGTAAAAAAGTGCCGCTACATTAATGCACAGTAAAATAGTCTACTGCGCATTAAGCATCACTTTAAAAAGTGTGCAAATGCACTATGGTACATTAGCACAGCCTAATACACATTAATTTATTACCTCACATTGGAGGGGCTAAATTTAATGTGCATTAGATGAGGCACATGGGGCTCCTACACATGTGCAGGGAGGCTGCTCCAACACGCTGTAATTCCAGCATGTTGGAGCAGACTCCGTTAATTGAGTTTGCTGGAGCGTGGTAATTACTGTGCTCCAGCAGATTCCAGCATCCCATGTATCAGCATCCCCACGCTGAAAAATGGTGGCAGGGTGCCTTAACTACAGCTTGTTCAATGAGCTTTAGTTAAAGTTCCTCCACTGACATTTTTCAGTGCGGGGACACTGATGCATGTGATGCTTGGGGCACTTTAATTAGTGTGGGTCTTGCAGTCACGCTAATTAAAGCACCCCCTGCCTTCCAGAGTACATCTATAAATGCTCATTAATGCATGTGTAGACAGACCCACCTTGTAGCAGACACTTTTTTCCATCACCAGCATTTCTCTCTTTTAAACAGAGTCTCTGCCCTAAACCTAGAACAAAAAGAAAGTGCTTCTCCCTCTGGACTGCTAAGCCTATGCTTTTACAACCCAGCCAAAGTCCACTGCTAATCTAATCTGGGTTACTCCTCTTCCAGGGCACATCCTGAAAGGCTCCACTGGCCTCTCAGGACTGTGGTAATTATTACATCTCTGTCACAACGCAAAAACAAATTCCAGCCAAAGCAAAAAGCCAATGAGGGCTAACTGCTGTTACAATTAACATAAATTAACTTCACTGAAGTTGGGTTTACCACTTCTTCCCAACAGAGGGAGCAGTGAACTCCAGCCCTGTAGGTCACCTTGCTGGGCCTCTTGTTCCAAGCACATTGCACATAGTCTGGGTGATCTCTAGCAACACTGTAGCACTCTATTTCTCTGAATATATAACAACCAATTCTAAGGTGTGTGCTATTTTAAATGCATAACATCAAAATTTTGACTCAATACCCATCTCCAAAAGTTCGTAGTAGACAGAATATACAGTGTCTACCGAACTGGGGAAAGCTTAAGCTTCTGTTCCACCCGGGAGAGCACACGAACACCAGCAGGCTCTCCCTATACCTGAATGTTGATGTTTGTGCCCTAAAGCTTGTAAAAAATAGTTTTTCCAACTATTTAGTCTGTCTAATAAAAGATATTGCGTTTACCCAAAGAACCTTGTCTGCCAGGAGTAAAGTTATGCACGTGAGAAGTTGTGTGAACTAAGTTCTGCTTTTGCAGGATATGGGTCTTATTTAGGTGCCTAAGTAATGGGTGTCTGATTTAGAAATTCAAATTGCTGATCTAGAAAAAAAATATTAGATGAGTACTAAAAAGCCATTCGAAATTCATAAATAACCTCGTCAAAGAGCCAAAGTTTGGGAGGGCATCTCAAAGGATTCCACTTGACACCTTTCAAAAGTTACATTTTCTTTAACAAAAAGCCTGAAACAACCCAAATATTAAAAAATAATAATAAAAAAAGCCTGGAAATAGACTGTTCTCTACTGCTATATATTTTTTGAATACCCCTTTTGTCCTGCACTATCTGCCCACCCTACCTATCTTCGCCCTTCTTTTTTGATTTGCTAATGGGAAAATGTTGCTGTATATGTTTGGTATTATATGGATTGACTGTACCCTTAGACACAACCCAGGGGTCGACTATGCCCTTAGGCACAACCCAGGGCAAAGAGCAGAGCATAAACTGCACCACCTCAAAATCTCAGAAGCAATTTATGGGGTAATCATTTGTGGCATCTCTACACCACCTCCGTGCTGGGGAATCTCTGCATTCCAGTACAACAGCAGTAAGAAGAGAGACCGTGTAGCCTGAAAGGTGTAGCGAAGCTTTCTGAGGACTCCTAGGCACAGGCGATGTGTATAGGTCAGTGTTCTCTCGGGTTCTCTCGGCGGGGGGAACACGCTAGTAAAGTAGAAGACAGTGTAGTTGAGCAGTTTGAACGATGAGATATGACGACTACTAAATCTTGTAGGATTATGTACACGTATGCAGAATGTGGAGGTTTGAATTTATAACTGTGTTAACTATATTATGATCATGTAGCTACTAAAAATATCATCTGTTTTGCAATGATGCCTGTCATTCTATGATATTAGTATTATAGTATGTTGGGATAGCTCTTTTGAATGGAAAAATAGGATTCATTAAAGTCAAAGTAATTTACAAGGAATGGTAAGTTGTTGGGCCTTTTTTAAGGCACATGGTTTACAATAATGTTCCCATCATAGTCAGAACCATCACTCTGGAATCCCTCAGGAACCCACCTACATTAGGGCAGACATATATGTATTGAAAACTTTGGGGAATAGTATTGACAGAAATGCTGTATAACAGTTTGAGAAGGGACATTTAACTCTGAGAGCCCACGTTTTTACTAATTACTATTAAGTCTAGTCTTACTGTAGACAGTACAGGGACAGGGATGGTGCATGCAAGGACGTACATAGAATGACGCCTATCATTCAGGGCAAATGAATAAGTTTACAAACTGTAGACTGGTTTAAAGCAGAAGTTGCTGCACCAAATAATTAACTTAAGTCCTATATTCTTTCAAAATCCTAGGTAACTAATGCAGCCATTACATTCACAAATAAAGGTCTCCTCAAATGACATTGCCTAGGACTCATGCTTGTGGTTTATAGCACATCTACACTTTTTATAGGGAAAAAATACTACTATGACATGACCTAACATGCCATGTGTGTTTCACTAGAAGTACATACTATCTAAAATGGGGCACTTGGGAATGTGTGTGTGTATTATAGAGCTGGCTATTATATTTATTACATTACATGAAGGAGTGCAGTGAAGTAAACTGACTGCAATCCAATTTTAAGACATTCCAGTTTCTTATGCAATAAGCATCGGCAAAATGGAAGTGGGAGGGTATGTGACTGTGGCATAGCTCTCAGTGACATAGAGCTCCAGGACAGGGAGCAGGATGTTTCAGTTACTCCGTAGCAGTCCATGTGGTGCAGGCATGTGTTATGTTAGGTGACCCAGGAAGTATTTTTTTTTATTTTTATATTTCTAATTAACAATGATCAATTTAAATCAAAAGCCAACTGCATCCTATGAAGTTTGGGTTTTGCTCATCTATATCACAGAATCGCATGAATGTAAGGCCGAAAGGGACCCAAGAGATCATCCAGCACAGCCCCCTGAGCTGAGGTAGGATCTATATAACTAGACCATTTCAGTCAGGCATTCATTTAACTCAGTGGCACCCAAGCTTCTTGCCCTGTGGGCTAGATGAGTGGCACAGGCTTGGTTCACAGGTTGGATGCCACGGAGGCTTGGCACGTGGGGGCAGTCCAGGGGCAAAATCTTGTGCCAACCTGATCGGGCTGTGTACTGCTCCAGCCTGATCCAGCCATGCACCACTCCAATCCCGTGTTGGCATGGTCTGGCCGCATGCCACTCCAATCCCGTGCGTTTGTATCTGGTGGTATGCCAGCCCAGTTCCATGTGCACGGCCATGGTGTCTGACCCAAGGTACTCCCCACAGGTCAAGAAATTTGGCAGCAGAGGGGTGGCAATTGACACTGCCACTGCTCCCCTGCCACCAAATTTCTGGACCTTTGAGGATGACAGGTCAGACAACATGACTGTGTGGGCTAGGTGTGAACTGGGGGTTGACCACCACTAAGTTAACCTGTTCTGAAGCCCCCCCAGCAAAGCAGACTGCATAGTCTTCCACACATAGCACCCCGTGCCAAGCCCTAGCTCTTGACTACCTCTGTTCCTGCCATTGAGTTGAACCTGACATCCTGTGGATCTTTTCTATTCTGTGACCCAAATTCTCACCAAAAAGTCATGGAAGCTTCATGGAAGCAGAAGCTTTGACTAAGGACAGGGTCTTACAAAATTCACTCTCACTTACTTGGTTGAGAATTCACAGAATTTAAATTTACATTGGTGTACTTTTTAAAACAACATTTGGCCTTTTTCGTAAAGACCTGAGAACCATCGGCCTCATAACTTGAACTCATTTTGTTGGCACATAGCGCACAAGTATTGTGCTATGCTTCAGATCCCATCCAAAGGAAGACATTCAGGCCAGAGAAGGAATTCCCTTTTGTAAGTTAATTATGCACTTAATGGGGTGCCTCTGCTCTATTTTTTATTAAAGAAAATTTGCTGCTGGAATGGTTTTATCTACAGTTAGACACAGGCACCTGCCATTAACCTGGGCAAAGTTTTATCAAACGCTTGTTTTTCAAAGATAAGAAGAATGTCTGTTTTAAACAAAAGCTCTTTTTAAGAGCTTGAAACCACATCATTCTCCTCTGTGAAATAAAAACATCCTTTCATTCGCAAACCAGCATTCTTTCTAGGGGCACATTTTCAATTAGGACCAGGTCCCTGGGATCTGTTGGTGATGGCAATGGTGATGAGATTTTACAGTGTCGTTTACGGGGTTGGAGTCATTACTGCTAGCAGTGGTTTAGCTAACATCATCCTTTAGAGCTGACTAGTATAAGCAAAACAGGCCTGGGCTGGTTGTAGATGACAAAGGATGACCTGGACATTTTTATTTCAGTCATCAGCTACACAGGGAGCTGTAGGAAAGAACAGAATATACCTATTAGAAGTATAAAAGTTATGTTGGGCTCCATTTGGAGCACAAATTGGAATCGCTGTTCAATTCAAATCCACAGGTAGGAAAAGCAAACAGTTCTAACAGCTTTTAAGATGACACCGAAGTAGAGACAATATCAAATTCGTAGAGCCAGATCAACTTAGCTTTATAAAAACACTGTATTACAGAACAGTAAAGGTCCCCAGGATCATTTTTTTAAGTTCTAAGCATTTTGATTACATTGCAGGAGGAATGTGAAATCCAAAGACTGCAGTTTTATTGTACGTGTATCTGAGAGAGTAAAAATGACTAGATGCTGACTGGCAATATAGGTGAAGGTATACTGCTTATTTGTATTACCCATAGTGGCTGAAAGGAAAAAAAACCAAACAATCAACATTAGTGGCGAAATTAATTAGATTTAAAGTAACCTTTCAGTGTAATAACCCACAATGTTATTAATAGCATGGGTAATGAAACTCACTTCTAAAAATAGTATTTTTGATTTGGCAGCTTCCCCTTAAATCTATTTAAAAATTAAGGAAAACAAGCAGCTGTAATTAATGAACGAATGGGCTGAAAGATCTGGTAACCAAGCTGCAATTAGGAACTTGAATCTGTGTGTGTTGATTCTGCTCTTACATTGTTTTTACACTGCATTGTTTAATGCAGACGCAAGGATTTTTGGGGATGATATCTTTTTTGGGGCCAAATGTATAGTGGGAGAGACATAGCCAGCTTGCAGGTACCACATACCTTTCCTCAGGTCTCGCAACATCACCCTAGAGCAAACACATTATCCAAAGAATTGCTTCTAACCCACACTGGTATTACTGGCACCAGAATCTGACCCAAAGGTTTTAAAGGGAAGATTGTCATTAAAGAATGAACAATCTGTGTCATGGTCTGATAGTCTTAAGTGTCATGTTTGGAAGATCTAGAGCCAGATGTCCTGCTACCGCAAATCAGCACAGCTCCACCTTCAAGGGAGCCAACCAGATTAATGCCATCTGTGGATCTGGCCTGCATCATCACACTGCTAAGACAGGGAGGCACAGCCTGAAGGGCCACATACAACTTACCAGAACAATCCCAGCAGCCCACCACAACTAAGTTATAGGCAGTGAAAAGCCCAAGGCTGAATCAATTCGGGGTTTGCAGGTTAGTCTAAAATACAGAGATTCAACTGAGAAGCAACTGGACACACATTTACTTTTAATTCAGGAAATGCAGCCACAGTGGCTCAGGCCAGAAGCTGGTGGGAGCTAGAGCATGGCTGTACGGTGGCTAGCTAGCACGGGCCATGTGTTTACTCTGTCTCCCTGCTGCCCCTGAGGTCTCTGGGATTTGCAGTCTGGAATAACAACAGGACTTTGCAGGGTTGTTCATCACTTCCTCTTCCTGCTTCAAGGTGTCTCTGGGATTTGTAGTCCAGCAGAAAGTATGAGTGAGGGAAGGGGTGTTTAAACCCCCTCCCTGGCCCCAGACTCCAGCTGGGGTTTGCAGGGGGCAGGGGAGGAGGGGGGCAGTCCCTGTCTCCCCCCCCCCCCCCCACACACACACACACACAACTTCTCTGCTGGAGCAAATAATCCAGTCCAGGGCTGCAAAGCATGGTGGGATGCTGGGGGGTTGTGATTTAACTTGAACCAGGAAAGGGTCTGGGGTGGAAGCTTCATAAACCGGTTTGACACAAATCAGTTAAGTCTGATACTGCATTCAACTAAGTTTATTTTAAACCAGTTTCAGCCATTTTGAAACTGGTTTCTGTGCAATGAGCTTCTGTTTTGTTACAGGTTTAAGCCTGATTACTTAAACCAGTTTATGTGCAACTTCTATCCCTAGCCCATCAGTCCTTATTAAACCACTTCGCTAAATGTAAAAGGATTGAAAAAGTCAAACTGAGAGTCCTGCTTCCCTGCTGCATGGTGGTTCATTAAACTGCACACTGGCTTTCATGGCAGGGTCTGGTTTCCTGCTTGCAAACACACTGAGAACTTCCCATCCCACTAGTAGCCCTGCTTTGGAAAAAGACCATGCACATGGCCCTTAAGGGTGGGTACAGATATTCAAAAAGCCCAAGGAGGAATCAATCTAAGTTAGGTGGTTTTCTCAAAGTACCGTAGTTTAGATTGATAAGCGTTTGAATTGTGCATCCCTGTGCAAGGGTGGATAATTTGAATTTTGCTGAGACAATTTTTCATCTCTAATGTGGTTCTTTCCTTCATAGTTTCATAGTTGGTAGGGTCAGAAGGGCGATGAGCAGATCATCTAATCTGACCCTCTGCCATGGCAGGAAAGAGTACTGGGGTCAAATGACTCTGGCCAGGTGTACATCCAGCCTCCTCTTAAAGACCCCCAGGGTAGGAGCCAGCACCACTTCACTTGGAAATTGGTTCCAGACCCTAGCCGCCCTGACAGTGAAGTAGCGCCTCCTGATGTCCAGTCTGAATCTACCCTCTGCCAGCTTGTGACTGTTATTCCTGGTCACTCCTGGTAATGCTCGGGGGAACAGGGACTCCCACAGTGCCTGCTGGTCCCCTCTGACTAGTTTGTAAATAGCCACTAGATCCCCCCTCAGCCTTCTCTTGTGGAGGCTGAACAGGTTCAGGTCCTGTAGCCTCTCCTCGTAGGACCCGCCCTGCTGCCACCGGATCATGCAGGTGGCCTCCTCTGGACCCTCTCCATGTTGTCCACATCCCTCCTGAAGTGCGGCGCCCAGAACTGGACGTAGTACTCCAGCTGCGGCCTGACCAGTGTCGCATAGATGGGGAGGATCACCTCCCTGGACCTGCTCGAGATGCATCTGTGGATGAATGACAAGGTATGGTTGGCCTTCCTGACTGTGTACCCACACTGCCAGCCCATGTTCATTCTGGTATCAATAATGACTCCAAGATCCTTTTCTGCCTCTGCACTGATGAGAAGGGAGTTCCCCAACCTGTAGGTATGGTGCTGGTTCTTCGTCCCCAGGTGCAGCACCTTGCACTTGTCAGTGTTAAATCCCATCCTATTCTCATCTGCCCACCCCTGTAACTTGTCTAGGTCCGATTGCAGCCTATTCCTCCCTTCTAGTGTGCCCACATCCCCCCACATCTTAGTGTCGTCTGCGAATTTGAACAGGGTGCTTTTCACCCCCTCATCCAAGTCGCTGATGAAGATGTTGAACAGTGCAGGCCTGAGGACTGAGCCCTGGGGGACCCCACTGCCCACATCCCTCCAGGTCAAAAATGACTCATCCATCGCCACTTTCTGGGTGCAGCCCTCCAGCCAACTAGTGACCCATCTGACTGTGTAGGTGTCGACGCCATAGTTCCCTAGTTTTTTAATGAGAACGGGGTGAGAGAGAGTGTCGAAGGCCTTCCTTCTTGATGCAGTATGCCGACCTGCTGGCACTCTCCTCACCAGAAGTGGTTGTATTTCAGTGGGGCTCTGCATACATTTTGTATATGAAACTATTGTTTATAAGTGTACAATGCTAAAGTGTACAATACAGGGCTCTTTGCAAAAAAAAGAGAGACATTATTATTTTATGATGGATGCACTTGCAGCTCAGACTGGCTACTAATGTGGAAACAAGTAAACATGGATTTTAGTGAGAGGTCACTGATTCTCAGTCCCCTGGAGTATCCCAGCAAGCATTTAATAATACCCTGCTAATAAAGTATATTGTGTGCCTTTCTAAACTGGTGGGATCAAGAAAAAAAACCCCGTGGAGTTATGGTTCCTGTTTTCTGCCCCCATCTCACAGATTCATAGTGTAATTTTAGGCAAATCATTTGGAGCCACCTTTTCTGACATGCCTTTTAAATCTGTATCCCTAACTGCCCATAACAGAAATCTGATTTCGGAGTGATTCAGCATCAGCAAAGCCAGAGCTGGGAGGTGTGCATCTCTGAAGCTGTATTCACACGAGGGGAGGCACCTCAAACTGGAGGCCACTTTTGAAAGGGTGGACTTCAATTTTAATGCCTCTCAATCAGCAAAACAAGTAGTTTTAAAACTTGCAGTTATGTTGTGGCTACCCCATTGCACTCAGGAGATTTCTACATTGGCAGGCTCTGAAAGCTTACTGATTTTACCCAAGATAATAGGTTGTTTCAGTGTTTACAGCACTTCCCCGCATAAGAAATAGCTTGCATATTGCGAATGCCAAGGTTATCTAACTGCAAATATTTATCTAGTTACCTAATTCAATCCACAGACTTTAAGGATATCCACCGCAGTGTTTGAGAGCCTTGAGTAGAAGGCACTCAGGACACACAAGTTTTATTTCAATAATTCAACAATGAGTTTATATCAAGTTGATAAACATTACCCCCTCTTATTTTGGGGGCTTTTAATTTCCAGGGAGAATGACCAACAGAAGGCACGAACTTTTCAGTTTCACAGACAGGCGCACATATCTGAAATGCCAGCTCCAGTTCCAGAACATCCCCTGTATACTGTATTTCTCACACAACTGTGCAGATTTTTAGACAAGCTCTGATTACAATTGCCGGCATTGGACAAAATGCCAGCAGCGAGAGAGAGAATAAGACATGCAGAAGCACTGGTGAGATATAAACATTACTTGTCCTATCATATAAATGCAAGTTCTGAGCCTCAGAGATCATTCAAACTATGCTTCACCTTCCACTCGGAGCAAGATCCAGAGATGAGATTATACATCTACACATTTCTAACAAATGCCAAATTCAAGGAGACTCAATCCTACTTAAGATTTCTTCTTTTTGTTTTTGGCTCATAATACCCTCTGATAGAAGGCAGCAGCTGTATCACTTGTAAGGTATTAAATAAGTATAGATTTACTCTGTATTATTTACAGTCCGGCCTGTATCTGTTATGGATGACTGTGAAAAGCACAAGCTGTATGCAGCCATTTATACGGCAGGAGCTGTATCTAGATCTTTGAAGAGCCATGATTAGTATTACCACTGAGTGGTGCTGGTTGCTTCCAGTGTCCACAAACACAATGTGGTTCCAGTTCAGGAGACAATATTTTTAACCTGTTTTATTAACTGTACCCCCCAGATGCTGTTATTCCCTTTTCAGCGTATGTGAACTTTCAACTTGCCTTGCCTTCTCAAGCCGCTAACCAGCATGAGCTTTTAAGCCTCCGAAAAGATGAGTGTCTAACTTGATAAGAAATCTGTTCAGGTAAAAAGGTGACCTCTAGTTATTAAGTAAGCCTACAATACACAGGCTGGAGCAGATCCTTCTTCCTGCAGCCTTTAAAAAGGGGGCTTTAAAAGCCATCCCAATCAGACAATTATTGAAGGTAAAACCTCCAAGCGGCAGAGGTTTACTGAGCATATCTAAGCTGAGGTGACTTGACGAATAAATCATGAGCTGACAGCCTAAGTGGCTTATCTCTGTGTCACTCTGAGCTACTTTGCTCTTAACTCTCTCACTCCAGAAAGAAGTGCTTCATTGGTTTCCATTGATCTAATACTTGGTTTCAAACTTTATGAACTTGCCTTCCCCACCTCGGTTTTTCAAAAGTCCTTCTCTCTTTTCAGATCCATTTACTACCCTGCTGACTCATTCCATCCTTGCAGTCTTAACAGACTCCGACCTCCAGTGAATTGGTTCATTTGTTATTTCACCGCTTTTACGTAGCCATTGGTAGTTTGTGAGCTCTGGGCGGGAGGGTTGTTTTGTGGATGAAACAGAGGCTTTGCCCCTCGCGGCTAAGGGCCTGTTGCCTGCTTCTGAACAGGCAGGAGGCTTTAAAATCAAACAGTGACAGCAGAGAACTTAAAAACAGGAAGGTAAATAGGGGCGTTTGAGCAGGATTTGGGGGGTTATGGATTGTACAAATTTTGTAGGAAGAAGAAAGAAGATGATTACAGCTGCAGCAGCAATGGAGGAGTCCCCAAGTGTTGCAGGAATAACAAAAACAATAGAACGTACAAGCGGTAGGATATAGGTTATCCTAAAATGATTCCTCAGTACAAGCTACATATTCATGAAGTGTTGTCTAATAGAGTTCATGAAAAAGAAAATCCCAGGACTGGAAATGCAGGTGAAGACAATGATGGAATTCAGATGGTGCTTTGAGGAGAGACGAGGCTGAATGCACAACTGAGAAGCTGTAAACACCAGGAGGACCTAGATTTGTAGAAGAGGGCAACCCATTGCAAGTATGAGAACATAGCAAAAAGAGATGCTGGTTAGTGGATGAGAAATAGAATTAAGGAATAGGGTCATCATGTTGAAAAATGAGAGGCAGAAAAAGACAAGGAAGAAGAAAAGGGTAGCTAGTCCAAAA
The DNA here is from genome assembly GCF_052110815.1 of Crocodylus siamensis. Lineage (NCBI taxonomy): Eukaryota > Metazoa > Chordata > Crocodylia > Crocodylidae > Crocodylus > Crocodylus siamensis. The sequence goes on along the minus strand of NC_143397.1, from coordinate 242,728,332 downwards.
AAACCCCTCCTCAATCATACTTAGCCCCTGCCAGAGGCCTGGCCATGCCTGGTCAGCTTCCTTACAGCCTTGCAGCTGCTGCTAAAGGGAAGGGAGGGCTGCCCTAATCCCCCGGGCTTCTACCCTGAGCCACTGCTGGCATGTGCCTGCATTTCCAGAATCAAAAAGGAATGTCTGTTCACTTGCAGATCAGTTCAATCTACGCACGTTAGACTAACCTGCAAAGACTGAATCAATTTAGGCTCCACCTTTTTGAATGTCTGTCTCTAGCCTTGGAGCCAGGAATTTTTATTTTTTCCATTTTCATGCTTAACTAGGCTTTTCCAATTATTTTCACCTGAAACATCAGGGCTAGGGACAGACATTCAAAAAGCTGGAGCCTGAATTGATTCAATCTTTCTAGGTTAGTCTAACCTGTGGAGATCAAACCAATTTGCAAGTGAATAAACATTCATAGTTGAGTCTGGAAGTTCAGGCACATGCCTGCAGTGACTCAGGCTAGAAGCTGGCAGGTTGCTAGAGCAAGACCTCCCTTCCCTTCAGGCTGGAGGGAAGCTGAACTGAGGGACATGTGGGCAGGCCCTAGCAGGCTGAGTATGACTGGGAAGGGTTTTAAACCCCGACCCTGGCCTGCAGGGACCCCAGTTGGGGTCTGCCTGGCTTTTCCCACCTACTCGTGGCTCAGCACAGCCTGGAACTCGTAGAGCCCTCCTCCCAGCCAGCAGGCAATCCCACTGTGCCTTCCCAGCTTCTGCAGCCCAGGAGCAAAGGCGTAATTTGTGGGGAGGGAAGGGGCCAGGAGCAAAAGTCCATGGAGGGTAAGGAATCTCCCTCACCCGGGCCTCCCAGACCCACAGTGGGCAGGGGTGTCCCATAGGACTGATGAAAAACTGATGCAAAGTACCCATTTAGCAAGTTTGCTTTTTCATGGGCATCAGTTGTCAGTTGTCGGATCTGGTTTAGCAGGGGTCCACTATTGCCCTTGCTTTTCGTCTGGCTCCCCACATATCTAAAAAAGGACTTTTTATTGTTCTTGATATTTGTAGCTAGCTGGAGTTCCATCGCAGCCTTGGCTTTCCTGGTTTGCTCCCTGCAGGTCCGGACCAGAGCAGAGTATTCCTCCTTGGTGGTGGTTCCAGTCCTCCATCCTTTGTAGGTCTTCCTTTTAAGATGCAGTTCTGTGGAGAGCCAAGGGGGCTGCTGTGCCCTTTCGCTGCCTTTCCTCTGAGATGGGATGGACTTTGCTTGCGCATCCAGGATTGTTCCCTTGAGGAGCAACCACTCATCCTGAACTCCCCTCCTCTTTGGGTTGTGGCCCTTTAGGGCCTCACTGACAAGCCTCCTGAGCTTGTCAAAGTCAGCTTTCCTGAAGTCCTTGACTTCAGGAAAAGTTTATCAGGGGTGCTCACCAGGATCTGTTCACCAGAACACCCCAAGGGATGGCAAACTCCACCGTGACTGATTCAGGCTGGACATAAGAAAGAACTTCTTTAGTGTCTGAACCCCTAAGGTCTGGAATAGACTGCCACCAGATGCAGTTCAAGCACCCACTTTGAATGCCTTCAAGACACATTTGGATGCTTATCTTGCTGGGATCCTATGATCCCTGCTGACTTCCTGCCCATGGGGCGGGGGGCTGGACTCGATGATCCTCCGGGGTCCCTTCCAGCCCAAATGTCTATGAAATCTATGCAATCTGACAGCCGTGTCTGCCACCTCTGCTGCTTGCCCCTGGCCAGGCAGACCCCAGTTGCAGTTCCCCACGGGGAGAGGGGACAAAGGGTAGAATAAACCCCCTCACTTCCATCTTCACCTCAGGGGGTCATGGCTGCCAGCATCTTGCCATGCTCCCACCCCTGCCACTGGACTGGTGAGTGGGGGGGTGACCTTAATGGTGCAGCAGCCTCTGTCATGGTGTCCTCTTCCCAGTGTGGGGGCTGTGCTGTGGGCAGGAGCTGAGCAGGCAAAGTTGCTGCAACTTGTGCAGGGTGAGTGGTGGCAGTGCTGGGGGGGTTGGTGGACTATGGACACCCCAAAATTTGTCATAGCCCCTGTATCCATCCCTCCAAGCCCTGCCACTGCTGCTTGCCCTGCACACACTGAAGCAACTCTGCCCACCTGGCTCCCACCCGCAGCGTAGCCCCCCTACCAGAAGGAGGCTTGCACTCCCAGGCACCATGATTGCTGACCCATCACAGTTGTTCCCTACTCACTGGTCCAGCAGCATGGCCAGACACTGGGTGCCATGTTCTACCTGGCCAGATGTGAGCAGCAGAAGTAGCAGCTGGGGGTGGCAGACCCAGCTGTGGTCCCCCAGTGGGAGAGGGGATGGAAGGGGAATAAACACCCTCCCTGCCCATTTCACCTTAGGGGGCCGTTTCAGGCTAGCATCTGACCATGCCCCAGACAGCGGCTGTGGTGGTGGGAAAGTTGTGGGCGTAGCATAGGCCTGTGTACCAGGCATGGGTTCTACCCCTATGGCTTTTCCAGCACCATCTGCCCACCCAGCAGCTGACCGCAATTCAGTGACACAGGTGGTGCCTACCACTATGGCCAGGGTGGGCCTCACTGATGGCGAAGGTGATGGCAGCAAAGTCATAGGGGTAGCACCTGGTATGTGGGACCATGCTGTATTGCCGCCACTGGCTACGGGAACAGTGAGCAAGGCGCACCCAGGCCAGCACCCGGTGGCTGCAATTAATAGGGTTTGGGGCTTAGGAGGCAAGCTTGTACTGTGTGTGTTGCTGCAGGGGCCAGGGCCAGTCTGGGCCCTACTCTCTAGCGGGTAGAAGGGGCTGCCAGGCAAAAGCTGCTCCCTCAGCTGCATGCCCAGCTCAGCTCTATTGCTAGTTAGCTCTGTTCTGGTGGGACAGGGGAGGGAGCAGGGAATTAAATCCCCCACTGTCCCGATTTGCTTGAGGCTGTGGACAGGGCTGGCTATGCCTCCCCGCCTCTGCTCAAGCAGTGAGGATGGGGGAATGCCTGACAGGGGCTGCTACACCCTAGCCAGGCAGACCCCAGCTAGGGTCCCCCTGGGGGGGAAGGGGAGAGAGGGGGGAATAAACCCCCTCCCTGCTCCTTTTGCCTCAGGGGGCCATGGATGGATGGCATCTGGGCAAGTCCTGCCCTGCTCCAGCTAGACAGCAGAGGGGCGAGTCCAGCCCTGTTGTCTGGAACAGACAGCACAGTCCAGCCCAGAGCATGCTGGGATGCTGGGGGACTCTGATTTAACTCAAACCAGGAAGAGGTCTGGGACAGAGGTTCCATAAACTGGTTTGACCCAAATCAGTTAAGTTTGATACTACATTCAGCCAGGTTTATCTTAAACCAGGTTTGGCCATTTTTGAAACTGGTTGACGTACACTGAAGTTTTGTTCTGTTACAGGTTTAAACCAGTTTCTGACCACCTAAACTGGATTATGTGTAACTACTGTCCCTAGCCCAGAGATTTGCCCCAGCTAGAGATGGGATATTAGTTAGAGTGTGGCAAATGCTCCTACTGGTATTGAGAAACCCCTCAAGCATCTGCCCTGTAGGATTTGTTAAGAAACTGAAGACTAGGTTTGAGTTCAGAGTCAGAATTAGGAAGGAGTCTTTGATTCGAGGGAAGAACCCTTGAATTCATTTTTCCCCTTCCTCCATACAATGGGGTATGGTCAGCCTCCAAGGATCATTTGGGTAAATTTTCCCTAACAAATTCCCTGACAGACTCTGGGTACTGCCAATGCTTTTTCTTGATCTTTTACTATGGGACTTTTAAAGATTTTTTAAAAAGATGTTGTACTACAGATCCTATACTTGTTATATGTTATAAGGAGAAACTTTGTGTCTTGAGGTGAATCAGAGGAGCCAGCCTGGATGTTCTCATGAAGCTTTTTGGATTTACAATTACTACATGGTTGCCTGTGACTGTGGGGCACTGGATTCAGTTTTCACTCTGATGCTTCTATAACCTGAGTTTTGAGTGGGTGTGCAGGAATCAGCTTAATTTTTGCTATTTCATCTTTCTAAAACTAGCTCCACACAAGCTGAATCTCTTCCATGCTTTCAGTTTCCTTTTCTATTCATTTGGGGTCCATTCTCCATTTCACTTTTCCAGGTTTATGCTAGATTATCTCCATCGATTCACAGTGTATGGAGAATGAGACCTGCCCTTTTCCCCCTATTTATAAGACTGCAGCTCTTACTCCTCAAGAACAGAAATGCTAAATCAATTCTAAAACCCCATAATTCATCAGTCGAACTAAACAAAACAACTCCTACAAATTGCACTCACGAATAACTTAAAAGCAGCCCTGTCAGAAAAAGCCTCCAGTAAACAAACCCTGTGAGTCAAGAAACTCTGGCTCTGCAGCCCTAAAGGAAAAGAAAATGTTAACTCTGTTTGATCAGTCGCTCTGCTCTGGAGATGCCCTTACATCAGTTCCTTCAGATTTGCAATGCCCTTAGTTAAGTGTCCTGTGTTAGCATGTATAGAGTATGCTATGCTAACTTGTTTGATTAAGCAATGAACGCATGATGCTAAGCTTCTTAGAATTACTTATTTCAAACCCAGCTGTTCCTCCTTCGGAGGTAACCAAACTGGGGACTGTAGGACGGCAGGACAAGGTGCAAAGGAGCATGAGCTTTCAGAGGCAACAACCTATGTCATCCTATATGTCTAACATCTGACAAAGCAACCTGTTGCCTATATAAGCTTAGGTGTCTCCGAGTCATTTAGTCTCTAAAGTGTCACCCTACCCTTGCTTCTGCCCGACTTCAGCCTAACACAGCTAATCAAGTGCGTACCCAAGACTCTTCTGCAGAACATCCTACAAGCAAAGCTCCTGTTTGCTTTGTGCAGGTTTTCTTATTCCATTTTCTTACCATATGACTTAGTCATGAGTCCTGCTTACATTTTGTGCTGTGTCCCACATTGCAACTTCTACCTGTGAGCTAAGCTGGGTAATAAAGTACCTGCATTTCAGGGAGACTCTGTGCATGTCCTAGAGTCAGACCACTGTTTGGGGAAGAAGGTTGCTATGTGTACTTCATGTACAGTGCATTGTAACCGTATTTTTAAAATGTCAAGCAGGGCCAAAAATACCACGTGGGCCAAAAACTAAACTTGGCTAGGAAAGAGCATTGGGTTGTTCCTAGGCAGAGAGGGTAATGTTATTTCTAAGTGCATGCACCAAAATGGCAGGAAAGTGTTCGGCATTTCAGCACATGGAAATGATTCCAAGACATCCAGGCATCAGAAACCACTTTCTTCAGAGACAATTTTTTTGTTGAATCCTCACATGGGATTTATGCGCTGTTCTTTTAATAATGCATAAATCCCTAGTATGCTGTGCAGTCTCTAGGAAACATCCACAACATGCAATCAAGAGAGGAGACAGATTCTTCAGAGACAGCTGTTTTCACATGTTTTCTGCTCCTGTTCACATCCTTGCTTTTGCTTTCTGGATAGGCATTTTCCTACTTGATGTTATGTAATATATCCATCTAGATACACTGCTGCTACTACATTATACATGGATACATATGTTATACTCGTATATCCATTATTATATAATCTATGTAAGAATCTGCATGTGTATATATTTTATGCCCTGTGTATTTCTAACATGTAAAGTAACAAATTCTCAGTTGGTGTAACATAGATTACACCACTGGCTCCACTGTACCTGTACTGCTTTGAACAAAATCTGGCCCATACTATGTATTATAAACACACCAGGTAATAGCTAAAGGGTTTGTGGATATCATTACCAGAATGGCACAGAGGTTACCAAAACCTAGAGAAATGTACATGACTCACTCCAAATGAATCAGTTTATAAAACCATTATAGCTTACTATGTATTCTCTACATGCATCATTTTACAGACTATTGTTTTAGACATGGTTTATAATTTATCTTTTTATTGGTATTTTCATCTCTCCACCTGGGACGCCTATTCATTTAATTACCATGCATCCAAATATAAGTTTGGAACACGAGGAGAATGAGACACAATTTTATAGTCTACCAAAAATAGATGTATTATATTTTAAAAAACACTGTCTTGCATGTTTAATACTAATTTGGGATTTCTGGAGATAAAAGCAAGTTCTGCATCCCACTATGAAGCTTGATTTTTTTTTTTTTCCAGGGGCATCTTTTTGCTTTTTGGAGAGGTCATAGTCAATAAACTTCTCACTAGTATAAGACTGAATATTGCTCATCTCATACCTTAGGCCAGCATAAGTTTGGGTAATGAAATTCCATGGTTTGAAGAAAAAGAAAGGAAAACATTTTGCTAGCAGGTTTTTTTAAAAAATAAAAAATGGAAAAAATGAAAGTTCTAAATTTATTCATAGGCTAGGAAAATGAGAAGGAGCCCAATAAAGAGAAACTGGCATGAAGGGTGCAGATGCAAATGCCAGAATTGGATTTGAAGATACATGTATGTATCTCTCTTGCACACCCTGTAGCACAGTGAACATTTTGGGGTTAACGGAATTACTTGGCTGCGTTATTGGATACAGTCTGGTTCCAGCCTTTCCTTTTCTTTCTGCTCATTTTCATGGCATGTAACCTTCTGGCTGTGTCAGTCCATGGGTCTTGTGCCCGCTGCATCCAACCATGCATACACCACAACAATGCTGTGTCCCTGGATCTGACCACAGAGAGACCCTGCTGGATCTGCCTCTGAAGAGACCCCGAGCACCGGATCCAGCCTCACACACCGACCCACGTCATCTGGCTTGAGGTGCGCTCCCTGGGTCCATACTTTAGGGCTATTGGTTACAGCTGTGTTGGTCTAAAGACATAGGCAGACAAGGTTCTCTGGGTAGATGTGATAGCTTTTATTAGCCCAACTACATGGTTGGAAAAATTGTTCTTTGCAAGCTTTCGGTCACAAGCACCCTTCTTCAGGAATAGAGAGGCAAAGGGTGCCTGAAGAAGGGTGCTTGTGCCCAAAAGCTTGCAAAGAACAACTTTTCCAACCATGTAGTTGGGCTAATAAAAGATATCACATCTACCCAAAGAATCTGGTCTCCCTGAGTCCAGAAATTTAATGGCAGGGGAATGGTGGCAGCATTAATTGTCATGGCTTCCAAAACTGTGGCAAGTTAATGCTGCCATGATTCCCCTGCCTCTAAACTTCTGGACCCTTGGAGGGGCTCTATGGGCTGGGTGATATGGGTCTGCAGGACAGATTGGCCCATGGGCTGGGGATTGAGCACCCTTGGCTTATTCAATGCAGAGCCATGTACTAACTTGAACTAGTGCTGAACAAGATAGCTTAGGTGCCAGAAACACTAGGGTCCATGCTCTGCTTGGGTTAATACACTTTGCTTCTAAACAGGGCTAATTAGACTAGGTGAAGCACCACACAAATGTGGCTGTACTGTTTCCAATACCCAAGCTAGACTGTTGAGAGCTGGCTCAGGTATCTCTGCAAAACATGGCATTGTCCCATGCGGACTTCCCCTCGATCCAGTTAAACCAGCAAGTTCCAGCCTGTGAGTCCGTACGTAGAGTTAGTTTCTATCAAGCTGAAAAGTCCTTTTACAAAACTGGTGAAAACATAAGAATGTCAGTTTAAGGGACCACTGAAGAACTTAATGCAGAAAATGAGGCTTGGCAGCAATATGTTCCTGAAAATAAGATTATAGATAAGGAAAACAAAAAAGGCATTTTCTCCAGCAGCCATGGCAGCCCTCTTAAGAGGTTTGTTAGAATGTTTCAGAAGCCAGAAGTTAAAAAGACCTGCAAACAACCTAAATGAGCACTACATACCAAAGCTAAGTAATATTGGAGAACATTTCACAGAAGGATGAGGAGGAAAAAGGACAGTGTTGCTGTGTATATAACAGAATTAAAGACTAAGAGAATATTGCTTATCTGGAAACATCCTGAAGAATATGCTGTGGGACAGATTGGTTTCTGCGTTTAATAATGAGAAAGTTGAAAATCATGTTGGGGGGGGCAGAAGCCAAAGGAGAAGCATCAACAAGAGCAAGAAAAGGTATAAACTTGCAAGACTTGCAGTCAGGATGCAGAGACACTCAAACTGGCCCAATAAAGAAAATGCATTGCAAGTTGCAAAGGGCCCACGTCTCTACGGGTGTCTTTGTTCTGAGGGAGCCAATTTTATATCAGTTTGTAAATTTAAAGTGACTGAGTGTCACAAAGATCTCACAACTGAACACTTTCCCAGAAGATACCAAGGTATCTATCAAAAAGCATCTTGTATCCATAAGGGCGGTGGGGGGGGACTCCAAAAGATCAGGGAGTAACAACAAAAGCAAGCAGCTTTTTAATTTTACTTGGAAAACACATTACATATCTCTCTGAAAAGGAAGAAAATGGGGCCCTACTAAGTAATAGTAGGATTTAACTATCAGTCAGTACTAAGAGAAGTATATCCAGGGGTTTCAGCATCTGTGATGAGTGAATATTCATATCAACAGTTCAAAGCAGGATAGTCTCCACTGAGAATGCATGAATGACTCCATGTACTTACAGTGGAGAACAAGTCCAAGTGGTATGTTCTGTGCTTGTTCCGTAACATTTAAATGTCAAAAGAAAAATTTACAGGGTCCTTATGACATCCAAGAAAAATATTTGGATGAGTTAGGCTGGCCAAGGAGAGAATCATCACATAAGTACAAGTTTTGAATGGGCCACTACTGTAGCACCCATGATCAAACCAGACAGGACCAGACACATTGTAGGGATTAGAAAGCCAAAGGGAACCATAGCTCCAAGTCAGACAATTATGCCATTCCACAGAGGATTTGCTCATGTGCTAAGTGAGGCTCAAAAAATCAGTGAGCCAGCAATGTGACATTTATACTTGCCATGTACAAGTCCTCAGAGTAGTTCAGACTGAAGGAGGATTGCAGGAAGTTTACACTCATAAGGGCTTATAACAGTAAAATAAATTGGCATGTGGGACATAATCAGCGCCTGGAATTGCCCGGAGAGCCAGGAGAGATTTGTTGAACAGTTTGTCATATACTGTAGTTGGGTTAAAAATACCCTCATGTCAGAGAGAAGCAATTCTGAACATCTGGCAACACTGGTCTGAGCACGGGGCAACACTGGAGCAGGAACTTCAAAGACTGGGGGCACCGGCACTGTGTGTAAAGCAAAGTGATCACTTCCTTTTTTTATTTTAGAGACCAGAATTGGTATCTGGGAGCTACAGGATGGATGAGGGGATTCACACTGTGGCAGACAAGGTTATTATAAATTAATTAAAACCAGGCAGCTCAGACTTGCTGAGCTCTAAGCATCCTTCCATAGGTTAGATGGTTATCACCGGTTTCTCCCAAACGTTTCAGCCCTTTTAACTCCAGATGAAGGATTCCCACTGATATTGGAATAAGAGTCTCACTGATATTGGAATGCAGCCTGTTGGATAGGTCTCCAGGTCACTAACTGAAACTAGAGAAAAGCATAGCTATTAATTTTGAACACATATATTGGTGAAGAGCGCTTTTTAAAGTGGCTGATCACATGACAAACTAACCCCCCATCAGATGTGGGATCAGATGAAGGCACTCCACTTTAGAGCACCTTAAGGAACTTATGTCCCTCAGGGTTAATTTGTTGTGTGATTGGGCCTGGGCTGATGCAGCCCAGCCCTGCCCCCAGAGCTGTTAGCAGGAAGGGGAGGGGAAGCAAGCTGGGGTTTGCCTGGCTTGAGCTGGGGGGTGGAGATTGAAGCCCCCATACCTCATGGTGCACCCCTCCAGCTCAGGCTGGGCAAACCCTAGCTGGCGACTCACTTCCGTTCCCCCCTACCTTCCTGCTGAGAGCCCTGGAGCTGAGGAGAGGGGGGAAGCAGGGCTGGGGCTGCAAGCAGGCTCCTTGGGCTCCTGCAGGCAGGTTCAATCCCTCCCTACCTGACCATACAGGCAAATATTTGTTGGGGTGGGATAACTCATGGCACTTCATGTAAAGCACCATGAGTCAGAGTGGGGGCCTGCACACCTGTCAGCACCCTATGTGTCTAATGGACTCCTCAATGAGATACCAGTAAAAGTTCCCAAGATAATATGAAAATGGACTCAGCAGGAACCTAGCTAGTGCAGGGCTGCCTAACACAAGGTAAAGAAGAAGTGTTGTGTCTGTTAAAGGCTGGGAACACAGAACTGAGCAGAGAGAATAAATGAGTACTGTAGGGTACAAGAACCATCATTTCTCCAACAGGATGAGATCAAATCCTGGTAGGATTACATGAAGCACATCCTGGCATTTGAAATCTTGGTCTTACAGTTCTCTACAGCAGGCAAATATGGATGAGGATTTGGAGGAAGTAGCAAAGAAATGTCAAGTACATCAGAAGAATTTGTTACCCTTGGGAGCAGTTGAGCCATCCGTGATTCTACATACAAATAAACTTAGCAGGCCCACACCTGGAAAAAATACTTTCAGTCATAGTGGATGCACAAATGAAATGGTTTGAAATGCAAGTGAAAATCTCAACAATCTCTACTGCTACCTATCAATGGCTCATATAGGAGGTGTCTATGCAATTAATATGAAGCAATACACTCTGGAGCTTATTGCTCTGGAGTTTATTGGTCTCAGGGGCACCATTTGAACATGTGCCTGGGACCACAGCATGTTTAGCCAGGTTGGAGCAGCTCTGGGGTCAGTCTGCCAGCCCATGACTGCTCCCCCCAACTCAAGGTGCTGCAGAGGGTCTGGCTGAGGCATGAGGCTGCTTCATTGCAGAGCTAGCCAGAAGGCAGCCCCTGTACTGAAGCACCCTTGTGCCACAGCCAGCTAGGGCAGTGTTTGTGCTGCTGTGGAATAAAAAAACTGCAGGAGGGTGTCATGGAAATTTTTGAGTATGTGCTGCCAGTACAGAAGAGGTTAAACTGACATGTGCAGTTTGAAGCTGTGAGTGGAAATTTCCAAGGCTCACCCAGTCCTTGCCCCCTGGGTGACCTGCGGAGCTGTCAATCATTGCTGACCTACTTTCCCCACAGACGCATGCTCAGATTGTGTCAGCTCCTGACTGAGAGCATGCTCAGTCAGAACCTGACATGAGGTAATCGGACTAGAAATTTCTCTGCGGAGAGCACGTTGATTGGCTACCAAATTGATATAAAAGTTCTGTGAGCCCCTCCCTCGGGGTGGTGTGTGTGGTGGTGTGTGAGGAGAGATCGCGTGGACTAGAGACAGAGGCTGCTGCTGCAGGGACTGTTCTCTCAGTCAGGCTTCAGGGCCTATTGATCTCCTCCTTCGGTGGCTTATTGCTTATTGTATTTCGGTTTTGACTACGATCATCTGGCTTCCTGACTTACCTTTCGAACTGATTAACGGCTTACGATTTTGGATCACCCTCTGGACTTTGTTTAACCCGGTTCTGGATCATCGACCTCGGCTTCCTTCACCACCTACGACTCTGCTCATCCCTCCAACTGACGTCTCCGCTGCTGCATCTTCTGGCTACTGACCTCGGCTTTTCATACGACCACCCGATTCGTCCATTGCTGTGGACTGGCGTCACGCGGTTCATCATCACCGTGTTACAGTTCGTTTTATTGTTTGTTTCGTTGTGTGTAATCCCCATTTATGAGCTGTTGACCAGCCCTGGGACTAGGTCTTCGGACTGAACCTCGTGGGCCAACAGACCCCTTTGTTGTTAATTGTTTGTTTGTGTTCCAACTGTAACTGAAGACCTTTCTGCCTACGCTCCACAAGCGTAAGTGAAATAAATTCACCTGTTTTCCTCAATCCGCTCCGAGTCCCTAACTCCAGACTCTACGCCGCTAATCCCACCTGTCCGTATCTGATTGCCACCCCGGCCCACCGTGACCTTGGGGCCCGATCCTTCGGTTTTCCCCAACATGGCGTCACGAACAGGATCAATGGGAGGCGTATTGGAGTCGGAGATTATAAGGAGTTGCCCATGGAGCAACCGAGTCCGGCAGACCATCGGTGCCGAGGACTTATGGGACCACATAGCATTCCATCAGGCCGCACCGGCTGAAGGAACTGTGAGCGGGTACCTGTCCCTCCGGGGAGAAAGTGGGGAAGAATGGGCCGTTCGGCTCACCCCAAGTGCGCTGGGTTGCATTATCCAAGACCCTCGGGCCATTTACCGCCCAAGGGGGGAGACCGGGACCGTAGCCCTGGCCCGTAAGAAACCTTCGGGCATGGCAACCTCAGGCCCAGACCGAGAATTCGCCCGGTGCATAAAGTATGTGAAGGAGGGTGGTGAGGATACCCCTCCTGACGGGTTTAACTGCCCGACCCTTGCCATCGGGTCTAGGGGGCATGAGCTCTTGGTCCAGCTACGAGAGTGCCTGGAGAAGGACGGCAGAAAAATAAAATGGTCGGGACCCCGGTGGAAGAAAGGCCGTATAATAAATGTGCTTTTCCGGGAGTATGTTGTCTTACTGAGGGAGCTAACTGACACTAGGGCCCAGCTCATGGCAGCAACCAGAGCTGTGACACAAAAATTGGCCGAGCGGCCATTACAAGATGGCGCCGACCAAACTGTCAGCGCGCCAAAACCGATGCTGACGTCACGATGCCCAGCTCCACCCATCCCGAGCCCACCTTCCGGGAAAACCCTGTCTATGGTTCCGCCCACGGAGAGCCGGCCTCCCGCAACAGCGCCACCTGCTGTACGCAAGCCACCGCCTCCGTACGTCAGCCAGCGCCACCAGGAGGACGTACGCGAGAATTGCACCCAAACGAATAACGAAGACTGCAACAAAGTAATTAAACACAGCATAGGAACGGAAACAACTGAAACAACAAGCGAAGATAAGACTAACAACGTAACCATAAGGAAATCAAGAGTAAGCACGAATACTATTGGAACCGACACGAATGATGTAACAAGGAGCTTAACGATTAAGACGAGTACCATCGGAACAAACACAAGCAACGGATTAATAGAAATGACTAAACCAGTAACCAAGATGAATTATACAAACGAAACTATAAGTGCTGATGAAACTGAGAACGACTTCATAAGAGTAACACGAAATAAACCAAGCCAACAACACAACGATTACACCGAAGAATTAGTGTCTGCTTTTCCCATTGCAGTTCAAAAATGGGTAACTGATCCTCAGGGTCAGACAAGACAGACCATCACGACACGAACCAGAACGCGCTCTGAGATGAATGAGTTGAAGAAGGAAACCGGCATACGAAATGATGAAACACCGATTGCCTGGTTGGGGCGTTTAGTAGCAGAAGCAGGGAGTGAGACCATCAACCAAGATGAAGCCTTGCAGCTCGTGCGCAATTCAGCTTGGAGCCGAGCGAAAGTAGTGGACCCGGTGCCAGTGCTGGCCAACTATTATTGGCCAATACCCATTCCAGCTCTGGTTACTGAGGCACTTCAGAGAAAGATTCACACGTGGCATGAGGGACATGCAGGCCATATGAGTGCTACCGCGTTGGTGTATACAGTGATCGGAGCCTCATACGCCATGTGGAACCCAGCCCACCAAGCTCTGAATCTGACACCTGCTCAGGTGCAGGGGGCATGGCCTCACAGATATGTATTATCATCCGGAGACGTACCCTGTCTGCAAGAAGCAGTTGATGCAGCCACGGAAATATACGGAGGAAGTCAAAGTATAACAGCAAGACTCCTACTAAGTACATCGGTAAACGGACCCGTAATCCATACTCTGGGTCAACTCGATCAGCTGAGAGGGGCGATGGAGAGATCGAAGCCCCACAAGAGTGTACATCCTGTGGAGGAAAGGGAATGGGAATCAAAATGTGCCTACTCAGTGGAAAACCCTGTCAACCACTCAAGAGGGGGTGACAGAAGGGAATATCCCCGAAAGCAACCCCGAGTTTCACCCACAACTCCGAAAAAGTATTACACCCGAACCTCTTCACCTGCACAGCAAAGAGCCCGAGCAAGCTATTCACCGCCGCAGAGAACCCCTCTAGAAAGAGCCATGTTTGGGTTCCTTCTAGACAAGTCGGGCCTAAGTAAGGAACAACTGAGAGCCCTAAGAGATGAGGGACAACGGGCTCTTGCCAGAGCTCTAGGGTTTGTTGAGAAGACCAAGCCAAAAAACGAGTGATCACCATCGGCGTAAGTCCGGCGATCGATGGCTTGACTGACCCAGCAAGGCGACAAACGGACTCAACAATCGAAGTAACACAAAGCGAACATAAGCGAGACGAACCTAAACCGAACTCAAATGAGGAAATGATTAACGAATTGAAACGAAGCGAACTTAAACGTGATGAAGCAAAACTAAGCGGACAAACCGAACTGAAACGGCGTAACCCAGAACGAAACGAACCAAAGCGTAACGAATCTACACAAAGCGAAACTCAACGAAGCGAATCCAAACGACGAAATGAAAAAACTGAAGTAAAGCGAAGAACACAAACCGAATTTGAAGAAACCGTGATAACTGAACCAAAACGTACCAAAACGAAACAAAGTCTGAAGCGTAACGAAACCACACGAAACGAATCGAAACAAAACCAAGAAAACCCAAGCGTATCGAACATGAAACTTACCGTAACGGAAACTATTTTGACTGAAGGAGTACAAGAAGCCGAAGAGTATCCAAATACTTACCTAATAGAACTTGAAGACAGCGGGAAGAAAGTGTTGGCCCATCACAATTGGCTAACCAGAAGGGCAGTCACTAATAGCGCAGATTAGGCCCGTAGTATTGAGTGTATATAGTTCCTTTTGAAAGAACCTGTTCTGCCGATTTGTTTGTTATTGTTTCAGATTCGTGACCATTTGCGACCCGTATATTTCATCGGAGACGAGATCACCAGACACCATCAGAGCTGACGGACACCATGGCAACCAGACCCAAGGATTTTGGACTAATTATTGTATATTGTATATATTTCGGATTTGTCATTGTAAAATTGTCAGCCTATGTATATACTACCGTTCCCACGCATGAAAAATTCGGGAACGATGGTTCCTTGGGGGAGGAGGTATAATTCGGCCTTCTAGCTTCTGTGCTGACAGCAAGGGGGCATGTCATGGAAATTTTTGAGTATGTGCTGCCAGTACAGAAGAGGTTAAACTGACATGTGCAGTTTGAAGCTGTGAGTGGAAATTTCCAAGGCTCACCCAGTCCTTGCCCCCTGGGTGACCTGCGGAGCTGTCAATCATTGCTGACCTACTTTCCCCACAGACGCATGCTCAGATTGTGTCAGCTCCTGACTGAGAGCATGCTCAGTCAGAACCTGACATGAGGTAATCGGACTAGAAATTTCTCTGCGGAGAGCACGTTGATTGGCTACCAAATTGATATAAAAGTTCTGTGAGCCCCTCCCTCGGGGTGGTGTGTGTGGTGGTGTGTGAGGAGAGATCGCGTGGACTAGAGACAGAGGCTGCTGCTGCAGGGACTGTTCTCTCAGTCAGGCTTCAGGGCCTATTGATCTCCTCCTTCGGTGGCTTATTGCTTATTGTATTTCGGTTTTGACTACGATCATCTGGCTTCCTGACTTACCTTTCGAACTGATTAACGGCTTACGATTTTGGATCACCCTCTGGACTTTGTTTAACCCGGTTCTGGATCATCGACCTCGGCTTCCTTCACCACCTACGACTCTGCTCATCCCTCCAACTGACGTCTCCGCTGCTGCATCTTCTGGCTACTGACCTCGGCTTTTCATACGACCACCCGATTCGTCCATTGCTGTGGACTGGCGTCACGCGGTTCATCATCACCGTGTTACAGTTCGTTTTATTGTTTGTTTCGTTGTGTGTAATCCCCATTTATGAGCTGTTGACCAGCCCTGGGACTAGGTCTTCGGACTGAACCTCGTGGGCCAACAGACCCCTTTGTTGTTAATTGTTTGTTTGTGTTCCAACTGTAACTGAAGACCTTTCTGCCTACGCTCCACAAGCGTAAGTGAAATAAATTCACCTGTTTTCCTCAATCCGCTCCGAGTCCCTAACTCCAGACTCTACGCCGCTAATCCCACCTGTCCGTATCTGATTGCCACCCCGGCCCACCGTGACCTTGGGGCCCGATCCTTCGGTTTTCCCCGACAGAGGGTAGTACTTGTATGCACTAGTAGATGTGCAACATTTACTGCAGAGCTAATTATCTGCTTCACAGTAAGTTTTGCATGTAGACGCACCCATACAGCTGCACCTGACAAGGACTACACAGACAGCAGACACAATTTTACTAGCAGAGTTTAATTTTTTTTGTAAGAAGCAGCACTGGCAGAGAGGGGCATGAGAGCAATCGGAAAGTCAACAGATCTAATACCAAAATGATATGAGGTAAGGTACACCAATGAGTACTAGATACAAACACGGGAACAGGAGTTAGTTACTTAAGACTGTCAGCTGGGTATGTTGAGTAGATGCTGTCATCTGGCTATAAGGTCTTTATATGCTCCATAGTTTTCCATCCCTGCCACTACAGAAACCAGTAGTGCTAGTCCACTCTTAGTAAATTCACAACAGTTAAAGACACGTGAACTGCCAGGCTCCTGGAAGAGAAGTTAGAGGGAGTCGTTGCACTTCATGAGCAAGAATGGATTTAAATATAAGGATGGGTTTTAGGCATACAGGCCCATATACTGCAAACACTTTTGCATACAAGTTACTTTATGTATATTCTTCCATGTTGCTAAGCCAATACATATTAGCTGAACAGAGGGGCAGCGCCAACCTTTTCCTGGTAAGGGGGCTGAGGTGGGCTAGGCAAAAATATGTGGGGGCTGTGCTATACATCTTCTGGCCAAACATAGTTATACGGCCAAGCCGAGATCACTGCACCACTGTGGGCAGAGCGGGGCAGGCTTAGCTGTGTGGGGTGGGTGGCAGTGGCCCAGGGGCAGGCGGGACAGGGGTGGTGCTGAGGGGTGGCTATGTGGGGGGAGGCCAAGGTGAATTTTGGCGTGGCTACAGCCTGCCCAAGTTTCTGCCTAATGCCAACCATGGCTGAATATCTGGCCTGCACATGACTGCAAATGGTCACTGTGTTTAATAAAAGATCAATATCCCATGTGTTTACAAAGAACCAGCTCAGTGTATAAGGAAAGGAGCCACCTATCCTATATGATCAGAAAACTAACAATACCTTGAGTCAAATAAGAAGGAATTCCATTTCTTCTCTCTAGAATTATTTCCAGGTTTGCTTATTTCCAGGTTTTGGGCAGGTGTTTTGACTTAAATGCTGGATTTAGCAAATCAACTCAATACCAAAACAATGAAAAAAAATTGCAAGCTGAAGTATTAATGCTTCTTTGCAAGTTTAATTTCTGCTTTGTTGGAGTATGGAGGCTCATGTTTTTCTGAACCAGTTTGTTTAACCATCCAAGTACAAAGCTCCAAAGAAAACCTATCTCCCCATTTTTGTGGGAACAAAGTACTTATTTTTTCAGGATTTCCATACGTACAAGTACCTGACATTATCTGCTGACTGGATCAGCTACTTAGGAATACACAAGGGGAAAGTATACCACATACTGCAGGAAATACTTCCAGCCAGATTCCATACAATCTGTACAGCAGCCTATCTGAAACAATGAGCCTTGTGTGCGCATGCACAACTGCTACCATTTTTCATATGCAGACAAAAGGAGCCCAGTCACTCGTGGCTGTAATGATCTGATTCACACATGCAGTTAGTTGCATGATTCTGCACACGTTTTGCAAACCGAAGTTGCCTGAAAATACAGTCCTTCATTTTCAATGACAGTTCCCTTAGGAAATATTCTATTATTGGAAATGAAAGGACCCTGTTAATGACTAACTATTTAAATGGCACCTCACTCTATAATCTACTAGAAAAAGGGCAGTTCTCTTCTACCAGCATGTTTTCAGAACTGCTCATTAAGAGAAAGCAATAGCCAGGGTCTCACATTACCATAGAAAACAGAATCTCTGATATCAAGCCTTGCAAAGTGTTAGGAAACGAAAGTGTTAGGAATCAATATGCTTCATCAGCCACTCAGCATTTTAGGGGTCAATTACTATCCGCCACATTCAAGTATTTTGCCTCTAGCAACTTCATGCATAACTCAGTGCTGAAAAAAATAATCTTGCCCAGCAAGGTTTCCATCTCCAGGACATCTCAGCATAGGAGTGGTGATTTTATTCTCTCTCATTTAAGTAAGCCAAAGTGACTAGGGAACTATGACTTATTTTTTCTTTGCCATGCACTGTGGGCAAAACTGCTTGTGACACCTATAGAGAAGGTTGCCTACCATTTCCCATGGCAAGCCCCTGCTTTCAGTTGCTTATTGCTACACTATATGTAACCAATTGGGTTGAACTGTATCATGCTTGATGCTTGCCTGAGATTAATTTGTTCCATATTCAACAAAATGGCTTAGAATCTTCAAAAAATGGGATTAGGGAAAAGCAGATGGTTTTGCTAGTGTTAATTTCTCTTCCAATCATTTCCTTGAAAATCCTGCAGGTTTTGGAATATAGGATTTCAACTGTGGCAGTGGGGTAGCACTAGAGTGAATTAAGTTAATAGATTCATAGATTGTAATGCCAGAAGAAGCCTTATGACCACTGAGAAACCATGAAGATGCCATCATGATCAACTACTCTGACATTCTGCATAATGTAGACCATAAAAGTGCACTCATCTAGCCCATGTTTTCAGTATGGCTCCTATGACTCAAGAATGTATAATAATCATCCTAAAACCTACAAAGCACAATCTCTTGCATCAAGCCTTGTGACTATTAGCTAGGACATCAAGCTGTCAGTTCTTTTAGAGTAATATCCTGGCCTCACTGAAACCTTTGGTCATTTTGCTAGTGACTTTAGCCAGGGGGGGGAAGGGACAATATTTCACCTTTAGTAAAGAAGGCTCTACCATACCCATTAAAAAAGTATAGCCTCACCCTCTTTCAGCTTCCATATACTGGATATAACAACCTGCTTTAGCACACAAGCTATATACACATATATAACCAACACATGACCATTAAAACGCACTGTTCAAAGCACTGTTCAACATCTTCATCAGTGACTTGGACGAGGGGGTAAAAAGCACCCTGTTCAAATTTGCTGGTGAAACTGAGATGTGGGGGGATGTGGGCACACTAGAAAGGAAGAATAGGCTACAATTGGACCTAGACAAGTTACAGGGGTGGGCAGATAAGAACAGGATGGGACCCAGCACTGACAAGTGCAAGGTGCTGCACCGGGGAGGAAGAACTGGCATCATCCCTACAGGCTGGGGAACTCCCTTCTCATCAGTGCAGAGGCGGAAAAGGATGTTGGAGTCATCACTGATGCCAAGATGACCATGGGCCGGCAGTGTGGGGATACAGTCAGGAAGGCCAACCGCACCTTGTCATGCATCCACAGATGCATCTCAAGCAGGTCCGAGGAGGTGATCCTCCCCCTCTATGTGGCACTGGTCAGGCCGCAGCTGGCGTACTGCGTCCAGTTCTGGGTGCCACACTTCAGGAGGGATGTGGACAGCATGGAGAGGGTCCAGAGGAGGCCACTCGCATGATCAGGGGGCAGCAGGGCAGGCTGTATGAGGAGAGGCTACGGGACCTGAACCTGTTCAGCCTCCACAAGAGAAGGCTGAGGGGGGATCTAGTGGCCTGTTACAAAGTAGTCAGAAGGGACCAGCAGGCATTGGGGGAGTCCCTGTTCCCCCGAGCACTGCCAGGAGTGACTAGAAATAACAGTCACAAGCTGGCAGAGGGTAGATTCGATCTAGATATCAGGAGGCGCTACTTCACTGTTAGGGCAGCCAGGATCTGGAACCAACTTCCAAGAGAAGTGGTGCAGGCTCCTACCCTGGGGGTCTTTAAGACAAGGCTAGACAATCAACTTGCTGGGGTCGTTTGACCCCAGTACTCTTTCCTGGCATGGCAGGGGGTCAGACTAGATGATCTGCTCAGGTCCCTTCAGACCCTACCAACTATGAAACTATGAAAAAAAAAGCATTAAACACTCTGGAAATGACTGGCTAGAGATACGGGTTTCCTCGCTTTATGTTGTACTTGTGTTCCTGGAAAACGGCGCACAACTTGAATTTGTATAAAGAGAACCCACTTTACAATGTAACAAATTGGGATACATTCCAAGACCGTGACTTTACTGACCCCTAGACCCATTTCTACTCATTTTACAAGACAAGTTTGGTACTCACCAAGAGCAGACCATGCACACAAGCACAGGGCACTATCATAATGGGGACAGCAACTACAGAAACACATGTCGCAGACAAGAGAGGAGCAGAGATCCACACAGGAAACTATACTTCATGTATGTCACTCCCACAATGCACCACATAGAGCAGCTAACTGTGGGGTTCCACCACATCAATCACATAAGAGTGAATTTACCTTGCATATAATAATTTTTTGGTATAAAAAAGGTCATCGCATAAGAGCAAATTCACACATACAGAACCCGCATATAGCAAGGGAAACCTGCATATGTTTAGTTAACTTTACATGTCTGCCGAATGGCAGTATAAACAGCTAAATTTACCTAGGGATCTATAGCACACATTTAGAAATTCTGTCCCACAGCTTATAGAGTTCACATGGATCAAAAACTACATTACTAACATATATGGCTAAGTACACACATTCAAGAAGCCCCTGGTAGAAGCACTCTAATTTATCTCACTTTACTTGAAGTGCAATAAGTTAGAGCATGAGTGAACCAAACAGATCTTTGCTGTTCAGTGGGGGATGGGGGGAAGAGTGGGGGCACAGAGCCTGCCCACAGTGGTCGCTGGGAGCACTCCCACATACTTCCCAGGAGGCTGCTGGAGTGGTCCCTCTCCCCAGCCCCCTGCCCTCACCCCCATGCCAGCTGGTGACTGTAAGCGGTGGCTGGGGTGAAGAAAGGTTGTACAGAGCCCCCACCCCCACAAGGACCCCCCACAACTTGCTGGCTGGGGTCTCAGGCAGATGATGGGCCAGGTGATGGGCCCCCCTGCCCTGACTCTTGACATCTACAGATAGCAGCTGTAGTGTGGTGTGGCCCAGTCAGGGCTGCTGCAGGGAAACAGACCCTGGAGCCCAGCCCCTGCCCAAAAGAGGTTTGTTGAGCTCTTTCCTCCTTCTGCTGAAATTACATTGAAGAAGCTATTTTGTATGTCACATGTCTCCAACCCCGGCACTGTGCCCTTCCACAGGACATTATTCAAAGACAGCACAGAGACCCTTTCTCTGACTTTCTGACTTTTACACTTGTGTAAAAAAAGGAGCAAACAGATGATACAAGCCTGTACCCTGGGGCTACTTCACCCAATCCTGTATAGAATTATTTCTAAGAGTCAGAGGTAAAACTATGCCATAAGTTACTGTGTTGTTGGTGTCATCTATCTGCAGCTCAAGTCCCACTACTCACTGGTGAGGCCTTCTACTGGCCATTGAGTACCTTTCTCAAGACAGCATCATGTGTGTCCTATCTTGATCTCAGTGCAATTCGCAATGCCATAAAAACCCAGTACAAATTACATCAAATGTAAATGTATTGTCTGTCTAGGTTCTTAGGTATACAGGGAACGTGTAGCCTATTCCCAGAAAAAGCCATTGGCAGATGCCAAATGAAATGTCAGCCAATTATGTACCAACAATTTTCACTGTGCTGTATCCTCCTGCATACAGTGGAAAAATCTACACATGCAATTAGCACAGCTGAATAAACTCCAGCACACTTCATGCCAGAGTTTATTTTTCCTGGGCACAGAGTTTACATGTTGAGCAGGGGCAGAACATCCCCAGCTGGCAGAAGGTCTAAGATTTAGCCTGCCAGCCCAGGGCTGCTCCAACCCAGCTTAACATGCTGGAAAAGGGGTTGGCTGGGGCACAAGGGTGATACAGCATGGGGCTAGCCAGCAGGCATCCCCTGCACTGTAGTAAGTACCCTTGTTCCCCAGCCAGCTCTGGTCATTCCAGCCAGCCCTGGAAATAAGTTCACCATAGGGTAGTACTTGTGTCAGGCAAACCAACTATCTGATGGTTAGAAAATAGTATTTAGAGGTTTCCTTTTGGGAATTGGCTTGTAGGTAAAGTAGATATTGCATTAGAACAATGGCCCAGGGGAATGGCAAGGATTAATTGATTTCTAAAAGCCTGTTTGTGTCAAAGTTTCCTTCAAGGTCCACTGTGGCTAAAGCCAGTAGACACACAGGCTGGAAACTGAATGCATGAACACTTCCATAACAGAGATAAAGGACTCTGAATCATTGGCACTAGATCAAAGTGCTTAATTGCAGAACCTTTGGGGGGTTTCAGTTTTGGTGAACAGAACAAACTAGGCGGCCTAGTAAATAGCCAAATTAAGATGTGTGCATGTGATGGGTTTGTTGTAACAAAGAAATATGCTGACAGGACAGAATTTGGACAGTATGATGACCACAGGGAAACCAATCAATGATGCCCAGAGATGAAGAAGACCAGAGGAGAACAAGGATACAAAAGGAGGGATTTTAGAGCAGCAAAGGGTCCCCAAGAGGGGAACCCAAGGTAACCATGGACAGAGGGCACACCGCCAGTGGGGGAGGATGGGCCTCAGCCTTTGACCTCCAGGCTGCTGGCATCTGACGTTCAAGAAAGAACCTTAGAGTGAAGTTCATGTACTGGCCAGACATACCTTCCCCCCTGTGACAGCTCTATGACTGGTAGGTATAGAATCTGCTTGCCTTGACTGCACTATTCTTATCTGCTATCACTGTGTATCAATAAAATTTGCCTATTATCAAATGGAGAGGTCAAAGTTGGTCTGAGGGTTTGGCTTCACCCAGAAGAAGTTATCTGGGTCATAAATTCAGTGCCAACACTATCCTACCATAGAATCATAGAATCAATGAGTCAGAAGGGACCTAGACAGATCATCGAGTCCAACACCCTGCCATGGGCAGGAATGAGCACTGGGGGTGGGAGGGGTCATAAGACCCCAGCCAGGTGCCTATCCAGTCTCCTCTTGAAGATTTCCAGGGAAGGTGAGAGCACCACCTCTCTGGGAAGCCTATTCTGGCCACTCTTACAGTGAAGTAGTTCTTCCTAATATCTAACCTAAACCTATCCTCCCTCTTGCGGAGACTGAAGAGATTCAGGTCCCTCAGCCTCTCCTCATAGGGCTGGCCATGGAGGTCCTCAACCATACGAGTGGCCTCCTCTGGACCTTCTCCAGATTCTCCATATCCTTCTTGAAGTGCGGCACCCAAAACTGGACACAGTACTCCAGCTGCGGCCGCATAGAGGGGGAGCAAGACCTCTCTGGACCTGTTAGTGATGCCCCTGTTGATGCATGACAAGGTGCGGTTGGCTCTGCCTATTGCTTTGTTGCATTGGCGACTCATATTCATCCTGGAGTCAATCCCGACTCCAAGACCTCTCTCTGCCTCTGTGCTGCCGAGAGGGTCAGCCCCTACCCTATAACCATCATGCTGGTTCCCTCTCCCCAGGTGCAGCATTCTGCACTTGTCCTTGTTGAACAGCATCCTGTTCAGATCCACCCACTTCTCCAACCTATCCAGGTCTGCCTAGATGCAGTCCCTGCCTGCCGGTGTATTCACTTTACCTCACAGCTTGGTGTCATCAGTGAACTTAAACAGGGTGCTCTCCACACCCTCATCCAGGTCGCTAATGAAGATGTTGAACAGCACTGGCCCAAGGACCGAGCCCTGGGGGACTCCGCTGCCCACACCCTCCCAGATCAACATCGACCCATCCACCACCACCCTCTGGGTGCACCCCTGGAGCCAGTTTGCCACCCATGTGACTGTGCATTCGTCAATGCCACAGTCCCTCAGCTTGCCCACCAGAATTGAGTGGGACACTGCGTCGAAGGCCTTCTGGAAGTCCAAGAAGATGACATTGACTTCCTCCTTCACATCTAAGCTTTCTGTTACCTGTTCATAGAAAGAGACCAGGTTAGTCAGGCAGGATAGGCCTGCCATGAACCCGTGTTAGTTACCCCTCAACATCACTTCCTCTGCAGGGCTCTCACAAATGTGTCCCTTGATAATTTTTTCAAAGACCTTCCCCAGGATAGAAGTGAGGCTGACTGGCCTGTAGTTGCCAGGCTCTTCCTTCCTCCCTTTCTTGAAAATAGGGACCACATTGGCTCTTTTCCAGTCCTCAGTGACTTGGCCCGAGCACCAGGAGTCCTCAAATAGCTGTGGCAATGGCTCTGCAATCACACTAGCCAATTCCCTCAGCACCCGCGGATGAAGGTCATCAGGGCCTGCCAACTAAGCCCTCCAGGTAATCTTTAACTAGGTCTGAACTAACAGTCAGGTGACTTGCATCCTTCCTGGGCCTCTCTACGCTGTCACCTGAGAGCACCCCATTGTCAGTTGACAGGAACACGGAAGCAAAGAACTTGTTAAAGAGTTATGCCTTCTCTCGTGTGTCCATCACCAACAGCCCTGCCCTGCCCTGTAGGGGTTCAATGTTACCCTGAGACTTCTTCTTGCTATCTATATACTTGAAGAAGGACTTTTTGTTAATCTTAATCCCAAAAGATAATCTAAGATCCAGTGCTGCTTTAGCCTCCCTTACCAAATCCCTACCAGCTCGGGTCAGGGAGGTGTACTCCTCCTTTGTCCCTGCCTCCTGCTTCCACCCTCAATGTGCTTTTTTTTTTGCCCTCAGGCCAGCCTGGACGTCCGTACTCAGCCATGAAGGTTTCGTGGACCCTTTTCCCACCTTCCTGCGCAGTGGAATTGTGTCCTGCTGTGCCCCAAGGATAGCCTCCTTGAGGAAGGACCTCCTTTCCTGGACCCCCACACTAGCTGCCCCCTGGGCTCCAAGTGCCTCCCTAACCACTGCCCTGAGCACATCGAAGTTGGCTTTCTTAAAGTCAAGCATTTGTGCTGTGCTAGTTACCCTCCCCACCTTTCTCTGAATAGCAAACTGGATCATTTCATGATCACTGTCCCATAGCCTCCCTTGTACTTGCACATCTCCCACCAGGTCGTCCCCAGAGGCTAACGCCAGATCCACTATGGCATTTTCTCTAGTGGGGATGAGTATCTCCTGCATGAGGTATAGGTCCTGTATGCATAACAGGAACCTTCGTGAGTGGCTAGACCTGGCCAACTGCTCCTCCCAGTTGATGTCAGGGTAATTCATATCCCCCAGGACCACAACATCCTTTGCACGCACAGCCTCCCCAAGCTGCCTGGAAAATTCCAGATCCAGTTCTTCCTCCTGAGCTGGTGGCCTGTAGTAACGCCCTACCACCAGATCCCTCTCCCCGGCCCTCCTTGGAGTTTGACCCACAGGGTCTCAGTGAAGCCTTCCTCTGGTCCCATTTGGAAGGCAGAACTGGTATACTGTTCCCTAACATAGAGCGCAACCCCCCCCCCTCACCTTTTTCTCATTCCTATCTCTTCTAAACAACCTATAGCCCTCTAATTTAACAGAGTTAAATTAGTTTACTTTAGCCTAACAGCACTGCTCATATAGACAGTCATGTTTTACAGTGGAGCTGATAAGTTAACTCCACAGTAAAGTGCATGTGTAGATGCCCTAGACTCAAGAACAGAAAAAGAAATCAAGTACAGACTATTTCTAACTTTCACATTAGCATCTCACACTGAGTTATACTTGGATTCCTTATTAGACAAAGCATATTATATCTGTCACAGATGATAAAACTATATAAATGAATGAATGTAAGCCATTTATTGGTTTATGAACCTAAAGTCCCACAGAGACTGCTGGATTTGGCAAGCAGAACGATGATCTAACTTAAAAGTAAGATAAAAATTGCATCGACTAGGACCGGAATTTCTATCTGAGACGGTCTGTAGACAGATGTTATTCCAGTGAGCTGACTGTGTTCATTGTGTGTTCTTTACTGTGCTTTCCCTGGGAGCTACCATCATCATCACCAAACATTTAAATATAAGCAGAAACAAAAGGAGGCACCAGGAATCCAAGAGAAAACTGGTGATGTGTGTGGCAGCTCATTCAAGCTGGAAACACATTAAGGGTTTGTTTAGAGGTTCTTCTATTTTACCACCTAGACAAATATCCTTTTTATCATAAAATCTCAGCTTGCCCCTTACAATGTCTTTCTTTTTTTTTAACATCAAATAAATATAAATATTTCAAAACCCATCATTTCCTGCAAGATTGCATTATTTCACCTAGCACTTTATAAAGAAAAAGAAAGAAAAACATGAAAATATGATATGAATAATTTTTGTGGTGCTGATGGCACAGAATTAAATCTGGATTCAGTTTGCTCAGAGATAGTGGCAGTAAGAATATTTAAAAAGCTTAATTGCTCAAATAGGGCATATATATGAAAACATGAAGAGGAGAGATGATACTTATGGCATGCCAAGACAGGATGTGACATCCAAATTTGTGAATCTCGTAACAAAGCTCGCAGTGTATAACTCACTGAGGGCTCTAGGATGCACAAGCTGGCATAGTGAGTGTGTGGAAATAGAGGTTAATATCTTTTAGGATTTGTCTTTAAACTCACAAAGATGCAAACATCTATTTATCAGCAGAGCAGCAGGTTGCTAGTACCGCATATGCCAAAATATGATTTGGCTGAAATCCTGAGACAAAGCCCTGTCTGAGACGCACTGATCAGTCTGGAGCATTTAAATGACACACTAGAGGTTTAAAATGAAGGGGTCTGCTCTCTGAGACATCTGTGGGAGAATCATTAACCCTATTATCAACAGGTTTCCTGTACTCGGTCGGGAGGCAGTACTTTTGTTTCTCCTTTTCCAGCTGAGAGAGTTCCCAATTGGGTTGTTCACTTACGTACCCACCTATGTCGAAGTTCAAGCTCTGAACATGTTAAACTATTATTTGTAAATTAAATTAAATTAAATGTAAAACTATTTAGCAGCTATTATGCTGCTAAACTATTCTGCTCTCCAGGCTGGAAATTTGCACATTTCTAGGAGCTGTGCTGCTGCTTTGTAAGGCAGTGCACACCCCTGCTTGTGCAATTCGCAGTGGGACACATTGTCCCACTGCTCCATATTCTGCAGGAGGTGCTGGCTGGAGGAAAGGGTGCCTCAGTATGGAGCTAGCCAGAAGGCAACCCCCACGCTGAAGCACCCTGTGCCCTAGCCAGTCAAGGAGTGGCATGTAGAGACATATTGCAGCTACTTCCCAGCTGGCTGGGGCACAGTGTACCTCAAGACAGGGGAGAAGGCAGCTTTGGGACTTGAGCTGTCTGCTCCCCTGTCTTTACATTTGACCTGGCACATGGCACTTTGGTGTGCTTTGTGCCATTTTTTTTCAGGTTTTTTATTTGCTACTGGGAAATCCTGGTAGCAAATTTTGCCCCAGCACTGCAAATTACCAGCAGGGCGCACAGTTTAAGGTGCAACATGTGCGGTTTGTGGTATCACAAACCACATGTACCTGCACATCTGGATCTGGCCAGTGGGTTTGGTAGAGGGGCAAGAATACTGTGACCAGTGTAGTTATTTTTTCACTGACTGGTCCGCTCCACCACAATCCTCGGGTGACAGAAGAGCACACATCAATTGCAGATGCTTCTGGTATAGGCTCTCCTATTGTACACAGTGAAAGACCTTGCTCCCTGATCTCTACATCTACATACCTGATTGGCTGTACACAGGGCCTAAGATTTGTTCTCAAGAGCTAGTTACCACTCCGTGTTCTCTGAGGAACCATAGAATGGTTTATTATTTATTTAAGCTTTGGCATTGACTGTAAGAGGATGAGTATTCCCTCCTAACTGGGGGACAATTCAGGGCCTGACAACAGCCTAGCTGGTAGGGAAGAGTCTGGTTTTGCAGCAGAAAAAATATCTGTATGGAAATTAAAGACCACTGTATTATGCATTAAGACCTAATATCCCTCATTCATTTATTCAACCTCTGCTAAAAACCATAGTGCCTCTAACGGGAAACCACTGGTGAGAACTTCTAGATTTACTAAGGCATTATGATAACGGGGGGAAAAAAATGTATCCATTGAAAATGTGTATAGATATTAACATGGAACATAATATTCTCACCCATAAAATGGCAAAACATAATTAAAGTTTCAGAGCTATTAAATTAATAAGAGCTGTATTTGTCTGAAATAACTGGTAAACAGCAAACCCCGTGTTCTGTTCTGTGTTGCTAATGGAGCAATCCCATGTCTCAGGGGCAGTAGGAAGATGAAGTTGCAGGCAGTGGGAGGATGAAGGCTAGCATAGCCCAAATTCAGCTGCTGGAGATAAAGTGGGAGTGTGTGCGAGTGGAAAACTCTCTCTACATAGCTTCATCATTAAAATTTCCCTAGCATGAGCAGAAAAGTTATTAACTTCCCAATAAAAAAATGTTTAAATGTCATTAAAAAGTTTCAGTTGTATCATAATTCTCCTTAATGGTGCAAATTCCAGCACTGGTCTTCCATCCTGAAATTGCATTTTCAAAGAACCCTGTGCTTTAAGTCTCAAATTACCTAATTACCATATTTATTGCCAGATTCTGTTTTCTAATCCCTGATGACTTTGTCAGATACATTTATGTTCTTTTCATTTTACTCTCATGCAAGGACATACAGTAGTTAGTAAGGGTAGCATGTTGCAACCTGAACTGGCTAGGTGGATGTTATCACACAGTATTAATGCTGAGTTAGTTCCTGTGCACTGAAGGCTCTGTGGATTGTACACACCCCCACATGAAAAATTATAGCTGCTTCTTTCACTTAACATTTATCAGTGTTACCCTTACAGTATGGTCACTGTAATTGATATAAATTAAACTTAAAAAATAAACCACTCAATCTCAAGTTGGCAGCACCGAGAGCAGTTTTATTTCACTGAAGGTTCAAAGAGGAACTGTTCTTCTACTTCTTGACTTCTTCCTTTAATTAAAGCATTGCCACAAAAAATGTAATTTCAGAGAAGAGATAAAATATTAATAAAAGTAAGCATTCGTTCAGTCCAAGGGTAAGGCAATTGGACTTTCAAGACTGTTAAAAGAATCATAGAATCACAGAAGTCGGGTCAGAAGGGACCTTGTAGATCTTCAAGTCTGACCCCCTTCCAGGGCAGGAGAAAAACTGGGCTCAAATGACTCCAGCCAGGTAGGCATCAAGCCTCTTCTTAAAGACCCCCAGGGTAGGAGCCAGCACCACTTCCCCTGGAAGTTGGTTCCAGCTCCTAGCCGCCCTGACAGTGAAGTAGTTCTTATGGATGTCTAATCTAAACCTCCTCTCCAACAACTTGTGGCCTTTATTCCTTGTTATGCCAGGGGGTGCAAGGGGAAACAAGGCCTCTCCCCAGAAACACTTCTGGTCCCCTCTAGTGAATTTATAGACGGTCACCAGGTCCCCCCTCAGCCTTCTCTTGTGAAGGCTAAACAGGTTCAGGTCCCGCAGTCTCTCATTGTAGGGTCTGCCCTGTCGTCCCCGGATCATGAGGGTGGCCCTCCTCTGGACCCTTTCAATGTTGTCCACATCCCTCCTGAAGTGGGGCGCACAGAACTGGACGCAGTACTCCAGCTGTGGCCTGACCAGTGTTGTGTGGAGGGGGAGGATCACCTCCCTGGCCCTGCTTGAGATGCACCTATGGATGCATGACAAGGTCCGATAAACCCTGCCAACCGTGACCTTGCATTGGTGTCCAATGTTCATCTTGGAGTCAATAATGACTCCAAGATCCCTTTCAGCCTCCGTGCTCTCAAGAAGGGAGTTTCCAATCTTACAAGTGTGCTGCTGGTTTCTACTGCCCAAGTGCAGCACCCTGCACTTGTCAGTATTGAAGCGCATCCTGTTTTTGTTAGCCCACCCCTGTAACCTATCCAGGTCTTGCTGCAGTCTTTCCCTCCCTACTAGCGTGCTCACCTCACCCCAAATTTTGGTATCATCAGCAAATTTAAACAGGTTGCTTTTCACCCTGTCGTCCAAATCACTGGTAAAGAGATTGAACAGCGCGGGCCCAAGGACCGAGCCCTGGGGGACTCCGCTGCCCACTTCCCCCCAGGTTGAATATGACCCATCCACCACCACCCTCTGAGTACGACCCTTGAGCCAATCTGCAGTCCATCTGACTGTGTAGGCATCAATGCCACAGTCGCCCAATTTTTTAATGAGGATGGGGTGGGAGACGGTGTCAAAGGCCTTGCTGAAGTCCACAAAGACTACATCCATGGCGACACCTTCATCCAATGCTTTTGTGACCTGATCATAAAAGGCAATCAGGTTGGTCTGACATGAGCTGCCCCTAATGAAACCGTGCTGGTTGCCCTTGAGCATCGTCCCTGAAGCCGGCCCATTGCAGATGTGCTCCTTGTGATCTTCTCAAAAAGTTTCCCTAGGATTGAGGTAAGACTGACGGGCCTATAGTTGCCCAGATCCTCCCTCCTCCCTTTTTTAAAGATGGGGACCACGTTGGCTATCTTTCAATCATCTGGCACCTGGCCCAAGCACCACGAGCACTTGTAAAGCCATGCCAAAAGCTCTGCAATAACCCCTGCTTGCTCCCTCAACACCCTGGGGTGGAGATCATCTGGACCCGCTGACTTGAACACGTCCAGCCTCTCCAGAAGCTCTCTAACCTGGTCCTTCCCAACCTGAGGTCTGGAGGCATTCCCCTAAAGTCCATCTTGCATCATGGTGGGGAAGTCCTGGTCCCTGCACAAGAAAACAGAGGTGAAGAATTGGTTAAAGAGGTCTGCTTTCTCCTCTGGCGCAACCACCAGATTGCCCAGGGGATCTTGCAGGGGCCCCACATTTCTCAGTGCTTTCTTCATCCTCCCTATATATTTGAAAAAGGACTTTTTATTATCTTTGATCTTGAACGCTAGTCCCAGCTCTATGTCCACCTTAGCTTTCCTGACAGCCCCCCTACAGGCCCAAGCAGAGGAGATATACTTCTTTTTGGAAGGTACACCCCACTTCCACCGGTTGTACACCGCCTTTTTAGCAATCAGGCTTTCCTGGATGCTTGGTGAGCCGGGGGGCTTTCGTGCACTCTTGCCCCCCTTGCTTCTTGTTGGGATGGTCACCCTTTGGGCCCTGAGTATTATCTCCTTAAGGAATGACCACTCATCTTGGGCACTGAGTTCCCCTGCTTTCGAGAACCCCAGCCCCTCTCCTACTAATCTCCTCAACTCACAGAAGTTGGCCCTCTTGAAGCCTAGGGCTACCGCCTTGCTGCAGGCCCTTGACACCCTGTGCTGGATGGTGAATTCCAGCGAGCGATGATCGCTATCACCCAGGTGGTCAAGAACCTGGAGGCCCCTTACCAAGTTGTCGCCTGTGGCCGGGACCAGGTCCAACAGGGCATTTCCTGTGGTGGGACTGTGCAACTCCTGAATTAAGTAGAAGTCCTGTATCTCGGCCAGGAACCTCCTGGAACGGTCCAACCTGGCTGACTGTTTCTCTCAGCAGATGTCTGGGTAATTTAAATCATCCATAACAGCTACATTCCTTGCCTTAAGTGCCTCTGCAAGCTGGCCTGAAAATTCCCGGTCCAGGTCGTCCCCTTGGTTGGGGGGTCTGTAGTAGACCCCCACCGTTAGATCCTTCTCCCCACAGCCCCCTTGTATCTTGACCCAGAGCATTTCAGCTTGCCCCTCCTCTGACCTCATTCTGCTGGCAGAGGATGTGTATTGCTCCTTGAAATAGAGCGCCACACCCCCACCTTTCCTTCCTTCTCTATCCAGCCTGTAAAGCCTATAGCCCCTAATGCTAACTGCCCAGTCGTGGGATGAATCCCACCACGTTTCTGTAAGCCCTGTTATGTCTGGGTCTGAACTGGCTATTCTGAGGGCGAGTTCCTCCTGTTTATTCCCCATACTACAAGCATTGGTATATAGGTATTTAAGGCCTTGCCTAGCTGCGTATGCCACCCCCTGATTTGGGAGACTGTCTGGACCCCTGTTTCTTACCTGGGCACTCCTTCCATTTGTCACCTGTCTTGCTCGGGTGGTGTCTCCTCATCTTCCTGTGGCCCCCTCCCCCAGTGAGGCTAGTTTAAAGCTCATTGTATGAGATCAGCCAACCTGGAAGAGAAGACACGCTTGCCTTTAGGAGAGAGGTGAAGCCCATCCCACCCCAGCAAGTCTCCCGCCCAAAAGCATGGGTCATTATCAAGGAACCCAAGGCCTGCCTGGTGGCACTAACTGTATAAGCACCGGTTGACCTTGCCAATGCAGGTCTCATGTCACCTTCCCCGCCTACTCACCAGAAGAAGAGAGGAGAATACCACCTGCATCCCTGTCTCCTTAAGCTTGTCCCCAAGAGCCTTGAAATCCTTCATAATGTGGTCAGGGTTGCCCTTGGACACTCCATTCATTCCCATGTGGATGACAACCATGGGGTACTGGTCTGCAGGTCGGATGTGGGCCAGGATCCTCTCCATGATGTCTCTAATCCGAGCCCCAGGCATGAAGCAGACCTCTCGCATCATGGGGTCAGTCCAGCAGATGGGACCTTCCCTTCCAGTCCTCATAGGATGGAGTCTCTGATGATGAGGACCCGGCATTTCTTTCAACTGTTGTTCACTCTCTGCCCATTCTTTGTCATGTGGGGAGTGGCATCGTCCCTGCCAGAGGCAATTTCTCCGTCTTTCTGCGTCATAGCTGCCAGGGCATCGAACCTGTTCCCCGGGTGAATGTGGGGAGCTTCCACCACTCTAGGACTAGCAGCTCTGGATTTGAACACCTTCTGCCACTCCTGCATTGGATGCATCTTCTGTGGGGGCTGTACAGTGGGCGACCGGGCCTGCAGAGAACAGAGACAGGCATTAATTTCATCCTCTGCATCCCTGATCCCCCTCAGCCTGGAGCTCCCTCACCTGCTCCTCCAGGGCCCTAAGTCGTGCACAGGAGGGACAGGCAAGGGGACCACCAGGGCCCCCCCCACCAGGACCCCACTGAGCCCCCCCCACAGACAGGGGGGCAAGGGGCCACTGACCTCGCCATGAACTCCGTCGGGGCGGAGGCCTTAGAAGAGCCCATGGCAGGCGGCAGCGCCAGGGCGGGGCCCCTGGCAGCCTCACTCCACGTCTGCACCACGTCTGCAGAGCTGCACCTACAGCTTATGCTCGCTGGAGGTACCACTCTTGGCAGCTACCTTGTGCCCGCCTTATGCGAACGCCAGCGCAACGCGAACGCGGCTCAGGAGCACGGCTCCCTGTCAGGCGAGCTAAGAGGGCTCCAAAGGACTTCCCCTCCGGATCTGCCTCAGCTGCGCTGTACCCTCTGCTCCTCTTACCTTAGGAGGAAATCAGCTGTTGCTGCCCCAGCCGCTTTCTCCTCCGCAGCTGCTGCCTTCACCGCCGAGGTAAGGGGATACACGTGTGGCACACGTGCGCCCTGCTCCCTCTGCTCCTGCTCCCCAACTGCTGGGGATAGTGTTCAGTGTTTTAGAAGCCATAAATGTAGGTTCTCTAAAAAGACAGTTTTTAAAACAAAACTATTATAATATTTGCAGCGCTCCTATAAAAAATGACTATGTAGAAATAGGATCACAAGGTTCCATGTAATTTGCCACTCAGTGACTTACAGATCAAGTATAGCACTAGTGTTGCAGTGTCGTTGTAGCTGTGATGGTCCACAGAACACACAAGAAGCATGATTTGCTTGGCAATACATTTTTTACATTGGACTGACTATATATAGTTGAGAAAAAGTGTTAGATATGGTGACCTGAGGAAGGGCATTTTTATGCCAGAAGGTTTGTTCATCTCTCTTCCGCCTGTACTGTTGGCCCACTAAAAGATATTACCAAACAGATCAAGGATACCCAGTTTAAAATCTAAACATGTTTTTGGATTCAGGCTGGAACGTGCTAATCAAGCTGGATTCTCACCAAGACTGCATGAGAAATCATTTAATCATTTCCTGTCCCATGAGCATTTCAAGAGTATAGCATTTGTTTCTATCCCTGAGCTGGGATAAAGAGCAGAGATCCTAAAACCTTCTGTGAACTGAAAAATCTGGAAAAAAATTCAGATTGAGTCCACCAATGTTTTATTTCACTATTGACATTTTTGTTTACATTTTGGAAGTATAAATTAACAAACATCTAAACAGCAATTCATTTTTTTCCAGTTAAGATGGAAACGTCCATTTAAGAAGTGTCAAAACATAATTTATAGCAATCATTTATTTTGTTTTCAAAATGAAAAATTAGGTGAAGACCTATCATTTCCAGGGGAGAAAAGAGGCTGCAATTCTTAACTCCTATAGTATCATCTGCACCGGTGATAAAGATTTTGAAGGCTAGATTATGCTTGTGGGAACACTCATGAAATCCCATGCTGTCAGCGGGCTGGCATAGTTGTAGCCATTTGACATTTAATAATTAAACTGAAAAATAAGAAAACAGAATCCTCAACATCATATCAGAGAGGTTCTTCAAGGCCAATGGAAGTAAAAACTACTGTATTTTGTCCCTAAAATCATCATCAGACACATTCCTGAGCCCACACAAAGAACAAGACCATAAGGTCCCATTTTTAGAATCACATTTTAGAATATAGGCACTCTGCAAAACTGAAAGAGGCATAAAATTGCAAAATACAGATTGGAAAGGCTGATACATTTTAGAGTAACTAGAGCTTGAATTTTGTCATGGTCCCATGGAGAGACAAGGGGCAGATCCAAAGCTAAGCTTATGATAAACACTTCCCCAATTTGGCAGTGATCAGATCTGCAGTTTTGCTACTTTCTAATAAAAGATTAATATGGCTTTTAATAATGACTAAACTAGAAATTAGAGATTGGAGATTAACAATATTAATGGAATAGATCTCTTAGCACAATATTTGGAAAACACGAGACAATGTAAGAACTATAGGAACAGAACAAAAATTCCTTATGGCATCCAAGCACAGTTCTGTCGTGGGTTTAATTCCAGTGAGAATCTCTTTCTCCTCACAACCAGAAATTGCTTCACATTTTGTATAAATAAAAACAAGCAGTAAATTTAAATGAATGGGAATGGTGCAAAAAGAACAAAAAGATGCAAAAAGAACAAAAAAAACCAAGTTTCATTATTTTTACCTTGGAAAAACAAGGCTATTTTGAATGAAACCTGCTTAAAATGGAATGACAGAAACCAAAAATCACATACTACTGTGGCTCATAACAATCTGCTCCTATTTCAATGTCACATCTCAATGTCTGGTAAAGCAGCAATGCCCTTACACTTTTTTAAATGGCAAGGGAAGCACTAATGCACTGGTGGGAGCCACATGCACATGAGAACAGACAGCCTTTATTGATATTACAATTCTTGTGTCCTTAACAAAATAGGAAATCACCTGATAGTTATATTTGTAGTTGCATACTGCGTTTTCAGCTTTGTTAACTTTCCAGGCAATGGTTAGTTTTGACTTTCACTAAAGTTAAATGCTCTGATTACTGTTTTGTATCAACTTGCCTTTGCCAACTTGACTCCAATATGAGAAAGAATGAAAGTAGATTTACAAGTCAGAGGGCACTGCCATTCTAAGCTAAATAGCAAGATGCCAGAGGTGTTGTCTTTATTTGAAGAGTACAGGATGTACTTAAAACACTATGGACAAGCTTTTATTTTATTTGGAAAATAATATCAAACAACTAAGATTACAGTCTACATCACTACCCAATTGCGGGGTAATATTTTTTGTTAAACATTGTGAAGTACAAGTTAACCTGTACTGATCTTCTGGAGTCTGAACAGGAGGCAAAGAAAAAACAAGGTGGCAATAATTTTACTGATAGATTGTTTAGTTGTTTGGTTTTTTTTCCTCACTGGGTTTATCAATATGAGACATTTATTCCTGGATTGTAAGGCCAGAAGGGACCTTGCAAAATCATCAGTTCCAGCCCCCTGCACAAAGTAGGAAAGATAACTGAGGGTCAGGTGACCCCAGCAAGGTGACTGTCTAGTCTCCTCTTGAAGATTTCCAGGGATTGCGCTACCTCAGGAGTGAGCTTATTCCATAGTCTGGACACCCTGACTGTAAAGAAGTTTTTTGTAATGTTGAGCCTCAGTCAGTCTTCCAGGAGTTTGTGGCCATTACTCCTGGTTTTCCCCTTGGGTGCCCTGGTAAACAGTTGCTCACCGAGCCCTTGATGTACTCCCCTAGTGTAACCATAAGCTGCTACTAGGTCCCCGCTCAGCCTTCTTTTCTTCAGAAGAAGGCTCCCCAGATCCCTCAGCCTTTCCTTGTATGGCTTGCCATGTAAGAATCTGATCATATGGGTTGCTCTTCTTTGGACTTTCTCAAGCCTGTCCACGTCCTTGCTAAAGTGTGGTGCCCAGGACTGGATGCAGTATTCCAGCTTCAGTCTGACCAGTGCTGAGTAGAATGGAAGAATCACCTCTTTGGTTTTGCTGGAGATGCATCAATTGATGCATGTCAGAGTATTGTTTGTCACACTGGCTCCAGCATTTCACTGCTGGCTCATATTCATATTGTGGTCTATTATTGCCCCCAGATCCCTTTCATTCATGGTGCTAGTCAGTTTAGTGCTGCCAATTGTGTAGGTGTGCTGCGAGTTGCTTGTCCCAAGGTGGGGCACATTACATTTCTCAACGTTGAATTTCATCATGTTCCAATCCACCCACTTTGCTAGTCTGTCTAGGTCTGCCTGTATCTGTAAGCTATCTTCAAATGTGACCATGCTTCCCCATAACTTGGTGTCATCCGCGAACTTGGCCAGTGAACTCTTCACCCCCACATCCAAATCATTAATAAAGATGTTGAAGAGTACTGGACCAAGCACCAACCCCTGTGGGACACTGCTGCCCACTTCTCGCTAGGATGACACAGATCCATTCACTACAACTCTCTGGGTCCTATCCTGCAGCCACCTTACTGTCTTGGATTTAATCCCACAATCCTCCAATTTTCTCATGAGAACATTGTGGAAAAGTCTTTTGGAGGTCAAGGTATACAATGTCAACCTGTTCTTTCATGTCCAGGTAGCAAGTTACCTGGTCATAGAAAGATGAGGTTGGTAAGGTAAGACCTGCCTGGGATAAAGCCATGATAGCTGTCATTCAGAATCTTACCTGGAAGCTTATCACAGATAGACTCCTTGATGAACTTTCTAGGATTTTCCCTAGGATGGAAATTAGGCCGATTGGCCTATAGTTATTCTACCACCTGCCCTTCTTGTGGATGGGTACAACACTGACCCTCATCCTGTCCCCGGGGCTTCTCCAGATTGCCATGCATTGTGGAAGAGTTTTGGCAGGGGTTCCGCAATGACTTTGGCCAGCTCCTTCAGCACTCTCAATGAAGTTCATTTGGTCCCACTGACTTCTATACATCTAATTTTTTAAAATTAGTCATACACCAAATCTATGACAATATTAGGAAGGCAATTATTCCTACTGTGCTCATCCTATGCATACCGTGCAGAACATACCAAGCACGATATATTCCTACCGTGCTCATTTACTGAAGAGTAGACTAAATAGCTCCACAGTAAGAGTGCATGTGTAGATGCACAATGTTTATTAAGCTGGAGTAAAGTAATTAACTCTGCAGCAGGACAGTACTGTACTTGTAAATTCAAGTACTTTCATAGAATTATGAAAATTAGGGTTGGAAGGGACCTCAGGAGGTCATCTAGTCCAACCCCCTGCTCAAAACAGGACCAATTTTTCACTCTGCAGCAGTGCACATATAGTCACTGACCCGGCTGGCTAGAGCACAAGGGTGCTTCAGTGTGGGGGCTACCTGCCAGCTAGCCCCACACTGGAGCACCCTCATGCCCCAATATGCAGCATGTTGAACCAGTGGGGGAACAGCTCTAGGCTGGCAGGCTGACCCCTGGGTTCCCTGCCAGCCAGGGCTGCTCCAACTTGGCTCAACATGCCGTGGTCCTGGGCTCACATTCAAACGACATACCCAGGAGCAATAAACTCCAGAGCAATTAGCTCTGCAATAAACTCTGGAGCAATAAGAGCCATAGTTTTTTGCTTTGTATGAATTGCATGTCTAGACACACCCACTGGTCTCTGAAGGAATCCCCTAGATCTGTACCAAATGGAGTTCATAGACTGCATAGCCGTTAGGGGCTGGAAGGGACCTCATGAGATCACTGAGTCCAGCCCCACTGCCATACGCAGGAAATCTGCTGGGGTCAAATGATCCCAGCAAGATAAACATCCAAATGCTTTTTGAATGAATCCAGAGGAGGTACTTGCACCACCCCGAGGGAAGTCTGTTCCAAACCCTGGACACTCGGACTGTAAAGAAATTTTTCCTTAAGTCCAGTCTAAATCGGCCTTCTAGGAGTTTTTAGACCTTGTTATGCCTTGGGAAGCCCTTGTGAACAACAGTTCTCCCAGATCCTGATGCCCCCCTACCCCCTTATATACTTATAGGCTGCCACCAAGTCACCCCTGAGCCTGCGCTTCTCTAGGCTGAAGTCCCATGTCCCTCAGCCTCTCTTCATAAGGCTTGCTCTCTTGGCCTTTGATCACGTGGGTGGCTCTCCTCTGGACTTTCTCAAGCTTATCCAAATCCCTCCTGAAGTGAGGGGCCCAAAATTAGATGCAGTACTCCAGCTGCGGCCTCACTAAGGCTGAGTAAAGTGGAAGAATGAAGTCCCTGGTTTTGATTGAGATGCATCGGTGGATACATGCCAGTGTTTGGTTTGCTTCACTGGCCACAGCATTGCATTGGTGGCTCATGTTCACTTTGTGGTCAGTCAAGACCCTCGAGTCTCTTTTGGTCATGGTGCTAGAGAGCATAGCACTGCCAAGCCTATAAGTATGATGCGAGTTTTTCCTTCCCAGGTGGAGCACCCTGCATTTCTCTATGGTGAATGCCAACAGGTTTTGGTCCACCCACCTTATTATCATGCCCAGATTGGCCTGTATCCCCAGCCTGAGTTGCTAACATTTAATAAGAAAGGTAGACATCCTGACTGCCTTGAGTCAGTAAACGTCCCACAACATTTAAAAAAAATAAGGAAGGTTATCTTAACTTCACTTTTCCAGGCCAAACTCTCAAGAACATTCTTCCTTATTAAATTTCCATCATAATTTCAGCTGAATATCTGATCTTATCCAGATCTCCACTTCATAGTTTCATAGTTTCACAGTTTCTAGGTTCGGAAGGGACCTGAGCAGATCATCTAGTCCGACCCCCTGCTGTGGCAGGAAATAATACTGGGGTCAAATGACCCCAGCAAGGTGTTCATCCAGCCTCCTCTTAAACACCCCCAGGGTAGGAGCCTGCACCACTTCTCTTGGAGGTTGGTTCCAGACCCTAGCCGTCCTGACCGTGAAGTAGCGCCTCCTGATATCTAAACTAAACCTGCCCTCTGCCAGCTTGTGACCATTATTCCTGGTCACTCCTGGTGGTGCTCGGGGGAACAGTGACTCCCCCAATGCCTGCTGATCCCCCCTGACTAGTTTATAACAGGCCACAAGATCCCCCCTCAGCCTTCTCTTGTGGAGGCTGAACAGGTTCAGGTCCCGTAGCCTCTCCTCATAGGGCCTGCCCTGCTGCCCCTGATCATATGAGTGGCCCTCCTCTGGACCCTCTCCATGCTGTCGACATCCCTCTTGAAGTGTGGCACCCAGAACTGGACGCAGTACTCCAGCTCCAGCCCGACCAGTGCCGCATAAAGGGGGAGGATCACCTCTTTGGACCTGCTCGAGATGCATCTGTGGATGCATGACAAGGTGCGGTTGGCCTTCCTGACTGCCTCCCCACACTGCCGGCCCATGTTCATCTTGGAGTCAATGATGACCCCCAGATCCTTTTCCACCTCCATGCTGACAAGAGGGGAGTTCCCCAACCTGTAGGTATGGTGCCGGTTGTTCCTCCCGAGGTGCATCACCTTGCACTTTTCTGTGTTGAAACCCATCCTATTCTCATCTGCCCACCCTTGTAACCTGTCTAGGTCTGACTGTAGCCTGTTGCATCCTTCCAGAGTGCCCACATCCCCCCACATCTTAGTGTCATCAGCAAATTTGAACAGGGTGCTTTTTACCCCCTCGTCCAAAACACTGATGAAGATGTTGAACGGTGCGGGCCTGAGGACCGAGCCCTGGGGGACCCCACTGCCCACATCCCTCCAGGTTGAAAATGACCCGTTCACTACCACCCTCTGGGTGTGGCCCTCTAGCTAGTTGGTGACCCATTTGACTGTGTGGGTGTCGACACCACAGCCCCCCAGTTTCTTAATGAGAACGGGGTGTGAGACAGTGTCAAAAGCCTTTCGGAAGCCCAGGAAGACTATATCCACTGCTACCCCTGCATCTAATGATCTGGTGATCTGATCGTAAAAGGCCACCAGGTTGGTCTGAAACTCTGGTTTCATGCTGACAGAACTTCACTGAAGGCGCAGCTTCATCGTGTTCTGCCAAACCAATGATGCACTTCAGCCCAGACCTGGCTGATGTCAATGGTGACTTAAGTGTTGTTTTTACTATTTGTTTCCATGCCTGCTTCACTCTTGGAAGACTTAATTAGCTTCTGTTTGTGAAGGGGTTTGAGAACCCTGAATAGAAGACACTCTAGCAGTGCAATGCATTATTAGGATATAAAAGCTGGCCTCCAACAAGCATCACTCAAGGTAACAGGCATAAAATACCATCTTGAGGACAAAGAAATCTTAATATAATAACTAAAATTAAAATTACAAATAAAACGGGACACAAAGATTATATAGTCATAATAGCATGCAAAGGCCCATCAGGGTTGGGGCCCAACTGTTGCACACGAGCATATATAACAGACAATCCCTGCCTAAAATTTTACAATCCAAGGCATAAAATATTAATGCCTATTTCAGAAACGGGTAACCGAAGCACAAAGATTAAGTGACTTTATCCAAGGTCTCAGTGTCTGACCACTGCTAGCACAAAAGCAATACCATACCGTATCTGTCAGCAGTGCCCTCAAACACACTGCAAAGTTCTCTATATGCCGCAATGTCCATGCAGTGCAAAGGGTGGCTAGTGAGACTGAGTGCCAAGTAGTTGGCTGTCAGCAGCACACACATGTGACTGTATAGCTTCTAGTCTGGATGGTAACACACTGGGGGCTATGTGATGTAACTTGAGGGTGCCGCTGGTATCGTGATTTACCTTTACACCATCATAAAGCATTTAAAACTTTACTCTTAAAGGGTATTAAACTATGCTAGGTCCCTTCTAAACATTTTAAAGTTATGCCACTTCAGGTGACAGTTATCTTGGATCCAATTTCCCCATCTCTGAGTTGTATGTCACCTCCACCCTCCTCCTCCACCCCAGAGGAGGGATGATTTTGTCTCCTGTCCATGCCTCTGCTTGCCAGGCCCTCCAGTGGCAAGTCACAGTTGTGAAGGTCTGAGATGACATTAAGCCTTAACCTGTGATTGCTCTGAATCTGTTCTAACTTTAGGACAGCATGACATTCCACAGATTTAAAATGTTTTAAAGGTAACTGTAACAGCACCTTAAGTGTGTCCTCTAAACATGACATTTCCGTTAGAGCAAATAATTGATTCTGGGTCTTTCTATTCAAAGGTTAATACTCAAACCACTGGACCATCCTCTCTCTCAAAAAGCACTTTGCAGAATGTGAACATCAATCCCCTTCCCTTTCAGATACTGAACGATCTACCATTCAATCTACCATCCAGCTAATTTTCCCCAACATCCACTTGAAGGAGGATAAGGTAATAACTGAAAGTCAATGGAGCTATGTCAATGTATACCAACTGGGGATGAAACTTGGAAAACAAACTCTGAAAGTAGCAACATTAATGTCAGAGGCTTACTGTTTCTCTGGGGCAGAGATACTAAATAGGAACACTAAATTCAGAGATGATGAACCCAAGTAAGGAAGCGTTAAAGGGAACTCAAACCCTTCCATCGAAGTTCTTTCCTGTATCAGTAAATTTATTAACAACAATTCTAAATGACTTAGATGAATACCATAAAGTAAGGCAATGTAGGAAGATAAGACACAAATAAATAGATGTCTTCAACATTTCCCAGCTACTGCTTAAACTATAGACTACAGCAGTATCTTAGAAAAACAACCTGCCCAACCAAATAAAAAAACACCAATTAAATAATCCCCTTCCTCCACCCTCC
Source organism: Crocodylus siamensis (assembly GCF_052110815.1). Classification (NCBI taxonomy): domain Eukaryota; kingdom Metazoa; phylum Chordata; order Crocodylia; family Crocodylidae; genus Crocodylus; species Crocodylus siamensis. The sequence goes on along the minus strand of NC_143397.1, from coordinate 242,686,368 downwards.
CATAAATACACATTTTCCTAAGACCTGGTCTCAAATCTCTAGCAGACTTCAGAATACTTTTTTTTTAATATACTTTAGTGTTTCCTTTGTGCAATAAATGACTTTTCAGGATATTAGAATGTTTTCTACTTTGCAACTGTGTGCAAAAGCCTTTTGCTGAGTCAAACATTCACAACTCCACACAGTCAGAGCTAGAGACTATTACTTCACTGATTGATATTTAATCTTCACAGCATCATTGTAAATCATCATAAAAGTAACATGTTTTAACAAATGGGGTTAACTGTACCCAGGAACTCCAGGAAGAAGCACCTCAGCAATGAGTAATCACAAGAAATTGAAATGCTACCATAAGCATTCCTTTTCCTCTCTTCTGCGTGACTGACCTTGGATAAGGAGACCAAACCTCCTAGATGTTTCAGTCCCAAATTTTGGAGCCAGTCCTGGTATCACTGAGGACTCAAGAAATGAGACTTTCGTCCCAGATGTGAAAAATTGGTCCTGGTGCTAAGTCGTGTCCTGCTACATACAGTAAGAGGATGCAGCACGACCCCGTAGGGAACCGTGGGAGCATGGCCGTAAGGCTTGGGTGCAGCATCACAGGGACAAAACATGGCAGTGTTCACACAGCACTGAGCCCGAGCTCATGAGCTCTGCTTTCCAGCAGACCTAGAAGAACCCAAATCAAAAATTGTTCAACTGCTTCTGACTGCAAAGGTCTCTGGAGTATCTTCTTGGAAAAGATTTTACTTTTTCAAAGTTGGCTGCTTCAACTGTGGAGCTAAGGCCTAGATTTAAAAAGCACTCAAATGGAAATGTAAAACTCAGGCAGAAAGCAGAGTAGAGTTTTACTTTAAAGATTATAGCATTTGATGAAGTGAGCTATTGCTTACTGAAGATGTGATGTAGTTAAGTCTGTAAGGGGCAACTCTACCCTCTCTTCTGCCTGACTTAAGACTAATACAGCTAACTCTCTCTCTCTCCTAATATAAAACTCTGCTATTTTTCCCACTTTGTATACAACAAACACTTTTCTCCAAAAACACAGGCTGCACAATTTACCCTAAAAACACATTACAGTGAACAGCATCAGTTTGGAATTCAATATTACCACAGCACAAACAAGAATACTCTTAATAATAATGATGAAAGGAAGGTAGTTGCATTATGGCCAAATTCTGCAGTATTTATTTATTCTTTAATTAGACCATGATCTCTCAATAGGTTTATTAACATGCTTAACTTTTTATGTAAGTAATCTCAGAAGGTTAAATCTGAGCACATGTATCAAAATAAAGGAAAGCCAAGGCAATTATCACATGCTCAGGTCTATTACCCTCCTGCCCTCCCCACTGCCCACTTTTCCCTGCACCTCATCTTAACTTTTTGCTGAAACATAATCCAGAGTTCAGGAGTTTTTAGAAAGCATTATGCAGGGTAATTGGATTGCAAACCCTCATCAGTAGGTGTTAATCAGATTCAAAGAGAGTGTCATGGGCTATTTCTTAGTAAATAAACATGCAAAGCAAAGACTTTCTAGGCGGTATATTTAAATGTTAGTCATACAATTTAGTCCACTGGTTCTCTGTATTTATTTATTCAACTTGTATGCCATTGGTCCCCAAAAGGATCAGGGTAGCTTACAAAAAGAAAAAAAAGATTATTTATAAAAGAGAACAATCAACAAACTTAAATGGGGACTAGAATATTAACATAAAACAAAGACCTCCTTAAGGAATACCTCAGCCTAGTTTCATGGTTTCATAGTTGGTAGGGTCAGAAGGGACCTAAGCAGATCATCAAGTCCAACCCCCTGCCATGGGCAGGAAAGGATGCTGGGGTCAAATGACCCCAGCTAGATGGTTGTCTAGCCTCCTTTTGAAGACCCCCAGGGTAGGGGCGAGCACCACTTCCCTTCCCTAGCTTTGTTTGCTAAATGCCTGCCCAAATAAGGTCTTACAGCATTTCTGGAAGATATCAAGGCTTAGGCTCTGGTGAGCCTCAAGAAGGAGGGAGTTCCAGAGCTAAGAAATAGCTGCTAAGACCAACCTTCCACATGTTTTCACCAAGACATGGTATATTAATGGCACCTGCAGAAGATTGCTCTGGGCTGACCTTAGGGACCACAGTGGGGTGTAAGGGAAAAGACAGTTCCTTAGGTACACAGGGCTCAGTGCCTGGAAAGCTACTGGGAACCAGTGTAGACTCTGGAGAACTGGAGCCATGTACTCCTGGGCTAATTACAGAAAGCCAAAGGCTGAATTGATTCTGTCTTTGCAGGTTAGTTTAAGATGAAGAGATTAAACTGCGAAGCAACCGGACATTTACATGTGATTCAGAAAATGCAGCCACATGTCTGCAGTGGCTCAGGCCAGAAACCAGGGGGTGATATGGCATGACTCTCTGGTATGTAGTCAACATGGGCTGTGTGTTTGCGTCCTCTTCCTGCCCCCAAGGTCTCTGGGATTTGCAGTCCAGAACCACAGAAGCAAGACTTCAGGTTTGCTCATCACTTCTTCCTGCTTCCAGACACAGGTGGGGGTTGCTTCCAGGTTCCTCTGGGATTTGTAGCCCAGTCACAGCCAACAGTAAGTTTGAGTGGGGGAAGAGGTGTGTAACCACCCTCCCTGGCCCCATACCCCAGGGAATACCCAGGAGAGCTTGTCTGATAGAAGGATAGCCAATACATTTCAGGCTTTGTTTTTAAATAATAACCAGCCACTAATAACAGTAGTTGGAATTTCTCAGAGTAATACATTGATTTATCCATAGGTGGGAGAGTTGAATTTCTATCTGATTTTATTAAACAACTTACCCAGAAATTCTTCAACAGACATTTTTATGATGAACTCCAGAAGAGCAGACAGCTTGCAATACTGATACTGTGCAGCCAGGGGGCCCCTGTATGTACATCTACGTGTACTGTAGACTCCCTCAGTCTGCCTGGAGACAGATGGCAGCAATACACAGGGAGTTTGGGTCTGATTGGCTGACTCAAACTCCTCAGGATCAGCTTGGGTCTCCCTGCAGCACAGTGCATGATTGTAATGGAGATACATTCTACTCCTTGCTTAACTGGAGAAGCCAAGTCCAGCAAGTAACATGAAGTCTTCTTGGGGAATGGGACAGAGGGATGAAGGAAAAGCCCCCTGGGATGCTAGAAGAGCTGTATACAATCTCTTCTTTTTTTTAGAAGAGATTGTATACAGACATTTGCTCCCTCAGGAGTGATTTAACCCTGGTTGTTCCCAGGATTATATTTCTCCCAGAGTAGTCATTTTTGCTCGGGGAAACAAAGCCTGAACATAGATACACTCATGATTTCTTCTGGGATAGCAGTGACCCTTCTAGGAGAAACTCAATATCTGTATATGGCCTGAGGAAACTTGCTATGAAATTATATAAGATAGTGAAGATTACCTTTCATTTGCCACAGGGTACACACATCCAATGTTGAAATGCCACAGTCCAGCCATTTGTGTTACTGCCTCCCTCAGTATGGACTCAGGCCTTGGAATAGCTTGGATATTTTGCATGGCCAATCTGTATTCACTTCTGGGTTCTACGGTTTATTTTGTACTTCCTCCTTCACAGAGTATATCAGACATTTACTGATTCATCCTCACCACACCTCTCTTGCAAAGGTAGTTGGGTTTTATTCATTCAGTTATACAGCTGGGGAAGCTAAAGTAAAGAGGTCACTCTACATCCCAGATTGTAAACCATGACTTAGAATTTGCATATCTATTAGAGGCATTTACTGTGGAGTTTACTAATTAAGTGTGCAGTAAAATTCTCAGTGTTTACACGTGTGCTCCTATTAGGGTGCATGAATCTGATAAATTCTGCAGCAAAGTAGGACTTGTAAATACAAGTCCTATCCCCTGCCAGCTCCTTGCCAGCCAGGGCTGCTGTGACCCAGCTCCATGTGGTACTATCTGAGTGCATGTGTAAACTGTGCACCCAGAAGCAATAAACTGCAGAGCAATAAGCTCCACAATTTATTGCTGCCTCCTAATGACACGTGTAGACATGCCCTGTGTCACCAAATTCCAAAAGTGACCACTAATTTGGGCACTTCTATATTCAGACACATTTGTAGACATGCCTCTGGGCTGACAGTTTTGTGTGAGTAGTGCTCCCAGCTCTCAATAAATGCAGCTCCCATTGGGTGACTTACTCCTGATGTGCAACAGTATAAGTGAGTCAGGTTCACTGCCTGTCCAGGGTTGTCCCAATATACCAGAGAACAGGACTTGGCCCTTACGTCATAAAGTTACTTACACTGTTCCCCAGATTAAGATCAGCAGGAGGCTTGGGGGAGGGGGGACTGTTTTTTTTATTAATATTCTCTGCTGAATCCCAGCCAACATAAAAATGTGCTAACTTTTGAAATATATTCATTTGCATGTGAATTTGGTTAATTTGTGTGTGTGCTTTTAAATTAGTCATTATGTAAATTCCCTTGATATCTTAAGCAGAATAAGCTCCGCTATGTTTAACTTTAAATTATTTTGTGCAACTCAGAAAACGGAACAATCATAAAAGAATACCCAGGAGAGCTTGTCTGATGGAAGGGTAGCCAATACATTTCAGGTTTTGTTTTTAAATAATAACCAGCCACTAATACACAAGTTGTAATTTCCCAGAGTAATACATTGATTTATCCATAGGTGGGGGAGTTGAATTTCCCTCTGATTTTATGAGCTGCTGTCTTTGATATTAAGCCACTGAACTTCAATCAGATATCTGTCAATCATGGTTTAGAAGCAGCAGCTGAGGTACAGCATGGAAAAAATATCATTTTTATGTACTGTGTGGCCCAGCGCTGTTTTATGCATTGCTTTGTTCAAGGAAAATCTCAGTGTAAATCAGTCAACGTGGTTTTCTTCCACTGAACTGGAAAAAGGAATGATGTCAAAGGACAGAATAATGTTTGGTAAACCATCAATTTTCACTTAATAGGTAAACTTCACCTCTAAGCATGTGAGTCATCCTGATAAAGTCAGTGGCATTAATCATGCTTTTAAAGATAAGTCCATGCTTAAGTCCTTCGCCAGATCAAGGCTTCAAAGAGCACATGAATTACTTTGTCCAAATATATGGCCTAACCTTGCAAAACTTTACTTAGGGATGAGTGGTATTTACTCACATAAATAGTACTACTGAAGCCACCATCATCACTGGAGGTGATGGATCCACGGATCTGAAGGCACTGGCATTGATAGAACTATCGTGCTTTCTGTGTTAACTATACTTCTGACGCCTTTGTGGCCTCTTCTGACCTGCATAGGTCTCAGGACTCCAGTAGTCACTTTTCTCAAGGCAGGAACCCACATTCCTTTCCTTCCCAACGGTGACCTGGAGCCTGGGTGCCAGAAGCAGCATGACCGTGTTAGTATGCCACTCCACCTAGGCTGAATAGCCATGTAGAGAAGCAGGGGATAGAAACTCAGGTCAAGAAACACTGCATAGATGGCATTACTGTTTCCAAAACCTGAGCTAGCTCATTCTGAACTAGCTTGCATATCTGCATTGTGCTGCTTAGGCAAGAGTTCAGTGCAGGACCTGCAGCTCTGCTCTTTTGCAGAGATGAAGGGTGAACCAGCAACAAGCCAAGCAAACTAGTAATTATATAAAACAAAAGGGCTGTGGTTACAGGTCATGCTATGTAACCGCTGTGACGTGCTACGTTGCTATAGCGACCATGTGAGTCTGCATGTGACCAGCAGCTACTTTGCTGTCCCATTATAGCACACCACTATGGCAAAGTAATAGCTAAAAATAACTGCACTGCACATACGTATGGGCGGTTACTGCACTATGCTTTAGTACTGCCACAACGTCACTGTGGGGCAACTTGGAGATGCACCTAAGTAGTACAAAACAGCTTGCATGTGTATCCAGCTTACCACTTATCACCAGAGGGAACTGGTGAACTCTCCAACTCTTGGATTGAGAGCAGGGCCTTTCCCCTAGACTTGGGCTTTCTTTTGATATCATTTCCAGTTCTTTGTTTGCCAGGTCCCTTGCAGGACAAACCAGCCTACGTTATTTGCTCTAAGGGGTAAACGCTTGTACAGGCCTGTTACTGGCACTAAAAATTTGAATTCAATATCCCTAGGAAACTATAGTTCCCTCAGGAGACTCACCCATTGAGCCTGGAATACAAACTCTAATTAGCTTATAATACAATAATCTTTGAAAATTCATTGGCTATATTGAATATTCCCTGCTAAGGCCTACTCAGGTGAGTATGGATTTGCAGAATTAGGCTCAGGACTATAGTTTTCAATGCTCCTGCATGCCATCCTAGGCTTGGCAGCATCTACTTTTCAGTGAATCATCCACAACATGTGCCAGATACCTACCTTGTTGCAGCAAGTCCAAACTGTAAAGCATTTACCGGCGGCAATTAAAGCAACTGTATTTGTTGCATGCTACAGAATACTTCTTCAAAAGAATTTTCTTTTGGTGATTTTTATGGGAATCTGTTTTGGGTTGTAATAGTTCCTTAGAAAAAAGATATATGCAAGTACCTGGCTTCCAATGCAAACCTCCCAGCAAGTATAGGAAAGAGTTGTGAAAATCATGCATAAATGAGTGTAAATGAAACTGCAACTCCTATGATTACAGCTGCTGAATGAATGATTAAGAACTGGTGCTCACTGTGCTTAGTGCATCTGAGGAAGGAGAGAAGAACTGACATTACAAAACCTTTGCACTGCTTCGTGCAGACTCTGGCTCCTTCAAATTAAGCACAACTCATAATGTCCGCACCCCCTCCCCAGGAGGCATGCACCAGACAGTGATTTATGGAGCTCCTTGTCCACCCATCATGTTTCCTGTGAACGGACGGCAACTAAAAGCCTCCCATGCTGGTTTTATGCCACAGGATGGCTTTATGAAAAGGAAGTGCCTGGTTCAGTGTTTTAACAGTTTTTCATTCCTTTTCCCATTGATGAAGCAGCACCGAGGAAACAGAGTGGAAATCACTATCATTTCCTGGCCTTTTATTACCACAAAACTGTTCCCAGTTTTTTGCCTCTTTTTGTCTGGCCCCTTACACCTTAAACAATCTCCTATTCCTTTATTTTTTATTCCTCTTCAGCCTGCCTCAGCTCTTCTTTTAAAAAGCTCTGGCGATCTCACCTGTCTGGCAAAGATGTTCAGCACCAGCAAGTACCTTTCCTGTTATTTCCCTAGCACTGCGGACTCTCCTGAAAGCTCGATTCGCACTTGGTGGAACCACGTGACCCCCTTCCCAATAAGCAACACTAGCACTGGGCAACAGCCACACGCGAGTGACTGAAAAATTAATCTGGATTGTTCAATGGTGCAAAGCTACATGAAGAAGATCACCTACTCTGGTTGAAACTGCAGGTTGGAGACATCCTTCTCATGGAACGTGCTGGAGAGTTTTGAAAGAGCTTTCATCAAGACCTTTTTGTGTACCTAACAGACAAGCAGCCCCTCGGTCTTCACAGCACTTTTTCCCTTAGGTTGCATTTCCCTTCATGCAATCCCCATGGCTTACAATCTCAGATAACATCAACATGCAGATGGATGGGACATTAGAAGCTGTGGGGTGGGAAGGGAGTATACTAGGCAGTAGTTACAGCATGCCAAGTGCCCAAGCATAGTCCCATCCTTTATGACATTGATATCATGGAAGTGCAAAATGTTAAGGGAGGATTTGAAGGACTATGAGCTGGCTCGCTTGCATCTGTTCCCTTGTTCCCCACTTCTCGGCAGTCATTCTACATCTCTTGGTCCACAAAAAGGGCCCAAGCTTTGCCACGAATTAGGCTTCACCCTCTAAAATGCCACCCTGATCCCTGCCCGCCCCAGAGGTGTACCTGACAGAGTTTGCCTTTGCAGGCCCAAGTCTCTGGCTGCAGTCCCATGGGGAACAGCAGAGGCAGGACACTTCTGTAAGAGGAGGTGTCACTGTCGAGAGCCAGGTGACTCCCCCCGGCTTCACAACTGCTGCAATTGCATATGGTGAGTGAGGATTCAAAGACCTGAATTCAACAGCAGTGCAGGGCCTGGGAAGGGTTGACCTGGCTGTTGGTGACACTTGATACCTCTTTGCACAGAATCATGCTGCCCTTCTCCACTCCGTATGCGGCACTTCACTGCACTCCCTGGCTCCATTCTGCTTTCTTCCTTTACTGAGCACACGGGGCTCACGTGCCATACACTGCTGCTGCCTGTTCATTTGTGGCAGGCATGTCATAGGCTGGCCATCCCTGCCCTACACAGAGGTTTGCAACAAGTCAAATCTTGCAGCCTGGTGTTATTACTTCAGCTTTACAAATGTGGATAAAGGTATCACAGAAGGCCACAAGCAAAGTTCGATTCAGAGCTGTGATTACAATGCAGGGGCTCTTTACTCACCACTAGTCCCAGCTTCTCCAATGAGAGTAAACAGCCCCTGCTTTTACCACTGAACTCCCTCTCTTTCTGGCCAGAAATGGCACTGGCTGCTCAGTGCCATTTCTGGCCAATGGCTCCTTCAGAAACACAAATCTTTGGGGTACCTAGACGTGAGGTGCCCCTGCACATCGATTGCAACAATTCCAAAACCAGTTTGGAGGCAGGATGGGACTTGCCTTACCTTTTCCTATTTAATTTCTACTAGGAGAAGAATTGTGATCTGGGAAACAAGGTACTAAGCACAGCAAAAGGTAAGAAGGACTTAAAACACTTGAATTAACCCCTCTCATCTAAACAGGTTCCCGAACAATCAGTATGACATGGAAAGCCAAAACCTTTTGCTGGCTTTCCCAACAAGGTTAAAATAAAAACATCCCATTGTCAGTCTTGGACCATGATTCTTGGACCATGATTCTTGGTCTGATCCTCTGGAGACATGTGACAGGATGAGGGAAGCTTCATGTCCAAAGCAGTTCTTTGGAAGAAGTGATACAAACCAAGAGAGATAATCGACTAGCAATGGGAAAAGCAGAACTGTCATGCAGTAGACAGGCAATCCTTATGGCCTCTTGATGGGATTACAGATGAGCTGTTCAGAAGCAGCAGGGTATTCTGCTCCCTAGTTTGTTTGAAAAGCCAATGCCCAGGAACGTAATAGTCTAATAAACAAACCCATAGTCCCACTCAATCCTTGGCTTTAAGCTACTTCTCAACATCCCATCTGAACTTACTTAGGCTCATTGCCAGCCAGCATGGATTCACTCAATTACAATGTCTAAAGCTGCTCAGATGCATTAACGAAAGAGGGATCCACCATATGGTCTAAGTCTTTACTAGTTACAATCAAACCTCCAGTGCTTTCCAAGAGAGAGCTCCCTCCCTCCCCCTTCTCCCCCGCAACTCCAACACCCACGGCTTTCCACGGTGGAGTGCCCAATTTTACAGATGATATAATTTTTTTTTTCCATGTACAGACCAAATGAAATGCCTTGCACATCTTCAAATATTTAAAATAATTACAAGTGGAAACGAAACAGACAGCGCACGCTGTTCCCTCTGTACACTGGGGGTGCATCTACACTGTGAGTGCAAAGAGCTCTCTTATGCTGCTGAGGCAATAATCTCCTTGTAGCCTCTTCCACTTCACACGTGTCGATCACAGGAATCAAGTAGTGACAATGTCCTCGAAGCAGCCCAGCTGCTGCTCTTGGACACGCTCGAATGCCATGTCTTGAGCAGGGTGCCAGGAGCCCCCCAGGCATGCCCACTGCTGAAGGGTTGTACGCATTAAATAGGAGCAGGGGAGTGAAGTTTATTGCCTTTGGCAGCAAGACTAAGCACCAAAGTGGAGATGTCTCAGGATCTGGACGCCCATCACATTTGTGCTGGTATGACTAGATCTGAGTGAGTAACAATGAGGTAGGGTTTACACTGTGGGCATGTCTACATGTGTCCCTATGGCAATGTAGTGATGCACCATACGGGGTCTACACATAGCTGGCGATCATGTGTAGACCCCTATGTTACCATAGCAGTGCACTCCCTGGATAGAGCGAGACTCTACGGTGACATAGTGGGGAAATCTAAGCGTGCGCTGCCCGTATGACACAGTAATTGCCCATAGTGCACCATGCTTCAGTGCTTCCAAAAGGAAGTACTAAAGCATGGCACTGTAGCAATGTCACCAAATGGTGACACGTAGCTGTGCCCAGTGTGTCACTCTTTCTTCACACCTGTATAAAGAAACCAGTTCATGTCCAGAAGGTTTCAAGGAAACTGCACCTCAAGCTGTTGACAAGCAGGAGCTGGGGAGCAGGAGCAGCATCCTGTGATGCAGTAAGTAGATTGGGGGTCCGCACCCCCTGGAGGAGTCCAGCAGAGCCCCTGCAGCTCTCCTGGGGGTACAGGCAAGCCCCTGATATGCCTGCTGGATGACAGGAGGCTAGTGCTGCCAGCTGGAGCCAGAGGCAGCACCAGTATTCCCAGCACGAGCTGGTCCCAGCCAGCAGCACCAGCCTCCTGTCACGCCTGGGACCAGTGCCGGGTGCAGCCCGTACCCAGCGCGGCCCCATGGCGCAGAGCCTGGTGGTGGAAGGTGCCTCCCACCACCGGGCTCAGCTCCCAGGGGCTCGCAGCCCCGTGGAACTCAGCCCGGCGGTAGGCGGTGGAGCGCAGCCCCGGCTCTGCCCACTTTCCCACACCAGGCTGAGCTGCGTGGGTCTGGCAGAGCCGACTGGAGTGCAGCCCGGCAATGGGAGGCGGGCAAAGCCAGCACTGAGCCCCGCCAGCCCTCGGCGGCGGGAGGTGGGGAGAGCCAGGGCTGCACTCCCCACCAGGCTGAGTCGCGTCGGGCTGCGGAGCTGCTCGGAGCACAGCACTGGCTCGCCCCTGCCTCCCACCACCTGGCTGGCTGCTTCAAAATTCAAAACACTTCGAAACGTTTTAGCTGGCCTTGTTTCGTCTCAAAGCTGTTTTGAAGCTCTTCGTTTCATTTCGATTTCACTGTATCGAGCTTGAAGCAAGTCGAAACAGCCCTAAAACTTTGCACAGCCCTACTGTCTAAGCAGCTAACGCTGGATCCGACAGCAGCTTGCCTAAAGCAAGCATAGACACAGCAGTGTTTACAATCAGGGTCAACTGAAGATTTCCAGGAAGCGTCATTTTGTTTTCTTCCATGATGACAGCATGTGCTCCTCCCCCTATTTAGCCATGTGTTCGTCTCCTTTTCTAGCTATCAGCAATATTTCACAGCACTTTTCATAGTAGCAAGCTTCATAACGAACCCAAACCAAGAGTTCTAGAGCTTTGCATTTCTTTTTGCACTTTTAATACTTTCATCCTCACAATACTCCATGAGGTGATACAATGCTCTCGTCTCAGTGTTACAAAGACACTATTACTTGCCAAGGTCACACAAAGCAGAGGAGAAAACTGAACCCAGGTCCCCTGCATTCTGAGTTGGTGCCCCTTATGCCAGGATCACACTTCCCCTCTAGCTTGTCATTCATTCCACTGTTTATGATGCCTCGAGTTGTCAGGAATAGCCTGGATTACCCCTTGCACTCCTTGCAGGGAAGGGCTACATTTCCAACAGGATGTTAAGCATATTTCAAGGCCTTGAAGAGAGGAATTTATCAGTTTTTCTGCTTATCAGCTGCCCGTGCTCATCCACTTTTGTTCCAGAAAAAGTTGTAGCATTCTAGACCTAGAAACAAATGGCAAAATCAGAATGTCAGCCTGAAGCATAACCCAGCTTTATTTCTGATGGGGCAGCCCATAAAATACTGGCTGTTCAAATGGTGTCCAAACAGAAGCAGGAGAATTGGGGAAGCAAAGTGGTGTTTTAAATGGTCTGGTTTTAAAGGTTCAGATCATCACATTCACTCTGAGGAACACTTTAGTGCCTCAATACAAACACTTCTGGGACAAGGGAACTTGGCAAATTATTGGTCCCGGGTCTCTGATCAGAAAGGAAAAAAACAAGTCCTAAATGAAGAGAGATCTTTAAGAAACTTTCTCCCTTTGATTTGAGAGACATTTTCACTAGTTGGTTCTTTAATTAGAACGAGCCTTTGGGAGTATCTATACATCAAATATCCATCTAACACATTAATGAGATAAGGAATTCTTTAAAATATAGTGTATGGGGCCAAAACATTAACTGCTCCTCTTTTGCATACTCATCTACAATAAAAGAGGATGACACTATGGTTCAGTGAATGAATATTTTTCTGACCTTTACATTTATTTCTAGTTCGCTGATGTGTCTAGAGCGATCCTGTCACTCTTTCAAGTGTACTCAAGATTCATTTTCATTTTAACACAAGTAAATGTTTTAACAGAGATGGGTCCTCGTAAAGCATCAGGTACAAATCTCTACCCTGAGACACTGAAATGGCATCTCTAGCCTTTGGGGAGCAGGTAGAGGAGCTAGACAGTTGCAAAGGAGAAGAGCACTAATAGTACTGTAGCCACAAAACAGTCGCCCTCCTGCACTTTGTTCCACTTGCTCTTTTGAGTTCTTCCATGCAGCTTACAGTACTCAGACTTGGTAGTTACAGATGCATGGCTGGCTGTGGTCCTGGGAGTATGATGCTATTTTCTGTGCAGTCACAGTTTGAGGGGGCCGTTTGGTTGATGCCTGTCTGAGTAACAAGCAGTCCCAAAGAGAAAAATGAGCAAGGGGTATGGCTCACTTTAACAATCTGAGGGCATATGCTCCCGAGACTAGGTTATAACATAGAAGAAAGTTTTGCAAGTTCCCTGCACATTTCATTTTCACTACGTACGTGCAAGAGTAAATATTGGTTTAGGAATTTGGCTTTAGGCACCTTCATTTAAAAATGTTGTCCTGGGATTTCATCCCTGCTGAAAAACCATGGGCATTTTGATGGCTCCATATACAAATAATTAATAAGAAACTAACGACCAACCAGAGTTAGATTTGAACTAACGGCCTAGAGGTGAAGAGCGCTGTTGCCTAGTCTCAATCCCCAGAGCAAACCACTCCTCTATTAGGATATTACTTTTGAGCAAAAGTTTTAATAACGTGTAATATCTCCGCACTTTTGAAGCACAGCACAATTCTGCAGTTTACAATCCCATCTGGGCCTGTGTTAGTAATTTACCAAAGGAAAAATATACCCTCTGGGAAAAGAAAAAAAAATGTCATGTCAACTTCAGTGTTAATGCAGATTCTTTTAGCTAGAGTATATTTGAAAAGAGCAAAATAAAACAACGAACCAAAAAACAAAATAACCCCACCTCCCAGTTTAAAAATGCATTTGCAAACATCATGAAAGTACAAAGCAAGGGAAACTGTTGCAATGGTAATTGCTTTCTCAGCTTCTCTCATAAAATGCTGACTGCTCTGAAGGATATGCTTTAAACTACAGTGAAAAGAAATTTGCCTCAAATCAGCCAGATGAGAGATTTATGTTCCAGGAACAGAAGAGGATTTGCAAAGTGTTCCTGATGATTTGGCCCCAGACTGGCCAAGAATGTGGATTCCAGGGGAAGAAGAGGAGGGCGATAATGCTGTAGCCCAATAAATATAATCATAATACAAACACACACATCTCAAGAATGGGAAGAACAATCAAGATTCGAAATAAAGACCAGCAAGTAGGCATGCTAGATACATCTGCCTGCTTTCCTCATGAACTATATGAGGCGAATGCAAGCATCAGATACTGAGTCAGTCGGATGAAGTCATATCGGTAGCAAAGGTGCTTCTAGTTTGCTTTGAACTAAATCGCTCTGCATTTGAAGGTAAAGGATTGTACTCTACAATCTTTCAGTTTTAAGCGTAAGATTTCCTATGAGTCTGGACCAGATCACTGTGGTGTTCTCATGTATTAGATCTTCATCCAATGATCGCAAAGCACACTGCAAGTCTGCATGCTTGCTTATCGATTATTAGATAGAAGTTGTCCCCGACATCCTGAAATACAGCCAGAAGAGCGGTGAAATGTGAAGAGGTGTCTCACAACACTCTTTGCTACCCATTGGCATGTGGAAAATATTCTGTCCAATTCAAATGTTTAGATACATTTTAAATAGGCAGACTTCCCTTGCCCAAATTGAAAACAGGGCAGGAAAAGGGTGGAGCAATGAGGATTCCAGTTTCTCTCTCAGGGGTCCTGCGCTACCAGAAAGGTATCTTCCTTATTGCTTTAGTTCATGGCTGACTTAGATGGGAGAGTGCTACACAGAGCATCATCCAAAGGTGTTTCCATATGCTACTCAGACTTCCTCTCGAAGTACTGACTAGGCTGAATCATGCTCAGTTTATGGTGTCGAATGAGGGACTTATTTGCTCATGACTCTCTTTCAACAGCAGACAGACAGGCTTCTCATTACTTTCTGCTAACTGTAAAAGATGTTGTGTTAGACTGGCAATGCCACAGTCTGCAGCATTTTGCATCAGTTGGAAAAAGAGACAGTAAAGGCTGAAGGCTGGGCTCACTAGGCAAAAAGTCAGCAAATGATCTAACTCATTTAAGTTCTCTCATTTAAGCTATAGTGACCACCCAAAGCCAGGCAGGGGTGAGGGGGTAGATGGTTAAGAAAGAGAGTGCGGGATCCAAGTGAGATCTAAGCATCGTGGGATACCCAGGGCAAATGAGTACCCAAGAGAGAGGCATCCATGTGAGATCTGAGCACACTGTTATTTGGAAACCTTAAAATGATTTCCCAAGCCAGTGGATGGCCTACTAGAAGTAAGCAGCAGCTGCAGTATTGTGCTCTTATTTATTATAATACAGAATACTTTCCCTTCATTCCAACCCCAGCACTCAGTTTTTCAGTCTGTATAAAGACAAATATTTTTTATACTTTCAAAAGCGGCAATGAAAGGAAGAGCAATATTACCATAAAGAAAAACTGGATTCTCCCCGAAGGCTTGGTTCTGATGCTAGCATACAAAGGGATGCAGGTCCACATTCCCAGGTTCAGCATTTAAGGTTGAACTTGACCTCGATCAAATGTCAGTATCCTGCCTGTCCTTAAGTCTGTGGAAATTTGTATCCAGGGGCCAAATTCTGGGTCTTGGGCCCATGATTAGCTACCGCAGTTGCTGTTTTAAAGTTTGCATCTGGACTAAAAGCAACAGTTCCCATAACGGACGCATGAACCCTTCAGATGCAGAGGTGCAGCGATGGTGGTCTCTGTCCTTTCCTAAGCGGACGGTGGTGATGTTGGGAAGAAGTCCAGCTAGAGTCACCACTGTAAGATTTCCTCCCCAACACAGGGCCCTTGAAGGAGAAGAAATGATCACACTACAACAATCTAAAAAGCAACCAAGGGAACAAAAAAAAGCAATGGAATAGGACAAAAAATACTTTGAAAAACATTTCCCTCTCAGTGACAAGTCTCTGGTACTTACAGAAAGAGTCTGAGAAACACTGAGCTTGTGATAGCAGAAACATCCCAAAGAGAGGAGTGGGATTAAAAAAAAATTAATAATACAGCCTGGTGGAATTTCTGAAGGCTCAGCACAAAAGCTTGAAGCAGCCTTTTGAGAAGCCGAATCAGCTTTAATTACTGCACTCTGGGTTATTCTTTTAAAATGCTTTTGCTGTGAAAGTTTCTGAGTCTGGGGGAGGGCAATGCTGTTCTCTCCTATCATTTCCCCTCATTGTTACAGACTTCAGCACACAGCGTCTGTGTGAGAGGACAAGCAGATCCTCCACGTCTTTCATTTCAAGTGCTATTTTTTTCCCTTTTCATTAACAGCCTTCAAGAAGAAAAAGAACTACTTAGGGTAGGGTTTTTCTTTTTCTCGTTTTTGGCAGCCCGGGTAAGGCCCTTTGCATTCACAATGCCTTGTTATCTAAAAGCCATTATAATAGAGATACACAGATGCTCATTACTAGTAGCTATGCCATCGTCATGTTTCCTATAATGGTATTTTCAACGCACAATAGACAGTGGCTGATCTGTGCTGAATAGTGAATGTGGGTCCTGATGCTCCTCTGCTTTACTCCAGTGATATCAGCACAGTATATCTGTCTCTCCGACTTGTAACAGCCTAGGAGAGGGGAGAATCCAGCCACTCTGAGCCCGCAGCAGCTCAGCACAACACAGTGGCTACATGATCTTGCTCTCTGACATGGAAGTGTGTGTGTGTGTTGGGGGGTCATTTCAGAGAAACAGAGAATGAGTTTCTGGACCTTCAAAAATGACAGAGAGGAGTTATGTCTGGTAGAGCAAATAAGGACCTGCAATTGGAAAGGAAAGGACAAAGGCCTGGGGGGAGAGAAGGGGAGAGGGAGAGAAAATCTAATCAGCTGCCTCAGCTGAGGTTTAAAAACTTCAGTGGCATGTAATATAAAGGGGAAAAGAGGAGGAACGGCACAAAGAACATCTCAGTGGAAGCCGAATCAATGTCACCTGCTTCTCGCTGAATGGTGTCTGGCAAGTGTTTCTGAAGGTCACTGAGGCAAGCAGTAGTGAGAATGAAGAATGATGACATGCACCCATACAGGGACAGTTAACTGGATGCATAACTGAGGTCTGAACAGCCTCTCTCCCAGTATTCTTTGTGTGGCCGAGTAATACTAGTAGTAACTTTCAGGGGAAAAAAAACAGCTGGCACAGGGAGGAAGCAGGACAAAAGCATCATTTGTCCAAAACTGGGGAACAGCTCAAGCAGCTCTAAGATAAGGTTGGACTCACTGTTTAAGGAAGAAGCTAAGCTGAGTGAGACCCCATGGACAGCAACTGGATCAAGCAAGCAACAACTCTATGCCTGTATCAGCCAGGATCCAAAAGGACCTCTTCTCTGAGTACCAGGGTAGCCTCCTCCTCTGGGTTTTGAGGCTTTTGCTGAGCTTGGCAACAGACCTCTTTACACTGATGCCTAAACAAGAGGCCTTTGAATAGCCACCAGCTGTGCTTTATGACCACTAGTATTTACCTGCTGGGATTTTGAACCAGCAATCAAGACAAGAAAGGTGCCAGCTCATTTTACAAGTCTCTTTTGTCATCCAAGCCCTTCACAGAAGTGTTACTACAGTGCTTTTAACAGGTTTCCAGTCAGACTATGGACTTGCAGTGATTCTACCACTGCAGAATTTGCCCCTCATTAATTAATTCACAATCAGGCTTGGAACCCCACATAACTCATTCCCTTTGTGCTGGCTGTTTGAGGATTTGTACTCAATCTCAAAGTACCAGATTGTGGGGTCAGCAACTGGAACTGGGGGTGTTATGGTGATATAGTGAGCAGGGTCTCCAATCCCTTTTCGTCCTCTTGTGTATACTAGCTCCTTCCCTTCTCTCTCAGGGTGGAGTCCTGTGGTGCAACTACCCTTAGGGCCAGATGTGGATTGGTAAATTTGGCACCTCGATGAGACTTAGGTAGAATTTAGGTGCCCAGCTCACTGAAAGTAGTCCAGATGAATCCTGCTCCAGTGGCTGCAGAAGCCCTAACTTCAGTTAGTGCATATAGTTGGGCCAGTAAGGATGCCTGAATATAGGCTTCCAAGTACATAAAAGTCTGAGCTGCTAGGCATCAAACTCCTGCCTAAGTTCCAGTACCATCCAGAGAAGAGCTTGCCCAATTTACACTTCCAACATTATCATAGAATCATAGAAGTCAGGTTGGAAGGGACCTTGTAGATCTTCAAGTCCGACTGCCTGCCTGAGCAGGAGAAAAACTGGGCTCAGATGACTCCAGCCGGGTAGGCATCAATCCTCTTCTTAAAGACCCCCAGGGTAGGAGCCAGCACCACTTCCCTTGGAAGTTGGTTCCAGATCTTAGCTGCCCTAGCTGTGAAGTAGTTCTTATGAATGTCACAGAACAGTACAAAGCAAAATTACTAGGCCCGTGTGAATAGGAAAGTATTCGATTCAGATCTGGCCAATTCAGAGGATGGTGATTCAAATCAATGTCCGCATTTGATTTGGCCGAATCAGAGATTTGGTGCTGATTCAGCTCCAATTCAGATTGGCTGGGGAGCTCCTCCAGCTATGCCTGCCTCTCCCTGGGTGGGGGGAGCTGTGGGAGAAGCCCCCATGGCTGCCCGGCCCCAGCCTAGTCCCAGCACTTTAAAAAAAAAAAAGAGCCCCACATTCACCAGCTGCAGCAGCAGGGATCAGGGCCTCTGAGGGCTCATCAAATGACCTTTAGTTCAAAGCTCCCTGCCACCATTTTTCAGTGTGGGGACACTGATACACGTGACACTGGAGTCTGCTGGAATACATTCATTTTCACAGTCCAGCAGACTCGTTTCATCGAGTCTGCTCCAATGTACTGGAATTCCAGCATATCAGAGCAGGCTCCCTGCACATATATAGGAGCCCAGAGGTACTAAATCTAATGCACATTAGAAAAGGTGCATTAAGGCATGTGTAGACGTGCCTAGTGTATCCTATTGGCTAGTCCTAAATGCCTCCCTTACTCAGTGCCTGGGGTCTCTGGATGATCCTTTGAGCTGCCTAACTTCTGCCCATGCACTGTTAAAGGATCAAAGGCCCCTGACCCAAGCTATTTGCTTCACTCTCCTGGGGTAAAGCTCCTATATTCTAGGTCTGCTAAAGCCTAAAAATAGACTGCTTACCAGGATGATCTGGATTTCACCTTTATTCCCCAGTTTGTAGCCTCCATTTCTAGCCATGTTGACATGAGCAGCAACAGCGTAAGACTTTTCCAGGAGCCTGTAACGAATGGTTGGATCAAAGACAACTTCTAGACAAACATTTAATTTATTTATTCCCACATATGAAAAGGAAAAGGACAAGGTGACAGAGAGCTCACATGCCTAGTTCTTCCCTACACTCACTTTCCTTGAGAATTTGAAGTAAATTCCACTGAGCCCCGACATCCCCTTTCCTGGGCTTTAGCTTGATTGAACTGTGGAATTTTCTGTATCTGTGCTTGACATTCATCTCCAGCTCCTGCTCAGTGTCCTTTTTTTCCCGAGGCTAGAATCACTTCCCTCCCTTCCCTTTGATCCTAGGTAAGGGACATGATAAGGAAGCCTTGTTAGCCTGACTGGAGCCAGACAGATGTGCATTCCCTAATCAACAGTCTTCCCATTGCTTCCTTGTGGACCACTGGTATTGTCTATCATGGGAACTTATCTTTGTCGGCATATTTCCTGCCCATGTCCCCACAACAGCCTTCTGTGATTTAAGTCTATGCAGTCATAAAATATCAGACGGAAGTGCACAGAACACATAGAATATACCATTTTCTCCATAGGAGGTATGAGAGCCTGCAGAGGGAGGAAGGACGGGAAACATGAGTCAATAGATGACCTTCAGCATTCAACCTTCTCTAGAATATGGGGACTCCCTAGAATCCCAAAGGGCTGAATGGGTTGAGTTTTACAGTAGCTCCAGCTAGAATGATAGCCTGGCAGGTCCTGCTTAGCATGGGTCTAGGACCAGAGTAGCAGAGACATTGAGCATCTTTACTCCTACAGCTTAAGCAAGACTGGTTTAATGTCTGGGGAGGCAATTACCTATGCAAAGCAAAACCCACAATTAATGCAATGTTATGGATCAGCACTTAAATGGATTGAAGCTAGGATATTACAATCTGATCCCCATGTAAAGTACTGTCATGTGTCTCTACTGCATCTATGCTGTATTTTGTCTTAGGTTACTGTTATGTGTTCCTTTGTGTTTTATACCTGTACATGGAAACATCCCAGGTGAGTCCTAGAGGCAGAATTTGGATCCAGATTCTGAACCTTCATGGACCTTGTTTAAATTCAGAGCTTCAGCCAGAATCTGGCCCTCAGGCAAAATTAGTATCCAGCTTCAAAATTTTAACCCAAATTGTCTAACTGTCAAATGTCAAAGTGTCTGGTACTTTGGTTCAGCTAAGAAATATGAGCACAGGGCCTAGATAAATATTCAGTGTCCTAGATTCTGTATTCCCCAGTTCAGAGGTTGTTTGCATTACAGATATTGGTTTATGATAGTTTAATATCTCTCTATAGTTGTGTTCTATCTGCAGTGGGAATCAGAGCTTTACATTTCTGACTTTGGCATGGTTAGATCCTTCAATGTAGCTTTCCAATCATATGCGTTTTATTAAAAAAAGGAAAAAAGCATTGTTTCATTGATTGTCCATGTTTTCTTAAAACAAAAATAAGAGAGGCAGCAAACCTCTGATTGTTAGAAATTGTTAGAAAGTCACGAGGTTACTGAATCCGTTTGAATTATCAAGTGAATTTCCAAGAGAATTAAGAAATAACAGAAGACATGACCCTGTTTCACATGATGAGGAAGCATGATAATCAAGGCTGAAGAGCAGATATGGTTGCTAAGGTCTATTTTTAAGAACTGGGTAGGCTGTCTAGTATCTCAGGCCATTTTTGATTTTCCCAGGCTCTCTGGCTGGTGGCCTATCCCACTACTATCTAGCACCTTTTTCACTGTCATCCTTTATCTGAGGGTGCATGCCACAAAGGGTAAACACCTGGCCCATGGGCTCCCACCCAGCCAGTGTTCCTCCTGCCACTCTTGTTGCTGCTGTTGCCAGGGTCTCCCAGCTCACCTTCCTTCCCCCAGTTTCCACTTCTTGTCCCGCCCCTGGAAGCAAGGGGCAGTAAGGCTTACAGGGGCCTAGCAAGTCTGCAACCTGGATAGAAATGGGCATGGAGTATTGCCTGCACAGCACTGGGCACATTCATACAATAGTGGGACAGAGCCCTGGGAGGGGGGAGGCAGAGCACATCCCCCAGCTGCTCAAAAGCTGGAAGGCCCTGATTTACACAGTGTCCATTACAGTATGCATATATAAATAAGATACTGGGGGGTAAAGTAAGGTGCCACATATCAGTCCCCTCCACAATGGGGGCTAAGCTACCAGGGTTTAATTTTTACTTATCACAAGGTGAGAACTTGGACACATGGGTAGTTATTGCAGAGCAACCTACATGCAGTAAAGACCTGCCATCTTACATCAGAGTAAATTGTAGCTATGTCCATAATCTCACAGGGTGGAGCTCATGGCTACATGTCAGAAGGCAGCAAGATTCGAAGGGAGGTCGGATGGTTATAGGAATAACAAGATTATCCAGAGGTCTTAGAACTGATGCTGTAGAAAAAGTATTGGAAGGAATAAAACTTCATGTTTTTGAGGCAAAACTGATCCCTAATCCTTAGGGATGAAGATGAAACATTGATAGGAGTTAGATTTACCCGACATTGCTTACTGAAGGGTCTTGCACTTTCCTCTGAAGCATCTGATGGTGGTCCGAGTTGGAGACAGAATACTGCCCAAAATGGACCTCAGGTCTGATCCATGCTGGAGCTCCTATATGTAACCACCCAGACACGGAAAGGGGAGTGACTGCTGTCTTGGGAGAGAAACATGGCTATTCATCATCCCATCTCAGTTTCTTTGACTCCAGATGATGCTACTATTACCTTGCACATATGGAAAGCCAGTCTCCGTGGAGATCAGACAATTCATTTCTTCCCTGCAATGAAGGATTTGGGCTTGGAATCATCCCCTTCACTTTCTGACTCCTCTTGGAAAAACAGAGATCCCTTTTTTCTTGAGTTGTTAAATGCCAAAACTTACTTTTGGTGACAGTCCTAATTCCAGGAGCACAAACACAGCGTAGCAATTTTTACTGGGTAGTTATAAGTGTCTACTTCATGCTTCTCTTTAATTTTTACTTGGAAAACATGCACTTGAATTTAAGTGCAGTTCTTAGCACGCAAACACTTGCTAAAGACACAACTGCATAGATTAGCTGTTTAGACTTTGCAAGGAGAAAGCATTCCTATGTCTGAGCCATAAATGTAACACAGACTTGCTTAAAAACATTACCTGTTTATATTTGTGTTGACAGCAGTAGCAGTCTACTTACAGCCTGGGGGCTGGATATAGCCCATAGCATGGAGGATCAGTGGCAAGCAGCTTGGCCTGGTGCACTGGCGACGTGTAGGGGGTGCATGCGGGTAGACATGCACTCACTGAGATTGGCTATGCACCCCCTAGAAGCACCAGCCACGAAATCAGTCACTGGGGGACCCTTCATGGGAGGCAGCAGTCGCCCATGGCCTGGTGCTTCCCCTTTCCTGACCCGTGCCACGTCACTGATCCCAGGTGGATCAGTTAGTTCTCTTCTTCTCTCCTTTGCCCTCTGCTCTTCCCCTCCCTCCAACACCGGCAGCCCCGCTTCTCTCTCCCCTGTTCTCCGATCAGAGTGGAGTGGTAGACTGCAGGGCAGCTGAGTTGCAAGTACCTAGCCTGCTACTCTAAAGGCTTTAGCTGCACTGGTCTACAGTAGGGCTGTGCAAAGCTTCAGGTGCTGATTCACTTCAGAGGAGATTCGGCCTGATTCAGGGCTCCAAACCTCCGGATCCAAATCGAATCAGGAGACCAGTTAGAAGGTCTGAATTGATTTGAAGCTCTCTAAATCGATTCGGAAAACATTTGGAGAGCTTCGGTGATTTGAGCAGTCCCTACTGGCTGCAGCAGGGAGCTGGACCCAGACTCCATGCTGGTAAGTAGGGGGCAGCAGAGGGGGGGCTGGAGGAGGGGGGTGGGGACTATGGGGGGGCCTCTCCCCCAGGCCTCCTGAGTGCCGCCCAACCTCCGCCTGCTCTCCCAGCCCCCCCATGGCTGCCCTGCCCGGCCCCAGCTCCCAGTTGTTTAAAAAAAAGCCCCTACTCACTGGGTGCTGCAAGGCAGGGGGGTGATCCCTGCTGCCCCCCACTGTCCCATGCTGTGTGGGAGGCAGCAGGAATTGCCCTCCTGCCTAGCAGCACCTGATGAGTGAAGGCTTTTTTTTTCAAAAGAGCCCGGAGCTGGGGCAGGCTGGGTTGGGAAAGCAGGTGGGGGATGGGGCCTGGGTGATTTGGCTGAATCGATTCGGGACAGTGATTTGAATCACCAAATCGAATCACTGTTCCCCAAATCAGCCAAATCTGACTCCAAAGCAAATACTAGGTTCTTCGCACAGGCCTAGTCTACAGTATTGTTTTGTAGAGCTTGCCAGAAGTATAATTTTTGCCAGGTGCAGGGCTTTGCAAAAGGAAAAGATGGCAACCTCCCTTAGTACAAATAAAAGATAAACTTTCTGTTAAAAAAAGTCAGAGGCAAGGACTTAGCATGGAAAAAATCCAGCCCCAAACAGTTAAACTCTCAAAATTTCAAGCAGCTGAAGGCAATAATGGGGAGTGATAGACAAGTTGTGTAGAAGTAGTCACTACCATTGCATCTATCAGACAGAGTGAACAATGGTCACTGACAGCAATGCTCACTACATGGAGGAGAAGGAAAGATGGGAAGAACAAATAACTACATCCTGTCACCAAACTACTGAAAAAAATGGATTAAAGTGCTACTCATCATGGGTGAAGGTGGCAGAATCTCACCCCCTGGTGAGAAAACCTGAAAAACTGCACCACATCTGCAAGAGTTTTATCTGTAACCGTCATGCGCAAAGTTTCATAAAGTTCATTTTGCAACGATAATTTTTATATATAATGGAAAGAAACAAAATGGCCAAACCATATTACTATTATTTTGGATTTACATGGAGCACCTACCCCCTGGCTGAAAAATAAAATAGTCTAGAGTGCAAATCCAGTCCTGTAAATTGTGGTGAGTCCCCCAGAGTGGAAAACTGGTATTTAAAAAATTCCTTATCTTCTAAAAGCATTAAGGTGCCTCTGTTTGTGCAGCGACAGGAAATCCAAGGGACTGATTATGCCTTCAAGCAGAGCCTTGTGCGAGTGCTGTTATATACACTGCACCACCAATGGAGCTGCCCTAGGATGCCTGATGCTTTTATTGCATAATGACCTTTTTTCTTCCTCTTTATTTGAAGGATCAGTAAAATGCTGCTGTCTTATTCCAGCAACACTCAGTCAAGCAAAAGCTCAGAGGAACTGGAGGCTGTACTGGAGGGGTACAGCTAAAACCTGTTTTCCCCAGTCCCCATGTACTCACTGCTTCAGGGTGGAAGTAAACTGTCCTGTGGTACCTGCTTATTTTGTGTGTGTTTGTAACAAAGGCAGGGTTGTAATTTGGGGTAGGAGAGAGACTATGGGGAGTCGGGGCAGTGGGGGGAAGGAACCGGTTCCATCAGAAATGGAAACAAATATCAGATTTAGCCTCACAATAACAAAAAGGGAGAATTAATTAAGAATTCAAGTCTGGGTAAAACACCTTTAAAGAAAACCTATAACATCTCCCTCAATAAGCCTTCCATGCAATCTGCATTGTATCATACACTTCCTTGTCATTTCCCCGTTATGAATGAATCGGCTAGCTCAGACATCCATTCTTAATGTGTCAGGCAAACATTATTTTTCCATAACTCTCTTTAGCTGCCACTTTATGCACCCCACTGCCCGCTACATTACTCCCCCCTCTTAAAACTGGATGCAGAGTCAAGCCAGAAAGAGGGAAGATGAAGATGCATATCTAGAAAACCAAGAATATATAATTTAAGAGATGAC
Source organism: Crocodylus siamensis (assembly GCF_052110815.1). Lineage (NCBI taxonomy): Eukaryota > Metazoa > Chordata > Crocodylia > Crocodylidae > Crocodylus > Crocodylus siamensis. The sequence goes on along the minus strand of NC_143397.1, from coordinate 242,661,990 downwards.
ATTCACCATGAAGTGTCCAAGGAACAGAAGGGGCTCTTTCAAACTTCAAACCAATATTTCTAGATTTCAAGACAAGAAATCCATTTTCTGACAGGTTCACTGACTGCTTAAATGGATGGCCCAAGTCCTTCCCAACAGAGGAAAGACCCACCACACATTTTCTCATGTTCAGCCAAACCTGTGAGGAACTGTATTATTTCAGAATACAAGCTGGGGAATTCTGTGTGTCGTTCAGTCTTTCATTTTACATCACCCTCAAGTACGCTGAGCCTCTTATCTGGTGTTTTCCCCAGCCAGACGCTTCTGTGTCATTATCTTTTATGCAACCTTTGACTGACAATGTATCTGCAGCAATTTAATCTGGCATTATATGTTTGTCTAATAAATCAAGCAGTTGCTCCATCCAAGCCAGATTGGAAGGATGGTACTTACATTTTGTTTAGAGACTACTTAGGACCTGATACGGTATTTATGATGCAGGCAAAAGCCCAGATCCTTAAAAGAAGATAGATACCTAAGTGCCTTTGAGAATCTGGGCCAAAATGCCTATTGACTTTGCTAGGAGATTGTTATATATTTTTTTTTATATTAGAGACACGGTTTTAAGCCATTTATGTGTTTGAAATAAGAGGTACTGATAAAATACCTTTCCTCTCCTTTTTCCCTGATGGAAATCATTTTATTTCCAAACATAAAGTTAGTGTTACAGCAAACAGGAGGGGTTTTTTCTGTTCCTGAGCTGCAGTTAATGTATATTTAGGAGGCCTTGGTTCTGGTCTTGCTTGCATCAATTTGTTACAGTTGCCTTCAGTGAAGTAACTCATTTACAACCAAAGAACAAAGCAGATCCAGACCTAACAATTCCTAGTGAATAATATTGCAGACAGCACAGAGTACAAGTGTGCCAACCCTCCAGTGCTAGAAACTGGCACGAGAAGCAAGGAGGAATTTTCACTTTTATATAGAAAATCATAGGGGTTAAGGTCACAAGCCAACGGGTTGAAGGGCAGGAACAAGTAAAAAAGGTAAAGAAACATCAGCACCATGGTAACATAGATTCAGCACCTTACTTTCCTCCTCGCATCTCCCAAGGGGTCCCTAAACCAGCCTTTAGTTCCTAGAGCACTCAAACAGAGGCTTGCAGCTGCCCCCTAGTCTCAGTCCCCAGTCCTGGCTGACCCAGCCAGTGAGATCTCCACCTCCACTGTGCACTCCTCTGCATAGGACCAGGCTCCACATGCATGCTGCTCTCTCTTCCCTTTACTCCAGCCTCTAGCGTCCTCTTCCTTTTCCCATTGTCCCCAGCCCCTGGGGGTTTCTAGGAACTGCAGTCCAAATGAACAGACATCACAGCTCTGCAGACCGTCCCCTGGTTCCACCTGCTTTTCCACACATTACACAGGCTAGTCCCACCCTGGAACAAGAAGTCGCAGGGGTTAGCGAGGAGTTAATTAGGGTACTTCTGGAGAGGCTGGACGTGTTCAAGTCCGCTGGTCCGGACGATCTTCACCCTAGGGTTCTACAGGAACTGGCCGAGGTCATTGCGGGACCCCTGGCGCGGCTCTATGAGCACTCGTGGTGCTCTGGCGAGGTGCCGGAGGACTAGAAGAGGGCCAATGTGGTCCCTATCTTCAAAAAGGGAAAAAAAGAGGACCCGGGAAATTACAGGCCAGTTAGTCTTACCTCAATCCCGGGTAAGCTCTTTGAAAAAATTATCCTGGCACACATCCAGGAGGGCCTTGCGGGGGAATGTATGCTCAGGGGCAACCAACATGGGTTCATCAGTGGCAGGTCTTGTCAGACCAACCTGGTGGCCTTTTACGATCAGGTCACCAAATCATTAGACGCAGGGGTTGCTGTGGATGTAGTCTTTCTGGACTTCCGGAAGGCTTTCGACACTGTCTCTCACCCTGTCCTCATCAAAAAGCTGGGAGACTGTGGTGTCGATGCCCACACGGTCAAATGGGTCGCCAACTGGTTGGAGGGCCGCACCCAGAGGGTGGTGGTGGATGGGTCCTTCTCAACCTGGAAGGACGTGGGCAGTGGGGTTCCGCAGGGCTCGGTCCTCGGGCCCGCACTGTTCAACATCTTCATCAGTGACTTGGATGACGGGGTAGAAAGCACCCTGTTCAAGTTTGCTGATGATACTAAGATGTGGGGGGATGTGGGTGCACTAGAAGGGTGCAATAGGCTACAAGCTGACCTTAACAGGTTGCAACGGTGGGCGGATGAGAATAGGATGGGGTTTAACACTGATAAGTGCAAGGTGTTGCACATGGGGAGGAAGAACCGGCACCACACTTACAGGTTGGGGAACTCCCCTCTTGCCAGCACGGAGACGGAAAAGGATCTTGGAGTCGTCATTGACTCCACGATGAACATGGGCCGGCAGTGTGGGGAGGCAGTCAAGAAGGCCAACCGTACCCTGTCATGCATCCACAGATGCATCTCGAGCAGGTCCAGGGAGGTGATCCTCCCCCTCTATGCGGCACTGGTCAGGCCGCAGCTGGAGTACTGTGTCCAGTTCTGGGCGCCACACTTCAAGAGGGACGTGGACGATATGGAAAGAGTTCAGAGGAGGCCACTCGTATGATCAAGGGTCAGCAGGGCAGGCCTTATGAGGAGAGGCTACGGGACCTGAACCTGTTTAGCCTCCACAAGAGAAGGTTAAGGGGGGACCTTGTGGCCTGCTACAAACTGGTCAGGGGGGATCAGCGGGTATTGGGGGAGTCCCTGTTCCCCCGTGCGCTGCCAGGAGTGACCAGGAATAACGGTCACAAGCTGGCGGAGGGTAAGTTTAGATTAGATATTAGGAGGCGCTACTTCACAGTCAGGGCGGCTAGGGCCTGGAACCAGCTTCCAGGGGAAGTGGTGCAGGCTCCTAGCCTGGGGATTTTTAAAAGGAAGTTAGATGAGCACCTTGCCGGGGTCATCTGACCCCGGTGCTCTTTCCTGCCAAGGCAGGGGGTCGGACTAGATGATCTACCTAGGTCCCTTCCGACTCTAGCTACTATGAAACTATGAAACTATGAAACCATTTCAGGCCATGGGCAGATGCAGGGTTTACTACAAGGGAGTGTGGCACACCTCTTTCAGACTATGGGGGGTTGGCAGTGAGGAATGGCTAGAGTCCCTGGGCTGGCAGGGAGCACCGGGAGATGTGCAGGGAATAGGTGAATGAAGGACAGGAGCTGCTGACCACTGCTGGTCTCAGGCTGTGTAAACGGACTGTGCACGCTCTTCTGGGAACAGCAGCAGTGGCGTGCAGGTTCCTTCTTCAAGCCCTTAAATAAAGCCAGAATAATGCCTGGACCTAATAACACATAGTTTCATAGTTGGTAGGGTCAGAAGGGACCTGAGCAGATCATCAAGTCTGACCCCCTGCCATGGCAGGAAAGAGTACTGGGGTCAAACGACTCTGGCCAGGTGTACATCCAGCCTCCTCTTAAAGACCCCCAGGGTAGGAGCCAGCACCACTTCCCTTGGAAGTTGGTTCCAGATCCTAGCTGCCCTGACAGTGAAGTCGCGCATCCTGATATCTAGTCTGAATTTACCCTCTGCCAGCTTGTGACCATTATTTCTAGTCACTCCTGGTAGTGCTCAGGGGAACAGGGACTCCCCCAATGCCTGCTGGTCCCCCAACCAGTTTGTAAATGGCCGCTAGGTCCCCCCTCAGCCTTGTCTTGTCGAGGCTGAACAGGTTCAGGTCCTGTAGCCTCTCCTCATACAGCCTGCCCTGCTGCCCCCTGATCATAATGAGTGGCCTCCTCTGGACCCTCTCCATGCTGTCCACATCCCTCCTGAAGTGCGGTGCCCAGAACTGGACGCAGTACTCCAGCTGCGGCCTGACCAGTGCCGCATACAGGGGGAGGATCACCTCTTTGGACCTGCTCGAGATGCATCTGTGGATGCATGACAAGGTGCGGTTGGCCTTCCTGAGTGCATCCCCACACTGCCGGCCCATGTTCATCTTGGCATCAGTGATGACACCAAGATCCTTTTCTGCCTCTGCACTGATGAGAAGGGATTTCCCCAACCTGTAAGTGTGGTGCCAGTTGTTCCTCCCCAGGTGTATCACCTTGCACTTATCCGTGTTGAATCCCATCCTGTTCTCATCCGCCCACCCTTGTAACCTCTCCAGGTCTGATTGTAACCTATTCCTCCCTTCTGGCGTGCCCACTTCTCCCCACATCTCAGTGTCATCAGCAAATTTGAACAGGGTGCTTTTTACCCCCTCATCCAAGTCGCTGATGAAGATGTTGAACAGTGTGGGCCTGAGGACCGAGCCCTGGGGGACCCCACTGCCCACGTCCTTCCAGGTAGAAAATGACCAGTTCACTACCACTCTCTGGGTGCGGCCCTCCAGTCAGTTGGTGACCCATTTGACTGTGTAGGTGTCAATGCCAAAGTCCCCTAGTTTTTTAATGAAAACGGGGTGAGAGACCATGTTGAAGGCCTTTCCGAAGTCCAGAAAGACTATGTCCACTGCTACCCCTGCATCTAAGGATTTGGTGACCTGGTTGTAGAAGGCCACCAGGTTGATCTGACAGGACTGGCCTCTAATGAACCTGTGTTGGTTGCCCCTAAGCATAATCTCCCCCGCTGGCCCCTCGTGGACATGTGCCAGAATAATTCTCTCAAAAAGCTTCCCCAGGACCGAGATAAGACTGATTGGCCTATAGTTTCCTGGGTCCTCCTCCCTCCCTTTTTTGAAAATGGGAACCACATTGGTCCTTTTCCAGTCCTCTGGCACCACACCAGAGCACCACAAGCGCTCGTACAGCCGTGCCGAGGGTCCCACAATGACCTCTGCCAATTCCCTCAGCACTCGGGGGTGGAGATCATCAGGACACAAAAAAGGCTTAAGTATATATCATACCAGAAGGTTGGTTGGAAAGTAAGAGGACTCCTGAATTGCTCAGTATCACCTGCTGGTTCATTACAACTTAGATATCTGTCTTTGTTTCTAAGGCCTGATATTAGTGTTTACTGTCTATGTGCATCAGATTAACCAATATTCTGCCTTTTTTAGCTACCACTTTCCACAATGGGCCTGATCCTAGCCAATTCTAATGTTTGCCAGGCTAATGAAATCCTAGCAGTAGTCAATATGACTGAAAAAGACTTCCATTAGCTTGGAAGGGGCTGGCTCAGGCATAACGTCTGACTACATGCCACCCTGTCCTGCCTTCTGTATGTGTAACGAAATGCTGCCCACTGCTGAAACCACCAAACAGTCATGCCAATAGATTCACTTCCAAACTCATGTCAGGAAAGAAGAGGGGTCCTCAGGTTTGTTGCGAGAGGAGGAGGTTTGGAGGACCAGGAAGGAGACATTGAGAGGAGAGATGAGATTCTCCTTGGGGAGTTAAATCCATTGCATTCACACACCAGTTAGCAATGCAGGAGCCCCACACAGGTTAACCCCTGGGGAATCAAGCCCATGTTTTTATATCATGAGCAAGTCACAAATTGAACTTTGTGGGGTTCAAATGATTCAGTCCAAAATTAGAATGCTTCTGTTAGGAGGACGGGCTCTGTTTTACTAAGCAAAAAGCCTACAACCATGGATGCAACAAAAATGACATCATAGACATCTTATAGTCTTTTATGTCACTTTGTATAGGCCATAAGCATATTCATTAACCCACTCCCTCAACACCTTCCAGAAAGGCATTAAAAATTGTGAGTAAAAAAAGGTTGAACAATTTGTGTGCTCTCATCCTCTCTTCAAGGGCAGAATATGTATGTTCCATGTAGCATAGGTTTGGTTTTAGGAATTTTAGGGTTTTATTATTTATTAACTGCACATATCCACTAGAGGAGCCATTCCTATTACTTGGGTTCGCTTTGGTGACCCCACTGTTCCTGTATGTTTACTGCTTGTTTGCTTGTCCCTGCCAACACTGCTCTCCTTCAAGTCCAACCTTGTTTTTTGTGTTCTCATTTCTTTCTCCTTCTTGAACTCTGCTTTCTCCATGTGCTTTCAAAGTATTTGATGAAGTGAGCTTCAGCCCATGAACACTTGTGCTCTATACACACGCACGTGCGCACACACACTTCAGTTAGTCTATAAGGTACATATCTACCCTGCCTACTGCTTGACTTCAGACTAACACGGATAACTACATCTCTCTGTATATTGCAGATGGTCAGATGAAGATGAGAGGTGGAAGGTGACAAAAATGATGATGGTCCTCAGTTCCGGGAGTCCACTGCACAGTTCAGCTCAGCCCCTGAAGAAGCTTCCCATAAACTACTACTAGATAAACCAGGACACACAAGAGCTTTTAGGCTTCCTCCTGTTGATCACTGGCAGAGTTGGAAACAGATCGCTAAAACCTCAATCACTAGAATCATTGAAGGAAACTTACACAGCAGTAGAGAAAAAAATAAAATATTTACAAATAATATAGAAACCTGGGGCTGTACTCCCACAAACAACAAGAGATTGTCTAAAGCACCAGCTGGGAAATCATGTGGCTACAAGTGGCAAATGCAGGGATAATTATAGCCCCACTCACTCACTTGCAAGCCATCCAGCCTCCAGGAAGAGTCTAGAAGGAAGGAGAAAGAGGAAAAGGGGGGAATCAGGAAATAATAAAGAGCTGTGTTGGGGGATAATTAAAGATGAACTGAAAAGTCATGAGATACTTTATCAGCTCCCAAGCTGAATCTTCACAAGCCCCAAATGTTATCAATTCCTTGTCGTTGGCCTCAAATTAGAAACAAACCATCTGAAATCAAAATCAGTGGTGCAGAGAACTCTGAATGAGAATCTCCTCTTTCATTTCTGCTCATCTCCCTTAATTTGCCACTCATTAATAACAACAGAAGAACAATCAATCTAAATAGAGTTCCCACTCATGGCTCCCATAAAGTAAGAGAAAAGGAGATTAAATCGTCATTAAGAAACTGCAGAAGTGTTATACATGGGAGCTGGCTGGAAGAGGAAAGGGAAGTTTATTAGGACTGTGGCAGGAAGTCATTTTTATTTTACAGTTTCTCCATTTGATAAAGGTTCAGATGCTCCCAGATCCAATTTCATCTCTGAAGCTCAGAAAATTAGCTTTGAGAACTATCCTGTCGCCATCACCATCATCCAAATCGCAAGATACAGATTTCAAAACTGTCCTAGCCACTGAACAGCTGGCTTGAATCAGGGGCTAATAGATTATTGCTTTTGTCTTAAAGTGAAGGCATCCTGATTTTGGTGGTGTGTACTTGCACCCCCACCCTAAGCAATGCATGACATGGCAAGTGTGTAAAGGCAGGCAGCCCCCTAACTGGAAGGAGCACATTTTATGGTCATGTTTCTAATATGTTCACGGCCTTATCCCCCATAAGGCTACAGCATTAAGTCTGAATACCTTCAGGCCCAACCCACCTCTCACTAAAGGCAAACAAAAGGTTTTCCTTCACTGTTAAAGCTGAGAGAGGGATGGTTTTCTTAGCGCTACGTGCATAATGACACACTCATTCCAACAAGGAACAACCTTTGCTCCAGAGCCTTAGTAGCCACAGAGCCTCTTTTCCACTACAGATGACTTGCCTTTATGTTTGGTCAGATTATTTATCAGACCATTGTGCTTTTGGAAACTAAGAGATGATGAAATTCGCCACTCTACAAAGCCATCCTGAGACCCCTGTGCCACTGAGGTTCCACAATAACACTTGCATTACGGCTTTTTTGTAATCATTGCCCTTGCCGCCTTATTATATTTCCTCTCCTATTATAGAACTTATTTCTACTGACTGATTTACAGTCAGTTACCTTGTTTACAAGGCCAGATCCACCACTAGTATGCATTGGCATGACTCCATTGAAGCCAATGGGACTTTCTGGCTGAAAAAAGTCTTTTCCCACTGCTGAATTGTGTGCCTAGATAAATACATCACTATGCTCTCCATTTCAATGTATTTGGAGCACAATAAGGTCTCAGTACCCCCTGGGATTGCCCATGTAATGTATGAGGGTCTTTGTGTACAAAAAGCACCTTTCTAGGATTTGATGGCAGCAGCAGAGACCCACCACAAACAAGGGATTCATTTCTATGCAAGCATTTTCCAAATTACAGGAGCTGTTTGCGTAACTTTCCATCAAGATTGCAGTTTCCCTCATACTCTGTAAACACAGCACGGTGCTTAAAATGCAGGTCCATACAGATAGTCATAAAGCAGGAAAAGTCTCTAAAAGTATGAATTGTTTGTGCTTTGAATTCCCTGCAGACATCCAGGAGAATTCCAGGACTATTTTCATCCTGTATAATAGAGTAGCCTGGCCACCTTGTCATACGCAGAGAAAACCAGTCTGAGTTTTCATTCTCACCTGCACATATGGAGCCCGGTTCCACTCTCTGTCACACCTGTGTAAATCCACTGAAGTGACTAGTCAGACAGGGTGTAAGCAGGATCAGAATTTGGCCCACCGTGCCATTTCTCCTGCCCTGCCTGACTCCTGGCTGTCCTGTGAGAAACACGTGACACATGAAAAAACCTAAGCACAAACAGCATAAAAAATAAATGACAGTGCAGCGAGCTATCGAAGGGGCTTTAGCCAACTCTGATTTCGAGCCTAGGGATTTTTCTTTTTTGATACAGTTTCAATACTTACTCAGGCACAATGCGTATTGAACTAGGCTTTTCACTTCGTCTCCTGAACCAAATGTATGGTTCAGAGGATTGGCCAAGTCATGATATCTGCTGAATCCCATATGTTTCATTATCTTCATATTAAAAATCTGGAAGGTGCCTTAAAGCACATCTAGAAAGACGGGGCCAAGATTTTCATGAGGGATTTCTGGTGTTTTCATTTTGGAGGACCCAGCTTCACACACCTTAATGAAGCCCAGTTTTTTGGGTAATGCCTCAGGTTGGGACACCTGAGAGTGTCTCTGAGTGTTTGAAAGTCTCATCCATGGTGCCCGAGAGTTAAGGTATGACTTAACCAATATGTGCCACCTGTGATGGCTCCAAGTACGCTCCAGTCATATACTTCAAGCACAGAAGTAAACTAGTGAAGCTACTCCCAAGTTACCTCCAGCAGCTGCTTACAATTATAGTGGAGACCAAGGTCTCCAGAAAAGCTATTGGAGATGCCTCCTGAGCAGTCTACCATTATAGTTTTGAGTTTGGAAGGTATCAATAGGAACAGGTGGGTGGGGTATGCTTGGGGCCATCATGGCCTCATGCTACCACTGTGACGTAGACATGCACTAGAAGTTTCCTATGTAATAATAAAGAAGCAAAGATAAAAAACAGCAGGGGAGAATGGGGATAAGGAGGATTAGATTTGTACCAATATAAGAATAGATACTATAGTCACTCAGTATCATAGAATCATGGAAAATTAAGGTTGGAAGGGACCTCAGGAGGTCATCTAGTCCAACCCCCTGCTCAAAGTAGGACCGTTTTCAACTACGGCTTCCCAGCCAAGGCTTTTTCTACGCTTGTCTTAAAAACCTCCAAGGATGCAGCTTCCACCACCTCTCTGGTAACCTGTTCCAGCGCTTCACCACCCTCCTAGTGAGAAAGTTTTTCCTAATATCCAACTTAAATCACCTTTGCTACAACTTGAGATGGTTGCTCATTGTTCTGTCATCTGTCACCACTGAGAACAGTCTCGCTCCATCCTTTTTGGAACCACCTTTCAGATAATTAGGGGCTGCTATCAAATCCCCTCCCAGTTTTTCATTTGGCAGACTAAATAAGCCCAGCTCCTTCAGTATCTCCTCATAAGTCATGTGCCCCACCCCCTGAACCATTGCTGTTGCCCTCCGCTGGCCTCTCTCCAATTTGTCCACATCTTTCCTATAGTGAGGGGCCCAAAACTGAATGCAGTACTCCAGATGTGGTCTCACCAGTGCAGAATAGAGGAGAATAATTACTTCTCTCAATCTGCTGGCAATACTTCTACTAACACTTCTACTACTGCAGCCCAGTATGCTGTTAGTCTTCTTGGCAACAGGGGCACAGTGATGGCTCATATTCTTCTTATTGTCCACTGTAGTCCCCCTGGCTCCTTTTCTGCATCCATGATTGTGGGTTTGAATACTAATGGGAGATACTATTGTTCATTTTTATCAAGGGAAAATAATAAAAGCAAGCCATAAGGATGAAGGATAGCAATATGTACAGTCATTTTCATGATTTACGTGATTTCCTAATAGAAGGCTAGATGTGCTTTTGCTATACAAGGTGACAGTGGGGAGGATCATTACTGCTGCTGAAGCAGAGCACTTTGTTCTATCTATGGTTCTTCTATGGCCCTGCGCATGACCTACTCCTTTATATAACACATTTATCCTCACCCACATGTGGAGAGGGGAGTACCACTTTCCCCATTTCATAGACTGTGAACTCAGCCATGAGCTTTTCAAAAGGGGGACTGAAGTATTTCCAGGCTCCTAAGTACATTTTGGTGTTTGCTAATTGGCTTTAGGCATCTAAGTATCCACTGTTGTGTATGTGCACAACTGCCAAAATCTTGGCAGCACTGAGCCATCTAGCATATCTCATATCTTTGTCATGTCAGTTACAGAGGTGGGCGGAGGAGAACAGGATGGGAATCAACACTGACGAGTGCAAGGTGCTGCACCTGGGGAGGAAGAACCAGCACCATACCTACAGGCTGGGGAACTCCCTTCTCGTCAGCGCAGAGGCAGAAAAGCATCTTGGGAGTCATTATTGAGGCCTAGATGAACACAAAGGCAATAGATGTAGTCGTGGACGTAGTCTTTCTAGACTTCAGCAAGGCCTTTGACACTGTCTCCCACCCCATCCTCATTAAAAAACTAGGCGACTGTGGCATTGATGCCTACACTGTCAGATGGATTGCAGATTGGCTCAAGGGTCATACTCAGAGGGTGGTGATGGACAGGTCATATTCAACCTGGGGGGAAGTGGGCAGTGGAGTCCCCCAGGGCTCGGTCCTGGGGCCTGCGCTGTTCAATTTCTCCATCAGCGATTTGGACGATGAGGTGAAATGCAACCTGTTTAAATTCACTGATGATACCAAAATTTCGGGTGAGGTGAGCAGGCTAGTAGGGAGGGAAAGACTGCAGCAAGATCTGGATAGATTACAGGGGTGGGCTAACAAAAACAGGATGCGTTTCAATACTGACAAGTTCAGGGTGCTGCACTTAGGCAGTAGAAACCAGCAGCACACTTATAAGATGGGAAACTCCCTTTTTGAGAGCATGGAGGCAGAAAGGGATCTTGGAGTCATTACTGACTCCAAGATGAACATGGGCTGACAATGCGAGGTCACGGTTGGTAGGGCTAACCAGACCTTGTCATGCATCCACAGGTGCATCTCAAGTAGAGCCAAGGAGGTGATCCTCCCCCTCTATGCGATGCTGGTCAGGCCACAGCTGGAGTACTGCGTCCAGTTCTGTGCGCCCCACTTCAGGAGGGATGTGGACAACACTGAAAGGGTCCAGAGGAGGGCCACCTGCATGATCCGGGGACAACAGGGCAGACCCTACAATGAAAGACTGCGGGACCTAAACCTGTTCAGCCTGCAAAAGAGAACGCTGAAGGGGACCTGGTGACTGCCTATAAACTCACTGGGGGGACTAGAAGGGTTTGGGGGAGACACTGTTTCCCCTAGCGCCCCCTGGCATGACAAGGAACAATGGACACAAATTATTGGAGAGGAGGTTTAGATTAGACATCTGCAAGAACTACTTCACAGTTAGGGCGGCTAGGATCTGGAACCAACTTCCAAGGGAAGTGGTGCTGGCTCCTACCCTGGGGGTCTTTAAGAAGAGGCTTGATGTCTACCTGGCTGGAGTGATTTGAGTCCAGTTTTTCTACTGCCCAGGCGGGGGATCGGACTTGAAGATCTACAAGGTCCCTTCGACCCGACTTCTACGATTCTGTGATTCTATGTGTACTCCAAGCACATCTCACTTCAAAAGTAGCATGGATGGTTGAACAAGTGGCCCTTTCATCTAAAGCTCCGTGGTTATGACAAGGACCCAATATTTTGGAGATTTGATTTCAAGTCCATCTTCTTCATGAAGACATTTGGCTCCTCATCTCCCCCATAAGTACTCTAGCCATCAGGTCATAAGGTATTCTGGGGTATTGTGTTCTCAGCCCTTGGTGTTGAAGATGTTTCAATTTGCATGTAGTAATTACATTTTCACTGAGCCAGAGAAAATGTGGGAAGTAACAGAAAGAAAGACTCGACAGTCTAATGGTCACAGTGCTAATTTGGCCTCCAGCTCCTGATCTTTGAACTTGATACAAAAGGGAATGGCTCCAAGTGGATACATTATAAAGGTCCCAATCCAGGGTACCCTTTCAGCTTTATGGTTAGAACATTCATGACTGAGGCATGAGATCTGGGTTCAAATCCTTCCAGATGAAGGAGGAAGTTGGGCTTCTGCTCTGACCACTGGGCTATTGGGTGAACAGAAACTCACCCATGTTTTGAACAAAAAGAATGATACTGCCTGGTACAACAGGGAGTGGAGCACATGTCTCCCAATCTTTGATCACCAGTTTAACCAGCAGGATGAGCCTTGCAGAGATTTAGTAAGGCTTTTGATATAATCCACCATGACAGTCTCATAAGTAAACTGGAGAAATGCAGACTAGTTAGAATTACTGCAATATGTAAGTGGCTCAATAGCAGCAAGCGAATGGATCAATGTATGAATGGCAGAAGGTTTTAAGTGTTGTTACACAGGGGTCTATTCTGGGTCTGATGCTGTTTAACAAGTTTATTGACGAGTTGGATGCTGGAGTAAAGAGTTCCCTGATAGAGTTTGCAGATGACACCAAAGGGAAGGACTGCAAACGCTTTGAAGGACAGAAGCAGATTTCAGAAAGATCTTGACAGACTGGGGATCTGGGCTCAAGGCAATGGAATGAAGTTCAATGCAGACAAATGTAAGGCACTACATTTAGGGAAGAATAACCAAATGCACAAATACAGAATGGGGAATTAACTGGCTGGGCAGTGGCACTGCTGGGCTTGGTGGTGGGGAGGGATGTTGGTAGATGACAGACTCAGTGTGAGTCAGCAGTGTGATGCAGTCCTTAAAAAATGTAACTTTGGGCTGCATCAACCAGAGCATTTGGTGTAGGGAGGTGATAGTAGCACTCTACTCTGTGCTGGTTAGCCCTCCGAGTAGTGTATGCAGTTCATTTAAGAAGGATGTGGAGAAGCTGAAGAGGGTCCAGAGACAGGTGATCAAATGCTAAAGAGTTGAAAGGCTAGCCATAAGAGGAAAGCTTAAATGGAGGTATATTTAGTTTGGAGAACAGGAGGTTAAGAGGGGGACATGGTAGCAGCTTTCAAATGTTTGAAAGGCTGTCATAAAGAAGAAGGAGAACTGTTCTTCCTTGCTGTAGAGGGCATGACAGGAAGCAATAATTTGAAATTGCAGCAAGGCAAATTTAGATTAAATCTCAGGGAAAACTTTCTTACAGTTGGAACAGTAAAGCAGTGGAATAGATTGCCCAGGGAGGTTGGAGAATTTCCTTCTTTGGAGGTTTTCAAGAGGAGGCTGGATAAGTATTTGATTGGGATGCCCGAGGAACAGCATTCCTCCATTTGTGCATGGAGTTGAACCAATGTCCTTTGAGGCTCCTTTCAACCCAGTGATTGCACAAGTCTATGATCTATCTTTGTGAATAATTGGGGGGGGGGGGACAGGGGCGAGTGTGTCTCTTCTGTTCTTCTTATCACCCCTAAAAACCAGACTTCTTGGGATACAAATCTGCAGTTTCAGTAAGTCTTTTGCAATTATTCAATAATGTTGCTAAAGAAAACAAACTGTCAGTCAAGGCAATGCTATTCTTGGCCAGCTGGCAGTCCCAGTAAATGTAATTCATTCAGTGCCTAGTCAGTTCTTTTCCCACATTAAAGGAGTTCTTGGGCAGCAAGGAGCCCTCTGGTACGCTGGTTCTACAGAAGAGATATAAATGAATTGCAGCAGCGAATGTGAAATGACAGGCTGCACATCTGTTGGAAAAGCAAAGTAAACGAAAATGCCATATGCAGAAAGGACAACAGATAACAGTGAAACTACACGCAAGGAAAGGCAAAGTTAGCATTCTAGTGATGATGCTTCTTCACTCTGAAATATGAATTACCATTTCTGCATCCAAGGAACATCTCAAGCCACATATCTTTAGCTACTATCACATTAAAAGTCTTAAAGGAGCCAAGGCTATGCTTCTTTCAATTAAACTGAATTTGACTTCAGTAATTATACTGTACCTTGGTTATGTTTTTAAAGTGGCCTCATGATGAAATAGCAGCTAGAGTAACAAACAAGGAATTACGACACCTGGCTTCCATCCTCTCTGCTAACAGCAGCTGGCTGCATGGCCTAAGGCAAGTTAAGCAGGAAATGATACAAATTTATAGGCATATTTGCATATGAGAAAGACATGTAAGTACAGTGCTATGCACATATAGTACCTAACTAAGCCCCTAATGCACATGACTGTATGCATTTGTATCTACTCATGTGCATGCACATATAAAGGACTTCCAAGTGTGTAGCTACTATGTAAGCCATAGGATCCTGTAAACTAGGCCTATGGCCTCTGTTCTCATTTCCTCCTCTGCAGAAGAACAACACTAAGCTCCGTCACACGAGGGTTATGATGCTCAGGGCATTAACAGTCCTACCCTATCCCTAGTGGAGTCAATGTGAGTTTTTGCCTGTCAAGCTCAAAGTTGGAACTTGAGGTGTCCTGTAGAAATGCATGTGAGAATCTTGTCCGAGAACCAAAGAAGATGGCAACTTACATGGGACAAAATGGATAATAGTAGTAAGAGTTATGGGAAAGATTAAAATACCTCAGTGATGTCCTCCTGAACAGAAGGGATTGATTCCTGTCTACTATTGCTTGGGGTAATGTTGTTTTCATAGTTTCATAGTTGGTAGGGTTGGAAGGGACCTGAGCAGATCATCAAGTACGAGCCCCTCCCATGGCAGGAAAAAGTACTGGGGTCAAATGACTCTGGCCAGGTGTTCATCCAGCATCCTTTTAAAGACCCCCAGGGTAGGAGCCAGCACCACTTCCCTTGGAAGTTGGTTCCAGGCCCTAGCCGCCCTGACCGTGAAGTGGCGCCTCCTGATATCTAGCCTGACTCTACCCTCTGCCAGCTTGTGACCATTATTTCTCATCACTCCTGGGAGTGCTCGGGGGAACAGGGACTCCCTCAGTGCCTGCTGGTCCCTCCTGACTAGTTTGTAAACGGCCACCAGATCTCCCCTCAGCCTTCTCTTGTGGAAGCTGAACAGGTTCAGGTCCCGTAGCCTCTCCTCATAGGGCCTGCCCTGCTGCCCCCTGATCATGCGAGTTGCCCTCCTCTGGACCCTCTCTATGTTGTCCACATCCCTCTTGAAGTGCGGCGCCCAGAACTGGACGCAGTACTCCAGCTGTGGCCTGACCAGTGTTGCATAGAGGGGGAGAATCACCTCCTTGGACCTGCTTGAATTGCATCTGTGGATGAATGACAAGGTACGGTTGGTCTTCCTGACCATGTCCCCACACTGTTGGCCCTAGTTTATTTTGGCCTCAATAATGACTCCAAGATCCTTCTCTGCCTCTGCACTGATGAGAAAGGAGTTCCCTAGCATGTAGGTATGCTGCTGGTTCTTCCTCCCCAGGTACAGTACCTTGCACTTGTCAGTGTTGAAACCCATTCTGTTCTCATCCAACCACCCCTGTAGCCTGTTCAGATCCAACTGCAGCCTATTCCTTTCTTCTAGTGTGCCTATTTCACTCCACATCTTAGTGTCATCTGCAAATTTGAACAGGGTGCGTTTTACCCCTAAGACCCATCCACCACCACTCTCTGGGTGCGGCATTCTGGCCAGTTAGTGACCCATCTGACTGTGTAGGCATCAGCACCACACTCTCCTAGTTTTTTAATGAGAATGGGGTGAGAGACCAGGTTATAAAACACCGCGACACAAGAGTAGGGGTTGATATTGTTTACTTAGACTTCAGGAAGGCCTTTGATATGGTATCCCACCCCATACTGGTGAACAAGTTAAGAGGCTGTGACTTGGATGATTACACAGTCCAGTGGGTGGCAAATTGGCTAGAGGGTCATACCCAGAGAGTGGTAGTGGATGGGTCGGTATCGACCTGGAAGGGCGTGGGTAGTGGGGTCCCATAGAGCTCGGTCCTTGGACTGATACTCTTCAATGTCTTCATCAGTGACTTGGACGAGGGAGTGAAGTGTACCCTGTTCAAGTTAGCAGATGATAGAAAACTGTGGGGAAAAGTGGACACACCGCAGGCAAGGGAACAACTACAGGCAGACCTGGACAGGTTGGACAAATGGGCAGAAAACAATAGAATGCAGTTTAACAAGGAGAAATGCAAAGTGCTGCACCTAGGGAGGAAAAATGTCCAGCACACCTACTGCATAGGAAATTACCTGCTCAGTAGCACAGAAACAGAAACATGAGAATATGAGTCGTCAGTGTGATGAAGTCATCAGAAAAGCTAACTGCACTTCATCGTGCATCAGCAGATGCATGACAAACAGAACCAAGGAGGTGATACTTCCCCTCTATCAGGCGCTGGTCAGACCGAAGTTGGAATACTGCATGCAGTTTTGGGTACCACATTTCAAGAGGGATGTAGATAACCTGGAGAGTGCCCAGAGAAGGACCACTCCTATGGTTAACGGCTTGCAGGCCAAGCCCTACAAGGAGAGACTAGGGCACCTGGACCTCTTCAGCCTCCGCAAGAGAAGGCTGAGAGGCAACCTTGTGGCTGCCTATAAATTCATCATGGGGGCGCAGAAGGGAACTGGTGAGGCTCTACTCACCAAGGCGCCTCTGGGGGTCACAAGAAATAATGGCCATAAGCTAGCAGAGAGCAGATTTAGACTGGACATTAGGAAGACCTTCTTCACAGTTAGAGTGGCCAAGGTCTGGAAAGGACTCCCAAGGGAGGTGGTGCTCTCCCCTACCCTGGGGGTCTTCAAGAGGAGGTTAGATACACATCTGGCTGGCGTTATCTGAACCCAGCACTCTTACCTGTCTATGCAGGGGTTTGGACTCAATGATCTATTGAGGTCCCTCCTGACCCTAACATCTATGAATCTATGAGAGACCGCATCGAAGGCCTTCCTAAAGTCCAGATAGACTATATTCACTGTGACACCTGCATCCAGGGATTTAGTGACCTGTTCATATAAGGCCACCAGGTTGGTCTGACAGGACCTGCCTCTAATGAACCTGTGTTGGTTGCCCCTAAGCATAGTCTCCCCTGCTGGCCCCTCATGGACATGCGCCAGGATAATTTTCTCAGATAAACTTTCCCAGGACTGAGGTAAGACTAATGGGTCTGTAGTTTCCTGGGTCCTCCTTCCTCCCTTTTTTGAAAATGGGAACTACATTGGCCCTTTTCCAGTCTGCTGGCACATTGCCAGAGCACCATGAGTGTTCATAAAGCCGTGCCAGAGATCCTGCAATAACCTCTGCTAGTTCCCTCAGCACTCTGGGGTGGAGATCATCAGGACCTGCTGATTTAAATACATGCAGTCCCTTCAGAAGTTCCCTGACTAGGTCCTTGTTGACCCTAGGCCTGGGTGTGCCTCCCATGAGGCCTACAGGGATCCTAGTGGGGGGGATGACCAGGTCTCTACTCAGAAAAATGGAGGCAAAGAAATTGTTAAATAGCTTAGCTTTGCTGTCTGGTGCGATGACTTGATTTCCTAGCGTGTCCTAGAGAGGGCCCACGTTACCCGGTACCTTCTTTTTACCCTCTATGTATTTATAAAAGGACTTCTTGTTGTCCTTGATCCGGGTAGCTAGTCCCAGTTTCATCTCTGCCTAGGCCTTCCTGATCATCCCCCTACAGTCCCAAGCAACAGAGGTACAGTCCTCTCTGGTGATGGCCCCTCCCTTCCAATGGGTGTATGCCTCCTTTTTAGCTTGGAGACGTGCCCTCTTACCCCCTTTGATCTGCGTAGGGTTTTGGAGATGGCTGGAATAAGACAGCTGAATTATCAAAAGTGGATGAACCAGTCAAGATACAACCAGAACAGAGATGGCCAGACCTCCAATAAACCACTGGGTTTGGGGTTTTTTTGAGACCTAATGAATTTTCCAACATTATTCTTCTCTCAGCTTTTGTAGAGGTGAAGCATCCTCCCTATCCATAGGGACCCTATGTGGAGGCCATTTTGTCAACTTTGTCCAAGGGTGGGGGGAATTGTTAGCCCCTAAACAAACAAAGGGCAGCCAGAGGCAACCCTTCCTCCTTGCTTTCCACCTTGTCCCAATGTTTATGCTCCTAATGGTTTTTTTTTTTTCACTTGCCTCTTCCTTTCTTATCCTGGTCAGGAACAAAAACTGATATATAAGATTTTAAAAGTGGTCCTCATTGTATTTCCACCTCAAATGGATGCAAGAATTACCCAAAATACATGAGTGTGGTAGTGAATCCAGTCTTGGTTAGCTGAACCAAGGGGTTCAGGTGCATTGGGTAAGCAACTGTACCACATGTCTGAAATTTGCCTGTGTCAGAATTGTGATGCCATAATGGCTGCCATGGAGGTGGACTGACCCAAAGACAATCACAAATCTCATCAGAGGCAATGGGTGTGCCAACCACCCTCCTTCAAATTCATTAGAAAGAATAATTAAGCCCCTTTCTATCTTGAAACAACTGTGAACTAGGGAAGCTAGGTCCCAGGGCACGAAACTGCACATTTTGGCCTGAAGAGAGCTAACTAGTGTTTCTTCCCTGATTGCAAATGCAAGAATTAGGATACATGTTTGTGGATAATCGGAATGGGTTGGAGATGAAAAGCTAAATCAGTAGTTGTTTGAGAGGAAAAATAGAAAAACAGCAGCAAGAAACTGGGATTTTGGAGAAAGCATATTGTTATTTGTTTTTGCTTCACTTAATACTTGCATGGCCAATTTTTTGCCATAACAAAAATAGCCCTGCAAGCCCCAAGCTAACTGATTGGGTCACAGGGAAAAGCTCCAATTGGTCATGCAATAGGAAAGTGGTACTTTTCATTCTGCAAATTCCTGGGCTTTTTAGGTCACCTACAAAGAATACAAGGTATGTGATTGCATGGTGGGGAATTCACGTAGAAAGAAAAACTACCAATTTTACAGCAAGCTGGCCATTCAAGAAGAGCAGCGGATAGTTCATTAATTAGAAACTGCACTATTTGTATTGTGAACAACACAGGACAACATTTTGAACAGAGCATTTGAAGTAAATTCAATAGCTCCCACATAAATAAGACAACTTCAGTATTCTCCCTGATACTCAGCACCAGATATCACTCTCACGAGTGCAGCCTATATAACTAGTAATAGTCTTAATAGCAGACATGCAGACATTGCAACTTCAGAAAAAGAGGCTAAAAGTATGGAATAAATGACATGCTGGGAATTTTTCAATTGGAAAATTAAGGCTTTGGAAACCAATCTTATCCCCTGTACAATTCAGCTGTTTTCAGTTGTGTTATATCATGAGAGAATTTGACCCAATAGTATAGTTGGTTGTCTGTACCCTACAGAGAGAGAGAGAATCTTGGAAATATATAGGGATACATTTTCTCATGTGAGTGTCCAGCAGTATTGCCTCATATTTTATAACACTGCGTCTTATATTTTGTGTATTTTAGAATTGTATATGCATAGTTTAATATAGTATATGACTCTTAGGCGGGGTTCTGCTGGGACCCCTTCCTTGATGCTTGCCTGTACTTACTCATCACTTACCTGAAACCCCAGTGGTGGTACCCCATTATAGAGAATAAGGTTTCTAGTTATATATCTGAATATATACTTATATATATATATATCTGTACATATGTTTATATTTATGTTCATCTTTTAGCCACTTACGTAAATAATAATAAATTTGTATATAGTTAAGTTCCAGATTGTCTTGGCCTGGCTTTTTTGGGACATAGAGAAACTGTGAGCAGTCTGCACGTCCGTCCACAGCACACCTGCCAGCTAACAATCCCCTTCGCTTGGACAAGAGAGTACATACCTGTGTGCACCCAGGCTGCACCCTACTTTTCCTTTAAAAAGTTAAGCTGTCATCTTTTATTTTGAACAGTGCAGCTCAAGCCGCAGGAAGTATTTAAAAATAATTACATTTTGTATTTGCGATAAATTGCCAAAATAAATTCCTGAGCAGTGCAACACACAAAACAGTGTTTAAACTGAGCATGCATTACAACTGCCTCTGTCTGATGCAGAGCTGAGGCAGATTACAGATATGTTCAAGAAACCCCTTTGTCAGTCATGCTGTATATCTCTCAGATCAGAAGTCATCCTAGTGATTTCTCTGAGAAGGGGACTCTCAGCAAGGGTTAACCACTTGACTTCCTTCACATAAACATCTTTATAGGCTTATCTTCAGCCCTGCTGACAGAACTCCCTTTCAGAGATTTCCTTATAAGGCCTTGGACAAAGAAAAGATTTTCCTTTTGTTTCTCAGGCTGTTGACAGGTATATGTGAAACTTACTCATCTTCCCTTGCTCTGGGATTCTGTTTTCCATACCATAAATATTAGCCTTCATCTGGATGGCAGTTCCTTTCTGAATGCAATTCCTCTCTTAAGTCAGCCTGTCTCAGGTTTTCAATCTCTGAGAGCCTCCTTAAAAACAAAAGGCAAAAAAAAATCCCTTTCATCACACAACTCTCTGCCCCATCTTCATATGCCTGACTACATTACGTGCAATGGAGATTAGATGTGTAACTGTTTTGTTTGGGGGTTTTGGGGTTTTTTTGGTTCATAAAGTAGGCATGATGCATCTGCCAATTAGAGGTCTCTGCCCTGTTGATTGCCCATCATGCTACTCAGGGAATAAAGATTCATAGCAGTTTCCATTTCTTCAGTACAGGCAGGGAACTCACACCAGTCACTTATGAGGTCAAAGAGCTCATGGGGAAATACAATGGCCAGAGCGCTCCATAGCATGCTGATGATCCTTTTGGAATCACTGCTCATCCTTGAGACACACAGGACATGTCTACATGACCAGTTAATGTGGAGCAATAAGCTCCAGTGCATATCACGCCAGAGGCGATTGCTCCTGGGTGTGCTGTTTGAACATGTGGCCGGGACCACAGCACATTGAGTCGGGGTGGAGCAGCCCCAGCTGGCAGAGAGACCAGGGGGTCAGCCTGCCAGCCTGGGGCTGCTCCATCCTGGCTCAACGTGCTGTAGGGGGGATGGCTGAGGCACAAGGGTGCTCTAATGCAGAGCTGCTAACCACAAGGCAGAATGCTTATGCTAAGCCATCCATTTGCTTATGCTAACTAACCATCTTAATTGTGTTAACCATTTTTCTGGAAAAAAGCAGCCTGTGCGCTGTGAACCAGCTACAGCGAGGAATGAGATAAGATACAGGGGCCCCAAAAGGGTGGGGATGGTACATACAACATGAGACAGAAAAGCAGACTAGAACTAAAGAACACGTAATTGGTAAAAAAATCCAAAATGAATATACGCAAAAAGGTGAATGGTGATTGGTGAAGAAGCCTCCAGAAGCTTCCAGGTTTTAGTCAAAATCCGCCCATTGACCAAAGAAGATGAGTCAAGGTCTTAGACATGCACTTATAGCAAAAAGACATGTAAATGAATGAAATGCATAGCCAATTCCATGCTAATGAAGCAAACAGTAAACAGAGGCGGAGCTTGAGATAGAAGGAGAAATGGGCAGAATAGAAGGAGGGACAGGGTGGAATAAATGTTAATGAGTATAAACCAAAGTCTATAAACAGAGGAAAAAAACTATTGTTTGTTGCTGCTCCCTGCGTTCATAGACTGGGTGTCTGTGAAGGAACTCGCCCGAAGCTGTCTCCATTCTGAATAAAGCTGTTATGAGCAATGTGTGCTGGTGCTTGCTCCCTGCTTGCTCTGGCAAATGAGTAACAGGACCCATGAGCAATTGGACTGTCATCTCCCTAGTCATTGGGCGCCACATGGAGCCGGGGTCTAACAATGTCATCCTGATAGAGGATAACCTACTACTGCTGTCAAATGCTAAGGAAAGTCACTTCAACTAAACACTCCGTAAGCAGTCTTCAACTGCATGGCTTTTTTTTTTTTTTGAGTGCCTGACCCCAAACCCTGAGGTCAGATTTGCAGAAGTGCTAAGCACTCATAGGTGCAACTAAATCAATGAGTGTGCTTTGAACATATTAAAGACTATATGACAGTATAGTCTATATGAGACCCTGAAACCTTTCACATTGTGCACCCAAAATGTGGACATGTTTTAATCATTCTTGTGCTTCTAACCTTGGAGATAATGCCACCCTTAATCTCATAGGGATTTTGAGAAGATTAATGAACATTTTTTCAGTACTTAGATATTCTGTTGGTGAGTATCATAGAGGAGAGCATGTCAAAACAATAATTCTCTCTTCAGAGTGAAGTCTGAGTAGTGTCAAATAAGGATCAGGAAATTGCATCTTTAAGAGGCTCCTGCAAAAGCCAGTTAGAACCAGTTATTTTATTGTTCCCATTATTGGAACAATACAAAACCAGTTATTGTATTGCTCCCATCCCAACAAATTCCCGTTGTGCAATGCTAATCAGTTAAAATACAGTCACTAAGACTCAGCCCCCTTGACTCTGAAAGATTTCTAAATAACGTATCATACAATAAAAGAGGTGTAGGGCCACATACTAAACAATAAGGATGAAACAAATTGTGGAAAAGCTGCTCATTAATTGAGCAATGTCCAACCTGTGCACTGAATAAAGCTGAGTTCCTGTGGAAAAAACCCCAGCATGTAGTCACATAATTAAAGATAGTCTTATTCAAACAAGGAAGAGAGTGATGAATCAAGGCTGTACAGGCAGTCTCAGTGTCTAGCATTTCCCAGTGCTTGATTGCTTGACTTTGCAACCTTATTGTTCTTTTAGAGTCATTTTTTTGTGCAGTAAATATTTGATCAGTTTCTATGGAGCAATCTTGCCTGACATCGTAATTTCAGAAAGTACAGGTTTCCTGATTAACATCTTCATTGTAAGCATTTCCCTCCTCAAATGTGACATCTGGAAGAGACATTTTCTTTGGACTCAGAGCCATCAAAGACTCAAGACAGCTGCCTGAGACGCAGCACATTACTCTGGAAATACTAATGACACCAAGAGAGAAAAAGCAGAGGCACAAGTTTCTACCAGTTTCATTAAAAACACTTGTTGTCCCATATATTCAATCACAGAGCCAGAAGATACCTTTGTCTAAGTACCCACCAGAGAGACCATGGGTAAAAAGATACCAGAAATATACTGGGATACCAAAGCCAATTTGGAGGCTTTGAAAACATTTTTAGCTATGGCAATTAAGTTAGAGACTAGAGACTATGTTCCTACTTTGGGTTATTCAATGCTGTGTTTGCGTATGGCTCCACACTACAATTATGTGATTTCTTTTAAAGTAAATTTGCAGAAAAATGGAGTCTTCGGGAGACTTAAGCTATTTATAAATGTAGGTCAAATTCAGCAAAAAGTCCTGGCTGCAAAAAAAAAAAGGAATGCATTCTGAAAATGTAGAAATATTTCATCACAGCATTTTCAAAATGAAACTCATCCTGTCAGAAATAGCAGTGTTTCCTTCCCACAAGAGACATTTTTAATTTTGCAGTGCCAGGTTCCGTTTAATAAATTACCAAAATTAAAAAGAAGAGAATGACAAAAAGGTTAAACGACACCTAAAATTTTGTTTGGTGTCAAATCAAATGTTTCTAATTGACTCCAAATTTTCATTTCCATTTTCTGTAGATTTCTGTTTTGGTTCAACCCAACCCGATTTTTAAAAAAATTTTCAGTTCAACAGCTCCCAGCTATTTTCCAACTCTTAAATGCTGGCTACCATTTTCTAGGTATTTTAAAAATCCCTTGGCAGTTTCTTTGCAGTTAACCCAGACTCTTACTCAGGTATGGCTCTTGCCTCTCATCCTCTCTACATACAAAGCCTTCTGACCCAAGCAGGGTGATGCATTAAATGAGGCGGCTTCAGCTGGGGATATAATTTGGAGCTCAGGTTCTATCGCTCAAGTCCTATCAGTGTATCAGTGCCTAACCACCATGTCTCCATGCCCCTCATAGGAGAGAGATTTTTTTACAGTTCACTGAGAAAGAATCACAGACCACATCAGCTTGCTGCAGTACCAATAAATGCCACGTGCCTCCAGACATCTCAGTGACACACGTGGGCAGATCTAGGATTTTGAAAGGTGAAGTGCAGAAGATGTGGTGCATCATCACAAATAACACAACACACCTTTTTTCTCCAGATGAAAAGAAACTAGAAGCTTTGCTAATATGCTAGGGGCCTAGGGGTATATTATTCAGTTGAAGATCAAAGCAAAAAAGAAATATTACTGTACTGGAATGTGTGTTCATTTACCATATCATATTATATATAAAAACCACAACACACTAGGCAAAAAATAATCAAAAGATACTGTTTCTTCAATCCTGTTGCCATTAGAATTAAATCTACATCTCTTTCAGATTCAAAAAGCAAAATCTACCCTTCTGGAGCATGTTGACAGAGCAATGCTTCAGTGAAACTTATTTCCATACCTGAGTTGATGTTCACCTGAGTGAATACTCGTAGCTAGAGTTAGAAACAGTCTGCAGTACTGTGAAATAGGCTGCCCCCCTCTACACATTACATGTATTGTGCAATTACCTGCTTAATGGTACAATTAATTTAGACAGATTACACGTGCAAAGTAAATTATCATGCCATAAAACAGTCCAT
Organism: Crocodylus siamensis; assembly: GCF_052110815.1. Lineage (NCBI taxonomy): Eukaryota > Metazoa > Chordata > Crocodylia > Crocodylidae > Crocodylus > Crocodylus siamensis. The sequence continues at coordinate 242,637,232 of NC_143397.1, read as the reverse complement.
CCAGCCATAAAGTTAGAGCTGGAAAACATATAATAACCTTATAGGTGGTTTCTATCCAGCTTTAATTTGTATGTGCAGCACAGTATGCCCCCACAGCTAGGAGCCCTGTCAGCTGACAGGCCTCCCAAACACAGGGATGCATCATGCACAGCCGCAGTTGGGAGTCCTGCAGCTGCAGGACTCTGAGCCAATGCAGCATCCCATTCTCAGCCAGCTACCCACAGCCATGGCAGCTCACAGGGTGCTTCTGCAGCTGTAAGCCCCAACAGCTAATGGGAGCTTGCTACTTGCCAGGGCAGGGGTAGTTGGGGTTGCTATCACTGGCAATAAGGCATGATTGGATCTGATGCTGGATCCCACAGTCACACCTCCTGCCATGCACATGCAGCATGGCAGGAGGCACAATTGTATACATCATACATAAGAACCTCTCACACCTTCAACTGAATGTCTAGAGGGGCTCACAGGTGCTACATTATCAGGCCAGCTGAACTGCAGAAGAAAGGATGGCTTGATTAGTGAAACATCAAGACCATTAAAAAAGGAGAGAGGACCATTAACATCTGTGGAATAGAGTTTAGAAGGAACCAGGTGGATTATAACGAATCATGAAGTCAAGTGAAATCAAGTACTGCCTGAATAGTAATGCTGCCACCGCAAGACAGTTGGTTTTAAACATAGGGTGGACCTGGAATCAAAGTGGGGGTGGGACTGCACCACTGCTCCTCCTGGGATCCACCCGTGGTGATGCACAAGAGTGAGCGGAGCATCAGCACTCAGGTAAATCAGGGAACTGGGGTAAATCGTAGCAATATGACTGTTCATAGCAGGAGCAAGCTAAACCAGGTACCTATCATTAGGATGAACTCTAAAATGAAGGCATGCTCAAAAGAGCAAAGTCTTTTTTGTGTCTTCTGCCTTGACTAATGCTGATTTCCCTCAGTGTGCACTACTTAAATTTTGTTGCTGTTTTATGTATATGTATGCCATATTCTGGCTGCTGTTTTATGTATATAGTTTGTTAAATGCTTTGCATTCCTGCAAAGGGAATAATATGATTCATCAGTAGTTCCCATTTATCTTACTCACCCTGCTGATATGCTCTGTACAGCGTCTGCTCTGTGAAACACAAAGGGCTTTTAAAGAGAGCAAAACACTCATTAGGAAAATCATCTGTGGAATGTAAAAGGTGCACATTACATGCATACTTGCAGCATGCAAATATATCCCACTGGTCAGATCTTTGTAAAGCAAAGCACTGCCCTGCATGCATAAAGCTCTAAGAAGACAACAGGAGTGGGAAAAAATCACACATGATAGGTTCAGAGTAGTCCCACTGCTTACGGCACTCCTTGAAGGCACTCAGATTCGACAGTGTTGAGAGCAGCGTAAGAACCTCTACAGGATAAAAAAGAGCAGTGTCTGTTATATATCCCCTTCTGTGCCCAGCCACCGAAGGAGGTAAGCCTGTTACAGCACTCGGTTGGTGAGCTGGGCTCTTTAGCTCAAGTTTTAGCCACTTATGCCTTGAGCTCAGGAGGTCCCCTGTTCAATCTCTGTAGGCAGCTCTCACACAAACATTATCCACGCATAGAAGAGGAGAGGGGGAAAAAAAACCAACTCCATTTCAGAAACTGTGCAATCTTCCAGGCTTTTAGAGTAAAATGGAATGGTATTTAAAGAAAGTTCACTGTGCACTCGAAATTTCCGTGAGGTAACTGGTAACTTTGAGATGTCTTTTGTCTCTTAATATTTAGTAGGAAAGACTGATACTGTACCACAGAATGAGAGTTTATTTCCTATAGCTTGCACATTAGCAAGCTGCAATGCAGATAATTCTGGTCCAAGCATGGCCAAGTACAAACATTCAAAAAGGCCGAGGAATTGATCTAACTTTAGCAGTTTTCTATAAGTAGCCTAAGTTAAATCAGTAGCCCTTTGGTGGGCTGGGGTGGGGAGGGAGCACAGAGGCTGCCTGCACCAGTTGGGGCTAGCGGGTCGGGGATGCTCCTTCACACCTCCCAGCATGGCTCCCTCAGCTGCCAGAGACTGTCAAGCACAGCGGAGCATGCCCCCCACCCCCCTGCCACGTCATCATGGACCCTTTCCCATGCCCAACCCTTGGTTTCCAGAAAAGCCGCAGAATAAGTGACCTCTGTCATGAGTTAGACATGTCCCGGCCTGCCTGTACCCTGCCATGGCATCCTGCCACCCATGCCCAAGCACAGACACCCAGGAGCTGAAGCATGCCCTGCTTGTCACCTTGCACAACTCTCACCAGAGGCTGCGGGACATCATGCATGCCCACCTGGACATGACCCAACAACTGGTCCCCGTGGCTCTGCAGTTACTATATTTCCAGATCCAAAAAGGGGACAGCTGTCACATGTTGGGGGGGACTATGAAGGCGGGGGGGGGGGGCAGTGACATGGCAGTACCCTGCACCTGCCCCTGCTGCTGCCTCTCACTGCCGAGCCACAGCCCTGCCCCCCCAGCCCTGCCAGTGCCCCTCACTCCCAAACCACAGCACTCCGCCCTCCTGGGCCATGATGGTATCGGTCACTGCTGACCCACAACTCCCCCTGCTCAGCCCCAACCCTGCTGGTGCCCCTCACTCCCAACCCGCAGCCTCCTGGTGCCACCAGTGCCCCTCAGTCCCCACCCACAGTCATCCCCCCAGCCCTACCGGTGCCCCTCATTCCTGGCCTGCAGACCCCTGCCCCCCCCCCCAAATCCTACTGGAGAGGCCCCGGGTGTCCCCATCCTGACTGGGCTGGAGTGCAGTGACTTTGATTCATGCAGGCAGCAGCAAGAGTGCATGTGGCCCCAGCACAGGTTGGAGGGAAAAGGAGGGGAGGCTTGTGGCACCCCCTGCCCTGGGATGGGGGTGTTGTGCCAGGCAGCCTGGGCATGGCCTCTCTCCTTTCCCATGACCCTCACCCCATCAGCATCTCCTGGCTGCTCAGTCCCTGTGAGCCCAGGCACTAGCCCCTGTGCTACTGGCCAGCCACAAAGTTCCCCACTGCCCTCAAAGGGCTCCTCACCCCTTTCCCCACTGGAGGGCCAGGCAACCTCCCATCCCCGTCCCCACTTCCCTGCCACAGCCCCAGCCCCCGCCCTGACCAAATGTCTGAGATTTTGCTTTGCTCCACTGGTGGGAGCAGAGGGAGGGTGATTGGAGGCAGCAGGGAGCACCACGTGAGTCTGTGCCGCCTCTGCAGCTGCAGGAAGGTATGTCTGTGCTCCTTGCTGCATCCTATTGCCCTCCCCCTGCTCCCACCAGCGGAGCAAAGCAAAATCCTGGACATTTGGTCAGATTTAAAAAAAACAACACCCAGATGGAGATCAGAGGACTCAAAAAGAGGACGTGTCTGGGAAAACCCGGATATACAACAACCCTAGTGGCACATGGCTTCATGCCCCAGAGCCAGCAGCTGAACGTCCTGTACAGGGCCACCCCATCCTTCACCTGCTAAGTGTCCTGGACTGGGCCACCAACTCGCATGTGACCAACAAGGACAAGGTCATCAAGGACTCCATTATGTTGGCATCATGCATGAACTTATACTGCATCTTCATCCATTTGGTCTTGGCACAGCACTGCTCCCAATACCTTTTCTGGCCTCACGCCTGCATCTGCTGGGAAATGCTCTTGAAGATAGCCCTGTTCTGGTGCCTTTTCTGAAGTTGGTGACAGGTCGTCTCCTCACCCCAGATGGCAAAGAGGCCCCCTTCATCTCCTCATAGGCCCACTTGTGTGACTGGGGTTGTTAGTGGAGGAGGGCAGATGGTGTCATCTATGGTCTGAGGCAGTGCCTGTGGGTGTCTCAGCACCACGGGTGGCTGAGTGAGGGTCTGGCTGTCAGGGGATGGATCGAAAGATGGGTAGAAGGATAGAAGGAGCTGTGGAGGAACATAGGTATGGGTCCCAGAGTATGGCTTTTCTTCTCACTGCAGCTAGGAATGGCCCCTGCTGCAGCATGGCGAGGGCTCCACCCCTCAGCCCAATCCTCCAACCTCAAACTTTCCAGGGGCTTCCAGCAGAAACCCCATGATTCTAGCAATGCCCTACTCCCTGGTCTGGAAATTTCCAGTGTAATTTACCTGCAACATGGAGACATGTGGCCATGCCCCACCTGTTTCTGAACTTTCCAGGGGAATCTGCCTGGCTGCTCTAGCTTGGAAGATCAGTGTCCCCCACACATAATGTTACCTCAGTAGTCTGGGACACTGCAGCTGCAGGCCAAATATCCCTTGCAGCACCCCAGGTGCCCATGGCCTGGGTACCTGCTGGCCATGGCCAAGCCACAGAGGTCACAGGATTGCCTTCATGTAGGCCTAGTCCCGATATTCTGCCCCCCACCATCCTGACCCACCAGAGGAGACTGTCCACACCAGCTCCTGCTTGGAGGGGTGGGGGGTTCATGCTGGGGTCCACGTGGAGGGTGCCTAGCTCTGGCCACTGCAATATGGTATGAGGGAGCTAGGGTTGGGGTTTGTGGGTCTGTCCCTACGTGTGGGGTTATGGGGGGAGTGGCTGGCTGGGTGTGCCTTGTTGGATCTGCAGGAGCCAGGGTTGGCAGACATGGGCCTGTATCCACGTGTGAGGGTTCTCCTGGGCTCAGTGTCAGGTCTGTGGGTATATCATGGGGTATGGGGACATGGCCCCAGGACTTGGGTGCCCAGGTACCGGGGCTCATGCAGGAGACACAGATGCTCATACAAGAGACACAGACAACCCTTCGGGAGGGCAAATCTGGGCGACCACCCTGGCCTCCGTGCTTTTGGGGGCCCCATGGACAGTGCTGTACAGGCCCTGCCACTGCCCTGCCACCACTGCCACCAGCTTCTGCCAGTGGTCACCACCACCCCCACTGCTGACACTGCCACCAGCTTCTGCAGGCAGTCGCCACCCCCTGCTTTCCTGCTGCTGTCTTCTGCAGGTGGTTGCTACCCCCTCCCCCACCAGCCCCACACAGGCTGATATGTCTCGGGCCCTGCACACCCCTAGGGATGGCTCTACTCCTGCCTGTGGGAGGATGCATGAGGCAGGGCTAGAGAGAGGGGCTGTGATGGCTCGGCTCAGAGAGCTCGGGGGTGGGTGCATGGACAGAGCAGCCAAGTGTGGGCCAAGTGTTAGTGTGCCTTCCTGCAAGGGAGAAACAGTGGAGAGCCACAGAGGAGGTGTGGATGCCAGTGGACAGAAATCAAACTTGAATGGATCTCGTACAAAATAATGATTCACCTGTCTAACCTAAATCAATTAGATTTGAGTGCACATCGATCCAAGTCTATCTTAGTCTGCATTCCACCATTTTTAGGCCAGTCTGTGTGCACCAAATTTCTGTATTGGCATACATTTAGATTGATTTCCAATCAATTAGACTGGTATAAGTATGATGTCTGTACTAGGTAGGGGTGTGCAAAGCGGGCCCTATTCAATTCTGATCGGGGCAGTGATTTGATTCATTGATTTGGATCATTGTCCCTGATTCGGTTCAGCTGAATCTGAATCTGAAGATTCAATGCTGATTCGGAGTATCAACGATTTGGCCAAAGACATAGCTTTAAAAGCTTTTTCTATTTACCTTGAGGTAGCAGGTGCAGCTCATGAATGCTGCAATGCTGAGGTGGATGGAGCGTCTCACAGGAGCGTGGGGGGGACCCTCCACGTGCTCAGCATGTACTTTTGGTCCTGGAAGTACTTCTGGTCCACTTTCAGGTCTGCCAGGGAGTGTGCTGGGGGACCCCTGTGCCTGCTCAGCTCGGCAGTTGGCCATGGGGGGACCCTGGGTGCCCCCCCCCGGACCCAGGAGGGACTAGTCGCTGAGCCAGGGAGGTGTGGAGCAGGGGTGCCCCGCATGCTTCCCAGTGGACCCAGAAGTGGACCGGAAGTGATTCTGGTCCACTTCCGGGTCTGCTGCTGAGCACGCTGGGGACCCCGCCATGCTTCTGTGGGACTCTCCATGTGCCCCAGCATCACAGCATCCACAAGCCCCCTGCTACCTAGAGGTACGTAGAAAAAAAATTTAAAGCTGTGTCTATGTCCGAATCTTTCCAAATCTCTCCAAATTGATTCGTAGGGTTCCAATTCAATTTGGAGAAATTAAAGGGTCCTTTGATTTGATTCGGCGATTCAGCCACCAAATCAGGCCAAATCTCAGCCGAACAGAATCAGGGACTGAAGCTTTGCACAGCCATAGTACCTGGCCTAAACATGGCAGTGACAGTACTAGCTGCCAATAGAAGTTGATTATTTCCTTTAGTGTTAAGATAATCAGATTGTTATGAACAAAAAACAGTCTTCTGATCAGTCAACAGGCAAAAATGTTGACGGATTATTTTATGGATCTTTTGTCGTTAATATATATCAGTTAAATAGAAGTGTAATATTAAAGGGCAGCTTATTAGAGTTATCTGGCCAAGAAGATTTAATGATTAGACAAATTTTCACTTTCCCCTCAATGCAGAGCTTTGTCACTCAAATTACACTCTGGAAAATTAATATTATTAAAGCCAGGGACTTTTAACAAGCAGAAAGCCAATAACTTCAACCTTAAAAGATAGTCTTTACTTTCCATATGTGTTTTAGTCCTATTGACCTTATTGATTTGGCTTTAAATGTTAATTTAGGAAAACAAAGACTCTCACACTGGCACAAATTGGAAAAAAAAACACACAACAGGATGTTTCCTTAGGTATGTCTACAGTGAGGATTGCAGTGTAGTGTAAGCATACCCAAAGCTATCTTTAAATGAGTGACTTTGATTATTGGAAGAAGTCTTGATCCAGCTTAATGGAGCTCTGTACAGGCTCAACCCTGGCTGTTGCAACTTGCTGCATCACAGGATCACAGACATTCAAGGTAAAAAAAATTTACAAGGACACCTAGTCTATAAAGGAGATATCAGCCCCTATCTTTGTAATGGATAACCTAGCTACACAAGTGCTGGGAAGGCAACCAAAAAAAGAAACAAACCTTGCCAGAAGTGAGCTGGAAGAATGGCAAGTAATTTCACCCATCACACTATCAAACAGTCAATGTTGCAAAGAAACCCACTCTTCATGTTATATGGAGGGGAGTAAGTGATGCTTTTGATGTTTTGTCTCTTATCTGTGCCTTACTTTCCAGATCTAGTGATTTACTGCATTGAGTTAATTCAGTCTTCAGTCCTATGAGTCTATATTAAAAACTGCAGACTCCTGCACATGGGAAGAGCAGATTTTATCCAGGCTCCTTACCTGAGATCATTAGCTGTGTAAGTGCAGCTGATATTAATACTGCTTTTCCATTGTTTTACCCTGCACACAATAAATCTCTTACATGGCCAGCTTATTAAATGTTACTTGCTACAAAAATTGCTCTAAGATCTAAATGTGCTGAATATGTAAAGTTCAGGAAACAAACTCTACAGTCCAAATATATACAAGTCCAGTTGACACACTGCAGAAGCTGGGATTATTTGCAATTTTTCTGTCTTGATCCAGTTCAGCAACTGCACTTGCTAAAAAAGCCTTTTTTGATTAGAAAAAAAGAATGCATGTATCATCAAAATAACAATTCCTAACATAAATAATCCAGTTTTTCCTGTATGTAGTTGGATTTCTTGTAGGGGAAAAAAACCTGATACTTTTCCATTTTTCAGTTTTCACCCAACTAAAATTGCAAACCCTGATATTATTGGATCCATTTCACTGCAGTTCAGGTTAGGTGGCCCACTGAGATCCAGCTGAGGCTTGAATGCTGCTTGTTGGATGCTGGGATGCAGGAACGCTAATATAATAAAAGCCTTGGTCCATCTGTCTGTCTGTCCACAATGCTTTTGCCCAACTGCGCATACATCGGCTTGGCAATGGGCCAGGTGGGCGTGGGCGGGGCCAGCTGAGTTTAAATGGGAGCCCCTCCATGGGCTCCACCTCTTCTTGCAGCCCTCCGTGCAAGGGCTCCCCCTGCCTCACCTCCACAGAGGCTCCTTTTAACAGCGTCCTGCTCTTTTTAAACCCTTTGATCAAGGCCCAAGCGGGTTGTCCCTGGTTTCCCTTTGCTTTGTACAGCCCCAGTAGGCACTTCAACCAGGATGGCTCAACGGTGCCATGTGCTGCACAACCATAGAATAAAAGTTGCATCCTTGTTCCTATCCATCTATTCTTGCAAACTAAAAGAGGAGCTTCTATTCAGACCTGTTTGTATCTAAATACAATAACTTTTGTGATGGACCTTGAAACCATTTGAAGAGAGCAAAGCCCAATATAACCCAAGTCTGTCTACCATTCTTCCATGGTGTGTCCAGAAATACTCTGACAAGTATATGTCATCTGCTTATTAGGACTCCCACCACACCAAAGCCTCAGCTCTGCCCTCTCAGGGATGCTACTTTACGTGTTCCTAAGGCCATGCTAAGTTCATGACTGCCTAATTTCTAGGTTTTGGTGCATACTAGGCAGGAATTGTGTGCTTCTTTTCAGTGACAGGCCAGAGTTTGCTATAGAGGCAATGCAAACATGGCCTTAGTTTATAAGGGAGGTGTGGTGGTTTTTTTTTTTTTAACAACTGCCTTCACATTTCTGCTTCACATAACAAGGAGCAATTAAAAGCAAAAGAGGAATGCACTTTTCCTGAAGAATTTGCAAGCTATTCTTACACAGACACTTATATCAACATGGAACAGTGCCAATTTGTATATGAAAGGTGCAGGAAACAAATCCACATCAAGTTTCTCTGCCAAGATGAGCTTGGGATGAGTCGAAAATGTGCCTTCTTGTTTTGTGATTGGTCATGTTTTTCCCCCACAAAAGGGTGAACAAATCTGTTCAATCAGAACAGTCTTTGCTTCACACTGATGGACAAGGCAGGAAGAAAAAGCAGCAGAAAGAGAGCTCAGGTCTGAATTTTCTCTATATTTGGATGTCCCCTGCCATGAAGGGCTGGACTCAGGCTTCCTTCTGGCCCCTCTGCTTTCCCACAGATGGAGGAAAGGGGCAGGAGAGCTGGCAACAGGCCTTCTCCATGAACACAGGGTGCTGCTGTGCTGCCTTCACAGATGCCCCAATGCAAGGAGCACCCTGAGGAAGATGGGGGCACTGACAGGGGTGAGGTAGAGATGAAAAGAGCCCTGATACATGGGGAGAACATATCCTGACGAGTCCGCTCTGATTGTCTCACTGCTACCATGTGTGATGATGGGAAGCTACCCAGCCTGCTTATTAGCACCTGACGGCAGAGAAGACTGATTGGTAGAAAAATGGATCTTAAAAAGATGAACAGAATTGTTAGGTATCCGGGTCATAGCCATATACTGGTCTAGAGGCAAAAGGAATCAGGACTCATGGTAGAGGAGATATCTTTTATTAGACCACTAGATTTTTGCCAAAAGATTTCTTTAATTGCTAAAATAACAATGGAATTGTTAAAAGAATTTGTATGTCCACACTGCAAAAGAGCAATGCCAAGAGCTTCTCTCCGTCCAATCTGTAATTGCCATACGAGCCACACAGAACTTATCTTTCCTAGCTCTCCCCACAGATGGAAGTTGGAGTTTCAGTAAGTTTTGTCAAAACTTTTGAGAAACAACGACCCCAAGAACTTCTAAGGAACAGCTGAACCTTCTGTTTTATGGCTCCATTACAATGGCATTTTTCTTGCTTTCCTCCCATTCTATTTTCCCCTGTTCTTTATTGTTTACCCAAAAGTGGATTTTCATTAGATTGGCATTAGAGAACAATTTTCCTAAGCAATCAGATTACAAAGAAACCCCTGCACCGCCAGCCCTGTCACACAGTGAGCTTTTGTACTCAGCACACCCAGGAACTCTGGGTGCATTTGCAATGAGACAGAGCTTCACACCTCAGGAGACCAGTCAAGAGCTCTCGTCTTAATTAATACTACACAACAGCTTCAGAAACAGAGTGACTAATACCTGCCTCACTTTCAGATCACACGTTGTTGTATACCTGAGTTATTTGCCGCAAAAGACTTCAACCTTTGATGGAAAAAATAGCAGTCTCTTAGACGTGAAAATCAAGGCTGTGCTTTCCAAAGGTCTGTAGGAAAAAGGTCATCAAGACAGTAATTGGCCTGAACAGAGTATTATGGGATGGGCCTATGCTCTACGCCTTCCTTACTTCCTGTTTAGTCTGAAGTAGTTCCTTCCCTTCCCCCTATTGTTTATGACAAGGATAAAATGAAACAGCAAGTTCCTGCAGTATTGTGACCAGAGAGTCATTATTAGGTACTTTCTTAAAGAACCTAAAGGAATTTGGGTGCCCACCTCTCCTTCAATTTTAATTGAAGTTGGGACAGCCAGGTCCATTTAGCTGTTTTGAAAATCCTGGCCTGTTTGTGTTCAGTACCTTCAACAGAGATCTGTAGATATAACCCTACAACCAGTCGGTCAACATATGTTACTAATTCTCTCCCATGCTTCATCCACAAGATTTGCTCCTTAAACTCTTTGGTCCAAATTCTTGTCTAAGTCCTGGAATATAGCAACACATCTCAATGGCCCCAACTTGCCGTAGCTGAGCATCAGAACCACTGGGGACAATTTGACTAAGAACTTAATAAAAATGTTGAGATTGAGGCCAGCTGAAAAGGGGGGAAATCTTTTTTTCTTGGGGCTACCTTATGTAGAAGTTATCATTTAGAGATGCTCCCTAACAAGACACCAAGAAAGTTGGGAATTGAGGGATGGTCCCTCAGTTAGTTAGTTAGCTAGTTAGTGGAAGAGAATGAGTCTGCAGAGGTTGTTTATTGCTCCACAATTTCTTGACCCCAACGATCACTACACCTCACAAGCAATTGACACACGTTTCAGAGCCCTTGGTGATATCATGGTGAAGATAATGTTGCTCAGATGCTGCTACCGTTAACATGGGTCTAGTTACTGATCTGCTACTGAATTGGATGTCAGTGAACTGAGAACAAACATGAACTTGCCTGGATATATTTTATAAACCAAGTAGGTTGTGTTAATCTGTAGAGATCCTGTTTTTTTGAAACACTAGCTCTTGTCAGCATGAAAAAGTTCTCATCTGACCCACAGGAAAATCCAGTGCTATGCTTTGACATTGTTTCCTTCATGTACATAAAATCAAAGAGCCATTGTCCAGAGAGACAGTGTAACGTGGCTATAAAGAGACTGTGGCACGGAGACCCATGGAAACAAATGACAGGGAGCCATTTTGATGACAACTGATTGGCAATCAAGTTGTAGGGAATAATCACATTTGTATGGCTGGGGGTTCTTTCTCCTGCCCCTGAGCAGTCTCCATTGAGCCTCGGTCAGATTTTCTCTCATCTTCTAGCTTGTCATACTCTTCTTTCACTTCTTCATGCTTCCCAGGAAAGAGAATATTGATGGCACTGAGTGTCTACGCAACTGTATGTTGTACGTCCGCTCTTTTTTACATGGACATATAGATTTGCCATGGTATAACTTATTTGAATCCAGCATACAATTACCCTGGGGGAAAAAAATGGGGGTAAACTATACTGACACAAGTTGTGCCTGCAGCTTATGGACATGGCACAGGTTATTACTCACTCTTCTGCCACCAACTACATGCAGCTACTCTGGAATAGCTGTATGTCTGCTCACTCCAGAGTCCCAGTGTAATTTATATCAGAATACAGAACTAATATAAGTAATAGTGGTGCAAATGTTTCATGTGTCTAGGCCCTGAGTTTCCTCCAACTCTGCTGAGTTCAGGGGAGCCTGGGTGCAGCTCCATCTTTTGCCAGTCTCAAGTCTTCCTTTAGAGCTACTTATGCCTTGTGCTCCTCCTTTGCACAGGGATAAACTTTATACATTTACAGTGGAGTCCCACAAGTGTTAAGAGGAGCTAAATTCTTATACTGAGAAGACAATGGGAGCCCTGTGGGTTTCAAGTTGTTGAAACAGCCTGTTACAGGGAGACAAAACAACCATTATAAAAGCTGTTACCATGATCAATGAAAAGCTCTCTGTTGACTTTCAAGGGTATTGGATCAGGCCCCTAGTCTCTTAGAAGACTGTTCTCCTCGCCACAAACACAAAGCAAATATTGCCTCTTTTCTCCAAAAGAAAACATAAAACACAGTTTTATTTGCAGGGTGCTACAGACCATCTTTTCTCCACAGAGCTGACAGAAGAAACAGACCCAATGGTGTAAAAAGAGCTGGCTTTGGTTTTTACATCTCTCCTCAGCCCCAACAAGGCAGAGGCTGATCTTTCTGCTGAAAAAGGAGCAAGTAGGAGAACCACTGAGATCACGCCAAGAAATGAAGCTTGTGCCGAGCTACCGTTCTAGCTTCACTTAATCTCCTTGTTCTGTGGAATGGATGAGGAAGCTGAAATCTACACAGAAAAACTCAGTGTACCAAGTCAGTGCTGATACCAGCAGTCAGTAAAGCCTCCTTATCCCTCTATAGAATTAAACCTTTGTTATAATAAATGTGGCCTTCTGAAATAAAAGTTTGACACTTCCCATAGCTTATCAGTAGCATTTCTTCCAGTCCTTTGTGCAACTGAAAGAGCTTTGCAGAATGTAACCGAAAAAGACAAACAGAGCCTTAAGGTATGTGTGGGGGACAGAGGGGGGGTGGAAATTTTCTCTGGTTCTGGCTTTATGCTACAAGATACTATGGGTGTGCAAAATGGGCCGTATTCGATTTGGATTTGGATTCGGCCCTAATTGGGGTCAGTAATTCAGTTCATTGATTCGGATCTCTATCCTTGATATGATTTGGCCAAATCCGAATCTGAAGATTCAATGCTGAGTCGGAGAATCAGCGATTCAGACACAGACACAGCTTTAACTGTTTTTTCTACATACCTTGGGTACCAGGCATGGCTTATGAATGCTGCAGTGCTGGGGCAGATGGACAGTCCCACAGGAGCATGCCCCCCCCATGTGCTTGGCAGCAAACCCAGACATGGAAGGGAAGTACTTCCAGTCCACTTCTGGGTCCACCACTGAAAGCACAGGGACCTGCCCCGTGCCCCCCAAACTGGGCAATTGGCCATGGGGGGATCCCAGGTGCACCCCCAGTCACCGAGGAGGACCCGGGTAACTATAGGCCAGTCAGTCTCACCTCCATCCTTGGCAAAATCTTTGAAAAAATCAAGGCTCACATCTGTGAGAGCCCGGCAGGACTAATTATGCTGAGGGGAAACCAGCACGGGTTCGTGGCAGGCAGATCGTGCCTGACCAATCTAGTCTCTTTTTATGACCAGGTCACAAAACGCCTCGACGCAGGAGGAGGGGTGGATGTCGTATACTTGGACTTCAGGAAGGCCTTTGATATGGTATCCCACCCCATACTGGTGAACAAGTTAAGGGGCTGTGACTTGGATGACTGCACAGTCCGGTGGGTGGAGAATTGGCTGGAGGGTCGCACCCAGAGAGTCGTGGTGGATGGGTCGGTTTCGACCTGGAAGAGTGTGGGCAGTGGGGTCCCGCAGGGCTCGGTGCTTGGACCGATACTGTTTAATGTCTTCATCAGTGACTTGGACGAGGGGGTGAAATGTACTCTGTCCAAGTTTGCAGATGACACTAAGCTATGGGGCGAAGTGGACACGCCGGAGGGCAGGGAGCAGCTGCAAGCAGACCTGGACAGGTTAGACAAGTGGGCAGAAAACAACAGAATGCAGTTCAACAAGGAGAAATGCAAAGTGCTGCATCTAGGGAGGAAAAATGTCCAGCACACCTACAGCCTAGGAAATGACCTGCTGGGTGGCACGGAAGTGGAAAGGGATCTCGGAGTCCTAGTGGACTCCAAGATGAACATGAGTCGGCAGTGTGACGAAACCATCAGAAAAGCCAATGGCACTTTATCGTGCACCAGCAGATGCATGACAAATAGGTCCAAGGAGGTGATACTTCCCCTCTATCGGGCGCTGGTCAGACCGCAGCTGGAGTACTGCGTGCAATTCTGGGCGCCGCACTTCAAGAAGGATGCGGATAACCTGGAGAGGGTCCAGAGAAGGGCCACTCATATGGTTAAGGGCCTGCAGGCCAAGCCCTACGAGGAGAGATTAGAGAAACTGGACCTTTTCAGCCTCCGCAAGAGAAGGTTGAGAAGCGACCTGGTGGCTGCCTATAAGTTCATCAGGGGGGCACAGAAGGGAATTGGTGAGTATTTATTCACCAAGGCGCCCCCGGGGGTTACAAGAAATAATGGCCACAAGCTAGAAGAGAGCAGATTTAGATTGGATATTAGGAGGAACTTCTTCACAGTTCGAGTGGCCAAGGTCTGGAACGGGCTCCCAAGGGAGGTGGTACTCTCCCCTACCCTGGGGGTATTCAAGAGAAGGTTGGATGTTTTTCTAGCTGGGGTAATGTAGGCCCAGCACTCTTTCCTGCTTATGCAGGGGGTCGGACTCGATGATCTATTGAGGTCCCTTCCGACCCTAGCATCTATGAATCTATGAATCTATGAATCTATGAATCTATGAGCCAGGAGGGTGCAGGAGGCCCCACCGCACGGTCCCTGGCAGATCCAGAAGTGGACCAGAAGTGCTTCTGGTCCACTTCCAGGTCTGCTGCCAAGCATGCTGGGGAGCCCCACTCCATGCACCCCACCGTCACAGCACTCATGAGCTGCCTGGTATCTTGAGGTATGTAGAAAAAACATTTAAAGCTGTGTCTATGTCCGAATCATTAAATCTTTCCGAATCTCTCTGAATTGATTTGGAGGGTTCCGATTCGATTTGGAGCAATTAAAGGGTCTCCTGATTCAGTTCAGATTTGGAGATTCAGCCACCAAATCGGGCCGAATCTCCGCCAAATTGAATCATTAACCGAAGCTTCGCCCAGTCCTACAAGATACTCTGTTCCAAGACACAAGAATAAACAAACTATTTCCAGTGCTTTGAGTGGGCCCATGGGGTTAGATAGAATGGTAATTTTTACACTTCACTGAGAACAAAGACAGGTTTAGGCATTCTTCCCTACTAAAACCAACTTCCTGAAAATTAGTGGGTAGTGGACAAACATACAGATTAGCAGAGTTGATTGTAGATAAAGGGAATGAATGGAGTATCTTTTCCAGGGGTTACACCTGAACCTACCTCCATCTTTTCCCTCAGTATGTTAAGTGGAGGCCATGCCATAAAGTTATATCAACAGCCTAAAAGAAGTTGCAGTGGGACCCAAGTGAAGGACTGGGTGTCCAGCTAAAGGGAATTAGTAGGCAATAATACAGGGAGATTCCAACATAGGGGATTAGTTTATAGCACATTTACTATCTAAGCTGTATGTATTGGGTTTTGATGGAGAGAGTGAATGACTATACAGCTAACTGAGTCAGTGTGCTGAGGCTTAGGACTATGGGCATAGACAGAAGTGCAGCTCCCTGTTTAATTCCATATTGTCTCAGCTAAGAAACTACATAATGATTCCCCTGTGCATGAGACTCTCCTTTGCACCTATTTCAGATCTCACACTGAAAAGGGTTATAAAAATGCTTTTTCGGGAGCCTGTCAACACCACCCATGGCACTGGCTCAGACTAACCACTAAAGGAAGACACCCAAGGTCTGACAGTGCTTCCACCCTGACCCTACCAGCTCTGGAACTAACAGGGCCTAGGCACCAAGACTTGAAATTGAATCTTCCACATGTCAACACAAGCTAGATTTGGATGATGGCCTGACCTGTCACTATTTTACTTGAAATTTACCCTTGAGCAGGGCCTGGGACACTCTGACAGTGAGAACTTAAGTGGTGCATAGGTTTTATGCTATGCCTGTGCACAGGCAGATCTCATCATTTGTAAGGGAGGTTCGAGTATGGCACGCAATACCTTTTGCCTTGCACACAGCAACAGGTATAGTTAATGACACAGTGAATGGCATGCTAGTCACAGTTAATGATGCAGTGAATGGAATACTGGCCTTAAAAGCACCATACAATAGAGAGCAGATAGCATGAAATAAAGCAGATTAGTTGGCAGGGGGGTTGCCTACTGGTATTAAGGAGAATTGGTGTCAGCCAACTGTAAGCACTTATTGTGAAAGTCTCAACTTCCTCAAAAGGGATTTCTACTGTTAAATCCTTTAGTGGTTATGAAATTACAGTCAGAAGTAATCCAGTGCTAATATGCCATTCTATTTTTGACTTTACAGCAATATATGTAAATGGAATTCAAATAAGACAAGTTCAATAGTAAGAAACCCATTTATGCTTATCTGAATATATCACATTTTCAGTTCTATTTCCTCATTGTATCTATACTGTAGTTAAAGTTGCTGTATCCATGTAGCTGATTGTATTGAGATGGATGGCCAGCTAAAAATGAAAGTTTAGCCACAACTTGCAGCATGAAAGGCATGGGTTTCTTTTATTTTTTTTCAGTTCTTTATCAAACAATATATCTTTCTCCCCTGCTCAATTATACTTTATTTTATATTTAAAGAACAACTAACTCCTGGAAATACAGAGATAAATCCCCTCAGAAATAATGTCTTTGTTTATTGTATATCTTTTTCTGTTACATCATCCTGAACTATTTATACTAGGGGACCTTGATTACTTAAAAGTCCATCCACACTTGTTGATTATGGCCATCTATATTGTACTTAAAACCACATACAGCAGAAGTAGGAGGGAATTTGCTGGGTTAAGGAAAGTGAATGCTGTGGACTAATGGACAGGAGGCTGAATCAGAATTGCTTTGGTGGACTGGGAGGCAAATGGACATGACACAATGGAAGGAGGAAACAGAAGAGTTTCATGTATTTTCTCACATGCAATATCCATCTTTTCTACTCAAATCAGTCCGCACAAATTGGTGTATGAACTTTAGGTGGGCAAGCTGTTTTCTTTATTGGAAAACAACCAGCCCTGGAGGCACTGTACATGCCACACAGATGCCAAGATGTCTGCCAAGGTGGTAGTCATAGCTGTCACAGCCATAGCTATTGGCTGAGCACTGTAGCTGGTGACTGCAGCAGCAAGCGAATTGCTGGCAGTATCTTGATGAGGTTTGTGACGTACTTCATTTACAAGAACTTATATACATAACTACTTACAGTAAAGAAATGTGTTACTATAGCCCATACAAGGGTCTGGAGCATAACCTTGTGTGACACAGAGTAAGTACTCCTGGGAACACAGGGTCCAGAAAGTACAGAACCAGATCCTGGTGCCAGGTGCCTCACCAAATTGTCTCGTGGATGTCACATTTTCTGGACATCCTGTGTTCCCAGAACAACTTTGTTACATAGCCAGTCTTGACTCTGGAAAAATATTTTTTTTTACATTCTACATGAGACATTAACTTTGCATTAGCATAGTTTACTGCAAAGTAAGCATGTGTGTCTATACATGCACATGCTTACTTCACAGTAAACCTCCCTGATATCAAGTAAGTTTGCTACCTGCAAATACAAGTAGCAAATTTCTTCAACATTAGTAATGGCGCCATAGCAATCGTGTAGATGCCAGACCAGGAGTAAAATCTGCTCCTGGTTAGCCATCCAAACGGGGAGCAGGAGATAGCTCCCTATCCCCGGGAGCTGCCTGCTGCCAGGGTGGGCACTGCCACAGGAGCCCAGGCAGGGGCTATGTCCCCCTGTCCCAGAAGCAGGGAGCTCCAAGCCCCCTGCTCCCAGACCATGATTGTGGCTTGAGCTCCACAGTGGCCTGAGCTCCACAGTCATGGGCTTGAGCTGGGAGACCTTTATCTCCCAGCCTCAGCTCCATGGTCATGGACCCTTATCTCCCAGCCTGAGCCCTGAGGACACAGAGCTGCTGGGATATAAGGGTCTCCCAGCCCGAGCTCCATAACCACAGAGCTCAGGCTGGAAAATAAGCATCTCCCAGAAGTGGTCCCACGGTTGCTGAGCTGGTGCTGGGAGCTCCCTACTGGCAGGGGCTGGAGAGCTCGTTCCTCTCCCAGCTCCATGATCATGGAGTTGAGCAGGAAAAAACCTCCCCAGTCCCCACCCTATATGCCTAGGTGGGGACAATGCCCCCCTGCCCCAGCAGCAGGGAGCTTCCAGCCCCTGATCACAATCATAGAACAGGGCCTGGGAGCTCCTTGCATGGGGACAGCCTGGAGCTGGCTGGGATCTGCCTCTGACTGGGATAGTTCCCAGCCAGCCCCACCCAGGCTGCACAGAGAAATATATGCAGCCTGGAGGTGGCTGGGGACTATCCTATTTCAGGCAGTCCCCAGCCAGCTCCAGGCTGCACATGCAGACTGCCCCATGTAACCCAGGGCCGGCCAAGAACTGTCACTGTTAGGGGCAGGTTCCAGTCCCATGCCCCAATCGGACGATCGAGGCACAGGGCTTGGAAAGAGCTGCAGGGGTGGCGTAGGCCCCAGAGTCCTGCCCCAATCTAATGGTGGGGCAGCTAGCAGTTAACTAGCTGCACCACCGGCTATCAGGGCAGGGAGCTTTTATCAGCTTTGCTCATTCTGGTGGCAAAAGGAATAACGACAAAAATTTGCCATTCTGAAAGTGCATATACCACTTGTACCTAATGGAGGGCTCAATTGGGATGTAAGGAATGAACACTTATAATTGATGCTAGACTTCTGTAAAAGCATGAATTTCACCTAAGGTAAATAATAAAATGCTTCTCTCCATTCTAAGAGAACGTAAAATGTTTGGTTTCACAGGGACTGAACTCAGTTTGAATGCACCGATGTTGAATCATTGAGTGTCTTGTGACAAATAGCACAATCCCACTTAAAAGAGGAGCTCCAAGATCTACTCCTGAATGCACTGCAAATCATGTCTTTCACATTGTTTCTTCTAGGTCACCCTGGAAAAGTTCCTAAATCTGGGGAAACAAAACCCTTTCTTCTGTAATACTGGTGACAAAGGAACCAGATGTGAAAGGCTTTGTTCAGAAAGCCATATTTTTAAATAGGCTTTGCATGCTTTGCTTTCATAAAAATAATTAAATCTCCTGGTTATTATTGAAGCTTCCTTCACTGAGCTGAATAAACAGTTCTGCTTTTCACAGACTCAGAGAAGGAAGGCTAGATAAACCTCACAAGGTCCTTTAGTGCAACTCACCTGAACAGAGGCAGGATCAAGAATACCCACATCATCTCTGAGAGGTGCTTGTCTACTCTGATCTTAACAGTCTTTCATGAAAGAGATTCAGCAACCCACTAAGGTAGCTTAGACCAGCATTTTACACCCGCTTTAGAAATTATTCCAAGATAAATCTGCTTTGCTGCAAAGTAAGTTGATGTCTTCTTGTCCTTGGCCACACAGAAAAAAATACTGGTGTCCTCTTTATTATTCTATGTATTGGGTGGATGTTCAATGTATCATGATGCTTCACTCTTTCCTTCTCTAAAAACTTTTCCTCATAGGTGACTTTTTCTAAACTTCTTACCATTATAGTTACTCCTTTACTGTTTTTGGGCAAAGGTTTTTGGGCTAACCAGCCCTTAAAATCCCTCAGAAGTGCAAATACTAAATGTCCACTTATGTGGACAGCAAGTACAAGAGGACGTCCCAAACTTCGCTATAAAGACACATGCCAGCAAGATATGAAGGCATTTGGAATCGATCCTGACCAATGGGAAACCTTGGCAAGTGATCGTAACAAGTGGCATCACCGTCTCCACCAGGGCATCAAAGTTCATGACAGAAATTGGCTCCAACACCTTGAAAAGAAGAGAGCCCATAGGAAGCAAGCAGCTCCCAAACCACCCAACCATGACATAAAGATTTGTAACCACTGCCACAGATCATGCAAATCTCAGATTGGACTAGTCAGTCACATGAGATATTGCAAACCATCTACACCATCTACTACACTGTCTCCTGTAGACGAAGGGATGCTTGTCATGGAACAAGATCCTCAGGGGTGGCCATGATGCCCCTGACAGCTCTGTGATCATGCAAGCTCTTGCCCAAGGGCACCCTCTTATCTCACCTGCCACGTCTTTTTTTGAAAAATAACTTGAGAGTCTGCCCACGGGCCTTCGCTTAGTCCCAGTCTGTTGAACCTTACTCAGGCTCACTGATCTGCAGGCCCTTTGCCAGCCCCTCTTCAATACGGTGATGCACCGGACATCTCAGGCCTTATGAGCTAATTTCATGGTTCCAACTTCCCCTTTCCTATACTCCATGCCTCGTGGGTGTTATACTGTTGTTATACTCTCTGTTGGGGCCGCAGCCTGCTCGGCCTCCACCCCTTTAATACAGATAAGCCTTCTAGCCTAGATCCACTGTGTCATGCCCAGCTGGAGAGCCCACAATCTCTTCTTATCACCAGGCCCTTGGCCCTTGTCCACGGCGCCCATCTGGTGCTGGGCTCTCCAGCCCCTTGCAGCTTGTGGCCCTCTGGCACTGGGCTCTCCGGCCCCTTGCAGTTTGCACCCCTCTGGCACTGGGGCGCTACACAATAGTGTGCCCAATGAGGCTCCTCCTCCCCCATTAGCCTCATTCCAGTCCACAGGTTCAAACAATTACACAAACCTAAGGCCCTGGGCTGTAACATAACATTACCCTCTTTAAGAAGGCAGACTCCCACCCGTAGAATACCATACCCTCAGCTCTGGGAACCTTTTGAGCCCCTAGAGCCTTACGGTGCTTGGAGGTAGCGAAGCAGGCAGCCAGATGCATTGAGCAGCAATCCTGTGCAGGAGCTCCTTTTCCTGGCAGTTGCCAAAGAGAGAGTGAGTCCAGCCAGCTCCAGCCCTGCACTTATCCTTCCCTGGGCTCTGATTTCTTCCGGTCAGCTGACTGCCTGCAGGTGCCGCTAATTACCTAGTTAGCCTGTTACTTAGGCAACCTGCAGCTGTGGAGCAGTGGAGCCTGCCAGGCTGTGTCCGCCCTTAAAGGTGCAGGCACACCTTGGTACCCTGCAACAATGCTAAAGACTTATGTGACAACTGCTATCATAGTCAACACACACAGGAAAGAACCGAAGCCTCCAGGACTAAAGTCAGAAGTGGCTACCACCCAAGGTGGAAATCTCCAATATAGGCTTACAGCCTCTGCAAAGAGGGTAAGCTTTAAGATGCACTCAGGTGGGGGGTGGTCACACTTATTTGTACAGTATTCTACGGTCCACTGGGACAGATTCTACTTTCCTTACCTTGTAAAGTGTATTTCACTACAATACACGCGTCCAACAAATGGCCAAGGGACTTGCTTGCTATGTAAGCTTTGTGTTTACTCACTGCCTAGAATGCAGTTTCATTCCTGAAATAGTGTTTTACTCTACCTGTAGTCCCAAATGAGTAACAGCATATGTCTACACGTGAGGCTAATTCTGGGATAAGGGATTATTCTACATAAATAAGGGTGTCAAAATTTTACCTTCTAGGAACAGGTTATAAGAAACAATAGTCCCAAATTTGCAGCCCCTTTCTTAACTCAGCCTGACCTACCCAACCAATGTATACTTTTTAAAAGTCTGGCTATGGAGGGAGGCAACTTTCTGTGTATTTTTAAGGCCTTCGTTGTGTCCTATTTTACATGTTACATTTATTATGACACAGACCACCCATCCCACAGTCTCTTCCCTCCATTGCATCATGTCCATTTTTCTCCCAGTCCACCAAAGCAATTCTCTGATTCAGCCTGCAGTCCATCAGCCTACAGCATTCAGACTCAGCCCAGGAAATTCCTTCCTACTTCTGCCAAATGTGGGGCATTTCATCCCACTACACCCTTGTGCTCAGTTTGCAATAAAGTCGGTCCCTCCTACAGACTGGAAAATATTTCAGGGTATTTCTGTAGGCTTCTTTCCAATAATAGAGTAAAATTGGATGTTTTCAAGGATCTGTTTGTATAAGAAGTTCAAACTGTGAAGTACAAATGAATTCAGTGAGCTGAGTGAAATGTTTCCCCTAGGATTAACTGGGCAGGACATTTCTGATAGTTTTAAAGCTGAGATTTTTTTTATCTTAAAATCTTTTTTGTTGTTATTGTTGCATTTTAATCCTTAGTATAATGGAATTTTTCTTCAGAGGTTATGAAGAAGGTAAAATGCTTGCATATCTTTTGCCTGATGCAGTGCCCACTGGAGCCCTTCTGCTGAATTCATTAGGCTCTGCTTGAAATCAGCTGTGGGTTAAATCAACAGTCAAGAATCATGTCACTGTGTCCCTTGTTCCTGCTCCTGCAATGGAGCGATTTTAGTTTGAGAAAAGAAAGTATGGATTCCTAGCCATGTGTAGCACAGACTAAAAATGCAGTGCTTCAACCTGAGGTAATGCATGCAGACCTGGGTACAGGATTTAAGGGAACCGGCTGTTGAATGGACTAAAAGCAAAATAGTAACTTGTAAATCTTTTCTTCTTCCTTGTTGTTGGATTTACTTATATAGCAGTTTGTTTAATTAAGTATATATACATACATACAATTTAAGAATCTAGACCAATACGGCTAGGACCTGGATACCCGATACATGCAATTTAGATCTTTCGTATTAACTGTACAATGTCATACAACTGTTGTTGCATGTCTAAATTACAGAGGGCATAGAAAGGGACTAATTCCATTAATTATGGGGTGCCACAGAACAAGGAAATCCTGCTCCTCCCTGGATTCCTTAGGATCTGAATTCTAGAGAGAATCAGCATCCCAGAGCACGTCTCCTTATCCTCAGCCAGGTGGGCACTCAGCACCTCCTGGAAAACAGGTTTTCTAAGATGTCTTAAACATCGACACTGGGTCCCTGCTGCTCTCAGGGTGGCTGCTGAAAAATAAGGTCCTCCCTCTTGCTCCTGCTTTGCACACTCCAAATTTGGAAATAGAGAGGTGAAGACATTCCCTAAGCATCCCCCGTTGCTGCTTTCAAATCTCAAGAGTCAGAGATTTTAAGGGCAAAACTGGGATCACTTCTGAACCATCCCCATAGCCTAAGATCTAGGCTTGAAGTGTGCTGACTAGGGCGGTGGGTCCGGACAGGTTCCCACTCCTCACGCTCCTTGAGAGCAGCTCAGAGCCAGTGGAGACGCACTATCATTTCACACACCCGTTACAATTTTGAAACCCTTAGCTAAACTAATATTTTAGAATTGGGATTTTTAACCTAGTGAGTGTTAATACTGCCAATATTATTGATTATGTTTGTTTAAAAGAAATTGTAAGAACCAGTGCTAACTTACTGAGCTATGGAAAGATGAAGCAAACTCAGAAAACTATTCTCAACATGAGCTCTAAAGTTCATTTAATCTAATTGTTTATCAACTGACTAATCTCCCATAAAATAAAAGATGTGTGATTGGAGGTTTTTTGACAAAATTTGTCAAAAAAACATGGATTGGCTGCTGATGAAGAGCTAAAGTAGAAAAACGACTGATTTGCTTTGCAGAAGGGCCATTTATTGATGTGGTGCAGTTGGGTGGCACAAGGCATAGATATTTCAGTCAAACAGACGTGATTGGTATCTTACTTGCCAAGTCAATGACAATGATAAGCGAGCTGGAAGAGACAAAGGGGCTGTAGTCAAGAGTTGTAGCAATAACTGCCTGGATACAAAAAATAAGAAGGTTAAAATTTCTTTGGGTAAATTATTGCCTGAAATTCCTTTCGAAGCAAACTGAAAATACCTTTCCAAGCCTAAGAGTGAGAGAGATAAGAACATCTGCCTTGCATGAGTGTTTTCTCCAGTTATCTTAAAGAACATGCACCTCCCCATTAACTTCATTCTTCTGCTATCTTGTCCCAGACTCCTACAGGCTAACATTAGCTCCACCAAGTTTACGTAAGTGCCCTTTTTCATTTCTAAACTCCAGAGTGCAGCTACATCTGCATTAACAGCAATGGGACAGGAAGTTGAAGAGAAGCACGCTGGTCTATGAACAGCCAAAGATATGGAGGCAGACAGGTTTTCTCCTGAGAGTCCCGATGCTGTGCAACTAATCCGCATCTGTTCACTACTCTCAAGGGTTAAAGACAAGATCTGGCTCCCAGCTTAGACCCTAGGTCAGACTGTGCTAAGCTGTCACTGAATCAAAGACCTTTTTCCCTTTTTGTGCTCCATTACCTAAAATTCCATTAAATAATACCAAAACGCAAGCTCTCAAACATGACTTCTAATTGGGGTCACTTCAATTTTAGACCCTGAGGCATAGATTCGGATCTCTGGACTTAAAATTAAAAAATTAAAAGTAAATCTGACTTACCAAAACTGCTTTCTTAATATGAACCAAGTGCAAACCAGCACAGCAATGCCTGCCAGAGTCCATAGCCACCTGGAAACAAAGGTCCTGAGAGGTGTGGCGTAGTGCTATTTGTAAGCTGTTGGTTCTGAAATCTAGTCTTAATATGTATGCTTCTTAATACAAAAAGTATTTTTAAATGCTTCTAATAAAGATATGCAAGAAAGCAGAGAGATAACCACAACGATGTAAACAATCTGATATAAGGAATATGTCATTTGGGATCAAAAGTAAGTACAGGCTGGAAAAAATATGACCTCTCAGGAGCTTCCTGGGTACAACAGTGTCTTACATCTCTCAAATATCAGGAGAAAGAAACTGTTTTGCTCACGGCACTTTTCCTTTTGCACAGGGTTTCTTGGCACACTGTTAATAATGGCATCAGCTACTGAGCAATACACATCTCTCTGTTTCAGAGATTAAGTATCATTTTCATCCGTATCTTGAAATGCCCCAGATCTGAATCCAAATACCTTGACATCAAGGAGAGCTTTTCCATTTACTTCATGGGGTTACTCATCAGGCCTTTTACACTGAGAATGATGATTTAGACACTTGTAAAATGTTGGTCTTAAGAACAACATATATATGTTTTCTTAGCAAGGGGAATGGGATGTAAGAGAAGTGGGTTACATCTTTCATTACCTACCAACTTAAATTAATGAAGGAGATTTCTTCCCTGGAGTGTCTGCAAGTCAACCCATACTTTCTGACTGCTCACACTTACTTTCTAACCATACCATTGAAACAATGCCAACATAAGCATGTGGCCCACCAACAGCCTATTGTTTGTACCTGAGGAGGATGTTGAAACAGAAGTTATCCTACCAGAATTGAGGAAGAGATGGCTTTCATTTCTGACAAATATTGGGATAGCTGAATAGGGATGATATAGTGAATGAAAGATACTTTTATTGGGGTAGGACATAAACCTATGAGTTTCAGACAAGACTTGTTGAACAGGCTATGGAAATCTCTATTTGGAGTAGTAAAGTACTTTTCCTAATTAGGTGAATTGAGCCACTAATCTGCTTCTCTCTGACCCGTGTAACATGGGAAGTTACAGTCTGCAACAAATGCAATTTTATTCTTCTTCATAAGAACATTTAGGTGTCTCTGTCACCTTGCTCTCAAGGAAACCCCAAGAGTAAAAAGTCCCTTCTTTCATGCTTAAATGCCAAAATAATGTTTCTGCCCAGGAGGCCTGCTCACTTTCTATTATGTTGGTCAAGGACACCGTGTGTCTTGTAAGCTTTGTCCTGCAGTCCCAGGAAAACTAAATCTGAAATTGGTATGCGGTTCGAAAGCTATGCCATGTGAAATAAATTAGCCAAGCCACCAGCATATATTTCCAGCTGTGCTTCTCTATAGGAACCAGCTGCCTTGATGAATGTATTCACTGTAAATATTTAAATTGAAATCAGCAAAACATTTTTTAAACATAAGCAAACAGTATCACCTTATCTCAGCAAGACACCTTGAATACCATGAATGAATTCTGTATCGCAGCCACCAACAGGACTAGAGAAAATGTCGCCGTCATGTCTGTATGTCTATTCTGTTCTGACTGAGCAAACTAGTGCGAAGATCCCAACAAGCAGAGTTGTCACCGGGGGGATTGCAGGGGCAGTGGAAGAAAACCCTCAGTTCTTGCAAACAAACCTTAGCACTTCCAAGTTACCAGTTATTTTCCAGGCCATAAGAAAAAAAACCCAAAAAACTTCGAAGCATTGCTCAAGGTGGGTTGCCTTACAACTTTTGGTGGCAGATTTGTTCCCACAAAAATATAAATTAAATAAATAAAACCCTAAAATAGATGGCTTACAGTGTGAATGTGTAATTCATCTTTTCATGCTAGAGCTTGAAAGGAAGCAGGATTATTGAAGGGTGGGCCAGGCAATCGAGGTGCAGAGAGAACTGTGCCCGAGTGGTTTCATAAGCCTGTCAAGCATGAAGGGATGCAGGATCTCATTGAGCTTGGGTGAACCTTCCAGAAAATGTGTCCATGATGGATAAAGCATTTTCATCAGCGCTATTAGCTCAGTTCAGTGGGTGGCTACTGGTGAGGGAGGTTCCCCCTCTTATTTTTAATTTTATTAGCACACAGTAGTAATGACATCAGACTCTGGAGAGGGGAGGAGGAGGTATCATCACTGCATGGATGTTAAACCATCACTCATGCTTAGGTAACAGAGCCTAATCCTGAGAGCAGTATTGGAGGGGAAAGTCCTGAACAGTTAGAGAGATTTCAAAATTTGACCCAATTGTCCTCATCAATCCTCCTGCAACTCAAGTTACTCAGAGTCAGTAGGAGAGTGCTTGTATTTAACCTGCAGCTTTTTCACAGCTCCTTTGTTTTAAGAATGATACCCTAGGCTTGGCCAAGCCTGGCCTGGCTCAGTCCACCCTCCAAACTCCTTGTCTGCTTCCTTTCCTAAGAAAGGCAACCCTCCAGTGGCTTCTTCAGGCTTCTTTACTAATTACCAGGGTCACATTTTGCCAACAACCGGACAGAAACAACACGAGTCATGTTACCAGTCCAAAAAAACCCAAAAAGCCCAGCTTAACAGAGCAGTTTTGAATAAGTAAAATAGCAATGATTTGCAGTGAGTGCTTGGTGAGGAACAGGGGCAGAGCTAGGGGGAGGCTTTGGGGTCTATAACTACCCCAAAACATGCCTTAGCTCGCTGGTGCAAATGTTTGACCAGATGACATATAGCACAACCCCCTCCCCCGCAATTTTATGTGTAGCCCAACTCAACCCCTGCACCAGAAAAAGGTTGGTACTGCCCTTGGTGAGGAACTTCCCCCACATCCTTGGCAATTACACTTGCATAACAAATATATTAGTGATCTGCCCGTAACGATTACATAGTAGACAAAGAAAAGTTACACTAGATGTTATATCCTCCTCTTACATCCATAATACTTGAATGAAATCTCCACAAAAGTCTATATATCATGAACATACACACACACATGCATATGCACACGTGTGTGCAAACACAAGCATGGAGAAAAAACCCTTGCTAGTATGCCAGTCTGCAGAGCTAGCTTTTTCAGCATTAGTTGCACAGCAAATGTATATGCTTGAACACAGCTGTCTAGATTTCCACACTTGTACAGCGCCTTCGAGGCAGATTGATCCATGAAGAAACAAATATGTCATTTTCCATATCTAGCCCCCTGTCAGAGGAAAAGCTTTTTTCCTGCGAGCTTGATGAGGCAGCCCATACTTAAGATGGGAACTGGAAAATATTGGAGGTTTTCACCTTTCCTGAGTTGTTTTAAAGTTTTGGGGAATGTCAGCACAAGAAGTAGACTTCTTTTTTCTAGAACAAATTAGATGTATTTTGTTCCCCTCTATTAGTTTTGATCTGCCCTGTTATGAAAAGGTTGGCTTTCAAAAGCTAGCCAGCCATTTAGGGATTGTCCAATAGTAATATGTGCAGTTATTTTGTTCTGTTTTGTTTTTTCTCCACTTTGCTGACTGAATCAGCTTATTTTATTTTTTATTGACAAAATAAAAAAAAAACATTTTCAGGCCCTTTAATCCTTTTGCTAATTAAATATATATATAGCTTGTTACTTTCTTGACTGAAGCTTTGTTTCAAATGGGAAAAGATAACATGTTTTATATATTATATGTTTTATATGGAAACCCCACCCAAAAATTTGGGCTCTACCAATTTTTCCCCATTTTTAGTTAAAAACTATTTGCTGAATTCACAAAGTTTCAACTCCCTTTTTTAAATTAAAAAAAGCTTTTGCAGTAAATAAACTTTTTTTGGGGGGGAGGGGCGTGAAAATCACTTTATTCTCATCTATACACATATTGTAAATACCACAGAGTTAAATATAGGCTTTGGAGCATCCATGAACATAGACAAAAGATACTGCCATGTCATTAAACTTAAGGCATGGTTACACATGCTGTGGAGTGGTGGTGGGCAGCAGAGCACTTTAGTTAGAGCAGCTCTTGTTTGATGAGCTCTAGTAAAAGCATCCTGCCGCCATTTTGAAGCACAATTATGCTCAGTACATGTGACACTGAGCCTGCTGGAGCATGCTAATTAGAACACATCAGAGCGGGTGTTGGGCATGTATATAGGTGCCCTCAGTTTCTAGGATTAAATGAACCCTGTATACAGTATGTGGCTCAGGTGCTGTACCTATTAAAATCTTTTTCTGCTGGTCAGGTAGCATAAAGAAACTGTACTCTAGACATATATGCTTAGCAGAGAAGAAAACTTTTAGTTACTGTATATGTGATGGGTCAAGTCCCCGTCTCTATAGACCCCTATCACACAAGGGTATATGAAGAAGGTATGGTTGATTGGTCCAAGCTAGGGTGATCTGGTGATTTACAATATGGGATCTGCTGGCCTTGTCTGTGTGCCAGGACCTGCCTCTCCCTATACTTGGTGTGGTGGCAGCAGAGGATTCCTCTCTGCTCCCAGAGAGGTAGAGGAGAGGCATGTGGTCTACAGGAATAGAGCATTGAAGGCAGGGCCTGGGGACATCTTTTAGACTACCTTCTTCAGATAGGCATGATCTTTTGGGTTAGAGACAGCAATTACACATAAACCAGTATAAGTGATTGGAAACTGGTTCAAATCTATAACACAAAAGAAGCTCAGGAATTTTAAGTGTCCTGAGACAAGGAACCTGACCCAAATATTTAATCTCTTCAAATTGGCCTTCAAGGTGTCCTTCAATCTCTTCTTTTGTCTATCTCTAGAAAAGTGGCCATAGGTGAGTTGGGAGTATAGGACCGGTTTTGGGATCCAGTTGTCAAGCAACCTTATGATATGTCCTGTCCAATGAAGCTGGTGCCATATAAATATGACTTTAATGCTGGTGGTGCTTGCTTGAGCGAATGCTGTTATTTGTTCTTCTGTCATCAAACTGATATGGAGTAATTTCAGAAGACATTACTGATGGAAACAGCCCAAGGTTTTCAGGTGTTTCTGATATGTTGTCCACGTTTCACACGCAGACAACCGGATAGGGATGATTGCAGCCTGGTAAATGATAAGTCTGGTTTGGGCACTGATGTCATGATCATTGAACACAATGATTTTGGAGGTGTCCAAAGGCAGCACTGAAGGTTTTATTCAGTGTTGAATATTATCCTCTATGCTTACTTTTTGGGAAAGGTGACTACCCAGGTAGGGAAAATGCTCAACATTCTCCAAGGACTGACATCTAATTGTAGTATGTGGGGGAACAGCTGGTTGATTTGGGATAGGTTGGAATAAAGTACCTTGGGTTTCATGAAGTTGACAGTAAGTCCAAGCTTTTCATTTGCTTCAGAGAAGCACTTGGGAATGACCTGGAGATCTTGTCTAGCTGGCTCTTAAAAACCCCCAAACTTAGAGATTCTACAACCTGTCTTGGTAACCCAATCCAGTGCTTTACTACCCTCCTTGTGAGACAGTTTTCCTTAATATATACCTTCCCTTACTGCATCTTGAGACCATTGTTCCTTGTTCTGTCATCTTCCATCACTGAAAACAGTCTAGTTCTAGCCTCTTTGGACCCCACTTCAGGTACTTGAAGGTTTCTATTAAATCCCGCCTCAGTCTTCTCTTCCTTAAACTAAATAAGCCCAGTTCACTCAGCCCAGTTCCTCATACATCAAGTGCCCCAGCCCCTCACCACTTTCACTGCCCTGTGCTGGACTCTCTTCAATTTGTCCACATCATTTTTGTAGTTGGGGATCCAAAACTGGACACAGTACTCCAGATGTGGCCTCGCCATTGCTGAATAGAGGGGAAGAATCACTTCCCTCAATTAGTAGGCAATGCACCTACTAAATCGGCCCAGTATGCTGTTAGTCTTATTTGCAACTAGGGCACACTGTTGGGTCATATTCATCTTATTGTGCACTGTAACCCCCAGGTCCTTTTCTGCAAAGTTGTTGCTTAGGCAGTCAGCCCCCTCCCGTACCGATGCATGGGATTGTTCCATCCTAAGTGCAGGACTTTTTACTTGTCCTTGAACCTCATGAGATTTCATTTAAACCAATCCTCCAGTTTTTTGAGGTCTCTGTGAATCTATTATTTCCCATATCTATTCCTCCCCTCAGCTTGGTGTCATCTGCAAACTTGCTGAGGGTGCACTCCATCCCTTCTTTCAGGTCATTGATGAAGATACTGAACAAAACTGGCCCAAGAACCAATTCCTGGGGCCCTTGGTGAATCCATGCTGACTGTTCCTAATCACCTTCTCCTCCTCAAAGTGCTTAGAAATGGATTCCTTGAGAACCTGCACCATGATTTTTACAGGGACTGAAGTTAGGCTGTAGAACTGCAGATCCCCCTTCTTCTTTTTTTTGAAGATGGGCACTATATTTGCCCTTTCCAATCATCTTGGACCTTTCCCAACAAGTTTTCAAATATAATGGCCAGTGGCTCTGCAATCACATCAGCCAACTCCCTTAGCACCTTTGGGTGCATCGTGTCCAGCCCCATGGATTTGTACACATCCAGATTTTCTAAATAGTCCCTAACCTGTTCTTTTACCACTGAAGGCTGATCACCTTTTCCCCAAACTGTGCTGCCTGGTGCAGTAGTCTGGGAGCTGACCTTGCCTGTGAAAACTGAGGTAAAAAATGGTATTGAGAACTTGAGCCTTTTCTACATCATCCATCACTGGGTTGCTTTCCCCATTCAGAAAGGGATCCACACTTCCCTGATCTTCCTCTTGTTGCTGACATACTTGTACAAACCCTTCTCATTACCCTTTATGTTCCTTGTTAGCCGCAACTCCAATTCCACTTTAGCCTTCCTGATTTCATCCCTGTATGCCCAAGCAATACTCTTTTACGCCTTCCTAGTTGTTTGTCCAAGTTTCCACTTCTTGTAAGCTTCCTTTTTGTGTTTTAGGTCACTGAAAAGGTCTCTGCTAAGCTAAGCTGGTCTTCTGCCATACTTAATAATCTTCCTGTGCATTGGGATCATTCCTTCCCCTCCTTAATATGGTTTCTTTAAAGTACAGCCAGCTCTTCTAGACTCCTTACTCCCTCAGACTAACCTCCCAGGGCTTTCTGCCCATTGGCTCCCTCTGCCAGTTGAAGTCTGCTTTTCTGAAGTCCAGGGTCCTTACTCTGCTGCTCTCCATCCTTCCTTTTCTCGGGATCCTAAAATCAATCATCTTGTGGTTGCTGTTGCCCAAGTTGCCATCCACTACTACATTCCCCACCAATTCTTCCCTGTTTGTGAGCAGCAGGTCAAGGAGAATATGGCCCCTAGCTGGCTTCTCCAACACTTGCACCAGGAAGTTGTCCCCATCTCTCTCCAGAAACTTCCTGGATTGCCTGTGCACTGCTGTATTGCCCTCCCAGCAGATGTCAGGGTGGCTGAAGTCCCCCATGAGAATCAGTGCGAGTTATGAGGAAACTTCAACTAGCCTTTTGAAGAAAGCCTCATCCATATCATCCTCCTGGGCTGGTGGTCTATAGCAGACACCCCACGTGACATCTCCCTTGTTGCTTTCCCCTGTGACCCTAACCCAGAGACTTTCAACAGGCCTATCACCAGTTTCATACAGGACCTCTGAGTAATCATACAGCTGTTTCATATAAAGAGCTCTTCTCCCCTGCCTGTCCTTCCTGAACAGTCTACACTCATCCATGACAGTACTCTAGTAATGCGAGTTATCCCACCAATGCTGTTATTCCATTCACAGCATAGATCCATGACTGCGTGAGGACTTGAAATTCTTTCTGCTTGTTTCCCAGGCTCCATGCATCCATGTACAGTTGCCTGAAGTAACAAGTCAATTGCCCTACTCTGTCAGAAAGAATGAGAAGATGTCCCCTGTTGCCCTCCCCTGCTCATGCTTCCTCTAGGTCAACCACTTCCCCACTTACCTCAGGATTTTGGTTTCCATCCCCCAGCAAACCTAGCTTAAAGCCCTAGGTTAGTGAGACTATCTGCGAGGATGCTCTTCCCTCTTCCTTCATCTTGGAACAACATCTCATGGCTGAAGAAGCCAAAGCCCTGCTGGCAACACCATCTGCACAACCATGCATTGATATTCAGGATGCATTTACTTCTGCCCGGGCTCTTCTGAGATGCAGAATACCTGTGATATAGCTGAAAAAAGTGTTGGTGGAATCACACATTGTTGCTTGACTCTGGTTCTAATGGCCAAGGCTCTGGTTTTGAGGCACTGCTTAAGATAATTACTTCTCATATTGTCTTAAAGATGTGGTTTTGGTAAAAAATGTTGGTGGGCATCCAGGCTCATCTGGGTCTTTCATAGATCTTCTCTGTTGATTGAATCACAGGCCTTAGTGAAATCAATGAAGGCCATGTAAAGATCTTTGTGTTGCTCATGGCACTTCTGCAGCTGCCCAGCAACAACGATCATGTCTATTTTACCTCTGAATAGTCTGAAACCACACTGGGACTGAGGTAGAATCTCCTCAGCAAGAGGAGTCACTTCTGTTGAGGAGAACGATGATCTTCTAAAGTATGGACAGGAGTAGAATGCCATGGTAATAGCTACAAATTCAATCTGTCTCGTTTCTTGAATATGGTTACAATTCTGGCACCTCTCAAGTCACTGAGAATTTGTACATGTTTCCAAATTTTCTGAATAATAGCATGCAGTTGGTGAAAGAGCTTTTTCCACCATGCTTATAAATTCCAGCTGGCATTCCATCAGGACCATAGGCTTTGTTGTTCTTTTTCCATGCAATGGCTTTGAAGGCCTCTTGATTGATTGCAGATCTTGGTGAATCTGCAAGGTAGTCCTTAATGGGGTACTGTGGAATGGCTTCAGCAGCACCTGAAAGTATTCTTTCCATCACACATTGGCAGTGGAGCTATCTTTAAAGAGTGGTGTTTCATCCTTGGATCTTAGAAGGATGGCTTCTTGTGTGCTTTGCTGATAGATAGCTTTGGTTGTGCTGAAGAAACTACACATATTTTGGCTGTTAGTAGGCATTTAGATCCCTTTTGCTTTGTCCTCCTATCACTTGTTCTTTTGCTGTCAAATTTTCCTCTGAGTCCCTGCTATAAAGTGGCAATACAGGTCTTGCCTCTGTTTGGAGTTGATGTAATTCTGTCAAACTCTGAAGGCTCTCCTGTAAAGGAGAGTTTGAATATCATTCTCATTCTCATCCAACCAGAGCTACTGTTGCTTTGTGGAGAAGCTTAGAGATTCATCATATACTTCATGGATGCTTTTCTTGAGGCTTTCCTAGTGATCAGTGGTGTCAATATCATTGGGAAGGTTGAAGAGTTTCTCACTAAGATACTGCTGGAAATGACTGCTTTCACCTAGGTCTTCCAAGCATAGGGCTTCCCACCCTGCTGCCCTCCCCCCAGGGCCTCCGAGGCCTGGCAGCCAGGTCCCAGAATGGCAGGGAAGAGCAAGGCCAGATGTGGAAGTTCAGTGCCACCATTGGGTGCTCTGGACCACACTGGCAAGGTGCTTCCTTCCCACCCTGCAGCAGTGAGGGGCACAACTCTGTGCTACCACCTCTGCTGTTGCCAGAGGGCACTTCACCATGGCAGTGCAGGGCACGTGGCACTCCTTGATGATCGTCCTTCTCCTGCCAGCCTGCAAAGGGAAACCCACCATTCCCTGTGTTATTCTCTTTTAAATGAGAAAAATCTGGGTTTTACCACAGGTTTCCATTGCAAATGGAAAACCCGGATCCCTGACGATGATGATATCAAGTTCTCAACATCTGCACAGAAGAAGAATTCCACCTGAACTGTTCCTTTCCAGAGCTCCTTTCTAGTTTGAACCATTTCTCCATAAAAATGTTTGAAGTGACCTGCCATGTCTAAAGATTCCCTACATGCAAGTGGTGTTGATTTGGGGCAGATCTCCAGGTAATGGAGCTACACTGATTTACATCTTTTAAGGCCTTCATGGTTAATCTAGTGCATTATAAAAGTACTCCTGAGCTCTGAATATGAACCTGATTCTGGACACAGGAACTGATCTGGTATTCAGCTCAGGCTCATCTCTATGCATTTTCAAAGAGATACATTTCACGGTTTTAAACTGATCTGAATGCCAAAAATCTGCAAATAAACTAATTTTGGGGAGGTTGGGGGGAGGTTGTATTCCTCTGAGTTATTACTGACAAATGAAATTTTGTGCTCCATTAGTCCATAAGATAAACTAACTGTAGGCCTTTGTCTACTGAGCTTTTAATTAAAAAGGAACTGAATAAAGGGTTGAAAATCATCAGCTGTGACTTTTGTTTTTAAGTAACGTTATTGCTTTCAGTATTAAAAAACCCTAACAGACAATTGCACAGTATCATGATCCATGAATATTTCACTATCATTTTATGTATGCTATTATCCAGAGACAGAGACTGTCTCCTTCTGTGTTTCTTGATACTGCCCAGCACAACAGAAGATCAATTCTCACTGGGGCTTCTCTGTGCTCCCATTATATAGTAGCTAAATAATAATCTATGCAACTTTGAGCACGATTAACAAGTAATTACCCCGCATCCTTCCTCATGCCATCTGTGAGCACAAAAACTCACTTCACTCTCTAGGGGTAAATAAGCAGGCACTGTATTTTCCAGTGCATCAGATATATATTTTTCCCCCAGAAAATGAAGTTGCATTTTGCACACTGAACCTACATAACAAAAAAGTAATTGGAATCATTATAATAAAAGTATTCAATACAAATCTTGAATTTTGGTCAACTTTTTCCCTCTGAACAATTTTATCCTTTGGAGGAGAGAAATGTGTCTTATACACAGGTGTGTCCTAAATGTTAGAAAATAAAGCATGTAGTCTCTGTTGGTAACCATGCGGACTACCATTACAAATGACAATGTTTTGGAGATAAACATTTAAAGTAAAAGAATAAATCATAATGCATAATTTTCACTGATTTCCTATCTCTGATGAA
This sequence comes from Crocodylus siamensis, assembly GCF_052110815.1. Classification (NCBI taxonomy): domain Eukaryota; kingdom Metazoa; phylum Chordata; order Crocodylia; family Crocodylidae; genus Crocodylus; species Crocodylus siamensis. The sequence goes on along the minus strand of NC_143397.1, from coordinate 242,602,204 downwards.
GTTTTAGCAGAAAAATCAATAGTTACCCTGGACTTTCCTTCTCTCGCTTTGCTACCAGCAAAATATACTTCACAATTGGTCTGAGCCAAACCCCATTTAAATGATCAAGACTTCTCAACTCATTTTCTTGAGTGTCACCGGCCTTCATGCTTCATACCCGAATTCTCTCAGCCACTCTCTGATTTTTTTTCTTATGCACTTGACGCTAAGTTCCTGATTACATTTTCTGCTGGATCAAGGCTATAGCCAGCTAAATTTCCTGCAGCTCAAAACCACACCAGCCTGTCTGGCAAATAGTGGTTTCCTGTTTGATTAAGCATTCCCTTTATTACCTTTTAGGGTATCAGATTCATTGCCAGCTGAAATAAATGGAAATACTCCCACTGAGTTAATGGGCATGAGATCAAGTCCTTTAAAGATATGCTGACTTCAAAGGGAACAGAGTGCATTCAGAAACTTGCAGGAGGTACTAAACCCTTGCACAAACCGGGGGACCAAAGATGCATAAAGACATTTGCTTCAGAGTATTAATACTCTTTAATAAATGCATTTGAAATTGAGACAATATAGATTCTCTGCTGTGATATAACAAAAAATGGAAGCTGTTCTTGTGGACTCAATAGTAAATAAGATAAGATATTGCATTTTTCATCAATTATGCCTCCACATTAAATAATTTTCACTGTGTAACACCTCATGATAATTTATGTCGACAGCAAATCATTATAATGTCTGTAGCAGGTCATAATTAGGATAATTAATTTTCTATTGGGCATAGACTTTTCTGCTGAATTACGACAAAAGAAAAATTGCGGAGATCTAATGAGATTCTTACATGTTTGAATGATAACTGGGCATACGTTTCTCCTTCAAATGAGCCCATTCTGACTACAGCAGTTCACATTAATGGTCATCACAATGCTCTGAATAATAAAGAATGACATTTCTTTGAAAATGCACTAGTTTATCTTCTTAACTGTGTAATTATCCACATTTGTTTTCCTTCGAGCAAAAAAAGAAAAAACAACCCTTAAGAGTAAACTAAAACTTTATTTGAAAAAGTCTAATCAAACGTGAGAGGTCCAAAACATAAAATACTATTTCAAGAGCCATGCTTACAAATGCTCTTGGTCAATATTGGTGGGGGGGGGAACTCCAATATTTTGCTGCTCAGTCTAAGACTTTGTAGGAGCCCAATTCTGCGCGTGTCCAGCACACTGTGAGATTTCTTTAAAGACTTAAAAAATGGAGACATTCAAAATGGAGGCAATTTTAGGGTTTGAGTAGCCCCATCATTACTTAATTTACACAACTGGGAAACCACAAGGGATGGGGGAGCCACCAGCCTGGATTGGCCTATGCCAGATTGGGCCTGCCATCCCTGACCCCCACATCCCTGCACCCCCTCCTCCCCGATACAGCTTACTTGTGGCTGTCAGCACTGTCCCAGGGAGTAGACAGAAGGGGAATCTGCTGGCCCAGGGACTACTGCCACCACTGCTGTCTGAGCTGGGTGGCCACAAGTAACCCATAGGATGCAGGGGCTGTGGATGAGCTGCGAGGAAAAGGGGGCAGGGAAGAGCAGAGAGGACCCCCAAGCAGTGGGGGGGGGGAGCTCCAAGGGCAGATGGGAATCCCAGAGTGGGAGGAAGGGGAGAGGAAGAAAGGGGAGAATAAAGGATTTTTACCTTCCAGTCCTCCAGGATCCTGCTGGCCTGAACAGCTGACTGCTCCAGACTCAGCAAGCACTAACACCAATCAACATTTCAGCAGCAAAAAAAGTGCAATGTGTAACGAGGCCCTAAATAGGCGCATAGACATGAATGAGCTTAAATACAGTTCTGAATCATGACCTGAAACCATGCTCCAGCCTCTGTCGGCAGAGCCACTTCACCTAGTCCACAGGGCTCCTTCCACACGGTACAGAAACTTGGTGGTGGGGAGCAGTGGCAGCATTAATCACTGCTCCCTTGCTGCCAAATTTCCAGAGCCATGGGAAGTCCTGCAACCCAGATAGACTGGCTCCACACGCTACAAGCAGGATGTGGGTGCACAAGGCCTAATTCATGTGGCATGAGGCAGGATCTGGATGTACAGGACCCAGGTGGTATGGAGTCTAATCTGGGCCATACAAGATGGGATACGAGGATGTGGAGCCTGATCTGGGTGGTGGGAGGCAGGATTCACCACCACTGGCCTAAAGCTTTAGTAACATATTGGTGAACCAAGCACAAACTCTTGAAAAGGTGACCTACTCTCTCAAACAAAGAGCTTATCATAGTTAATGGCCTACTGAGAACCAGCACAAGCAACCCGGTTTGTCCAGTCTGAATTGCTATTTTCTCCGTCAAGTTATTTGACATTTTGCTTTTTAAAGCCCCAGCTCTTGGAATCAGGTGAGTGCACGAAAATCTCGGCTTATATATTTTACAAGAAGCTTCTGGCCTTCATGCTTAAAGAAAAAAAGCTTGCAAAACACAAACCCAGAGACTCAAACACCATAAAGGAACCAATCTTTAAAAAAACAAACAAACAAAAAAACCCTCTCTTCATCTTAAGCTAATTTCATGATTTGGGAGAAAGCTCAGAGTCCGGATTCCCGAACATCTGTGCTTTGGCAATTCCACAATGTCTTTGCAGTGAGAAAATTCCTGATTTTAGAAGATCAAATTATTCCTAATTTTAGAAGATCAAATCAGAATTTACCTATATGAATAAGAAGGCGAGCAGAGTGGGAGAATCAGATGGTTTTATGTGTTTGTTTTCAGGCTGTAATCAGAAAAAAGGAGAAGCCATATGCATTTTTATTAACTCATGCATTATAAATTCTGGAAAGCTGTCAGAACCAGGACTCATGGTAAAGCACAGCTTCTTTCTGACTCACCTTAGCAGTCTGGGTAGGTGTATGCTAGATCCAACCGCAAGCTGGCACAAAGCAAAAGTTCCTTTACTCACTGGAAGAAAAGTCTTTATGTAAGGGACCAGGGATTGTTCTTGCCTAAGTAGTCAAAGGCGAGTCAGTGGGACCATAAGGGAGCTCCACCCCATGTTGGACAATGCTATAAAGTGCCACGCCATGCAGCTGCCATTAGAGTAGCACTAGTCTCCCTTAGTGCCATTCTCAGGAGCGCTCCCAAGAGCGAGGGTGATGCTGTACATGCCCTGGGTATCTGTCAAAAAGGGTCTCCAAAACTTTCTTTAGCACTCAACACGTATGGAACAAAGGGACAGGGCATTTTGTCACAGTGCTACTCCCTAGCACCCACTGACACAGCATATGACCTTGTTGAGCAAAGGCATGCCCTTTGTGTAAGTAAACTTACCCATTTAGAAGGAGTCTGGTAAGATGAGGATCTTGCTTTGGATTCATGTATTCATTTATACCTTTGTCTAACTCACAAGAACTAGAAGGAGCACCCCAGCAAAAAGGCTGGCTGTCTGTAACACATCTGCAGTTCTATACAAACCAACACACAGTTGGTAGACTTCATACTGAGTCGGTAATCCTGGATAGTTCCTCTTATTCTTTGAATAGGGGAAATACATCACATAACTATTTATTATCGATGAATACTATTTTTTTATTTCAAGTTTCCTATAAACAGGGAAGGGAGAACAGCCAAAATCTCCAAAGCCACTACAAACCTGGCTCTATTAACCAAGGGGGTTCTCACAACTTCTAGTACTGGGCATCAGAACAAGACACTAAACAGGAGACAGGAGCCTAATTACCTAGTATATGAAGTCCTATAAACTGCACTCTGGCATGTTCCTATGAGTATTTCACTCAGGGATTAGGTTTCCATATGGGCTCAAGCGCTTTTCTCCATGATGTCTCAAACTGCTTTTCCAACTAGATGTAGGTGGAGAATCACTCACATATGTAAAACATCTTGATTGTAAATACTTTTGATCATGAGCTCAGTTGGTCATCTAGATGTGAAAGCAATAGGGCTAAGAATTGCCTAAGAGTTATTACACATGCAGATTTTCTATCTGAAAGGACATTTTACTTCAGAAAAGAAAAGCTGGGCAAGAACCAGTGACTTCAAGTTAGTCAGACAAACCTAAACTAAAATGCCACAATTTTTTTGGACTGGTGGTAGTTAGCCCTTGAAAGACATAATCACGGAAAAGGCAGGTTTTGATGCTGTTACATCAGGCCTGGGAACCATTCTGGAAAATGGGTTTTAATGCACTCCAAGTTGTCAGACTCAATGCAGGGATAAACTGAATGGCATTCTGTGGGCTGTGTTTTACAGAGTAATGAACTAATGGTTCCTTCACATCTTAAAATATACATGTCTGTCAGCTGAAAAATGGCAGCTTCGCACACGAAATTTTGCAGCATTTGCCAACTATGTATTCCTAGAAGAGAGCTCCATGCGCTACATCACTAACCCCTCCTCCCAGGTATTAGGGCCTGGCTCCATTATTTTTAGGACTGAAGTAGTCACAAAGTGTTAGCATTGTTCTGGGGAAAAATGTCATTCTAGGATTCTTCTCACAGTACATCCAAGACAAGACAATCTATTTGCTGATGCAATTGTTTGATGCATCGAAGCACAGGAAATTCAAATACCTGTGGTCTGCCGAAAAATGTGATAAGAACCTGTGTCCATCAGTGGAACCGCTCTTGTAGGAGTGTAACTGGCAAAGAAGTTCTAGTTCACAATCGTTCAAAAATGACACTAATCCACCTACTGCCAGAGGGTAATTTTTACTGTTGCTCACAAGCTCAAGCGGGCAGATGTTAATTTTGGTCTTGGCACACAAGCCCTCATTAAAACAGCTCTGTTTGTGCAGACACTCTGCAAATATAAATTAGGACCAAAAAAAACCATAACAGTAAAACCTTAAAGAGGCACTAAAATACTTGGTAAACCCTAAGTTTGACTTTTTCTCCTATATCTGTTTCTTTTAAAGTAGTCTTTTATTTCACAACAATCCCTGTCAATAGCCCTTCCCAATGAAACCACAGTAGAGATGGGTACACATGTCCCTCAGTTTATAACAACCAGCTAAGTAGCAGCATGCATCTTTGAAAGAATCATATTGTGTTAATTTAAATGGAACCAGTAAGAGGGTTAATTGTTAAATGCTATACAAGAACCAGATCAGATTAAGCATGACACAGGGTTTTGAGTGAAATGACTTTGACTTGATTTGTCCCATCCAAGTCCTAGAAAAATCTCTGTCCCTGTACTGGGACTCCTTCCTTTCAAACTCTGCATTGTTTTCTCTCTGTTTCAGTGCGGTGACGTCTGTTCTCTTCTCCAGGAACATCACTGAGTAGGTTTCTCTGCAAGCATATACTTCCCTACAGCTCTATTAATTATACAGTAGTATGTGTAAGGCTGGAAGGCATAGTGACAGAACAGTTAGGCCCAAACTCTATTACCATTTATGGGCCTAAATGGCACGTATCCAGCCACATCAGGGACATTTGTGGAATGTATGCATTTTGTAATTCTATTACCCATGCAGTGCGAACACATGGAAGAGAAAGCAGATGATCACTTTTGGAGTACTGTGTCCAGGTTTGGGCCCCCCACTACAGAAAGGATGTGGATAAATTGGAGAGAGTCCCGCAGAAGGCAACAAAAATGGTACAGGGGCTGGGAGCCATGACTTGTGAGGAGAGGCAGAGGGAACTGGGCTTATTTAGTCTAGAGAAAGAAGACTGAGGGCCACCTCTGTTTCTCCCCAAAAACTCTGCTCTGTGACAATTTGGTTAAGATTGGCCCTACAGAGGGTACACACCTTACCCTGTCTCTTTAGGTAACCTGAGCTGGACACATTCCTGAGGGAGGGGGTAACCTCCTCCCTCTGTCTCCGTGACTGGCATCACATATCTGGGTGAGGGGCTTAGGCTGCCTGGGGAGCTAGGAACTGCCAGTCTGCCCAGCAACTAGTGATGCATTTCAAATTGGTTGGCTGAGAGTCAACAGGTGCTGGCCTCCATCGGACCAGGTAAATGACATTATAAGGGCTATATAAGCTAAGGACTGCCCCGGAGGATGAAGCAGCAGCCATGAGGAAGACTCAGAGACACAGAAGAGCTGGACCATCTGAAACTTGCTCTCTCTCTCAAAACTCATGATCAATGAACTGCCTGCCTCCAGAGGGAATCTCCACCTGCCTCTAGATGATACTTGTGAGTAAGCTACCTGAGATCGAACTAGATATATAGGTTTCAGTAACTCAGATGTGTGATCAAAGGCTACCCAGCCATGCCAGTTTGCTCTATGGGGTTTATCTGATATTGCTCTACCCTGTACCCTATTGCAGCCTTACCCCTTGTAACCAATAAAGTTCTCCTTTGTACCTCAAGTGGGAGACTTATTGGGAGTGGGTCTAGATTTTGCCTTGGGGTCCCCTTGGTTCGGCTGACTAAGCGAGACCACTACTTGTGCTTCCAACTGAGAGAAGCACCCCCAAGTGCTTGAAGTGAGTCAAGTACCCTCGAGGGCTACTAGGCCTGTGTTTCCTGGGGTGCACAGAGCCAGAATAAAGCCCAGCTCTAGGTGGTGGCAGTTTTTACCCCAGGCTAGTGGGTGTGCTCCAGGAAGGGGATCAGCCAGACGTGAGGAGTCCCCAGGGAGGCACTCGGAGCCTGGAAGGTGGTAGGGCACAATGAGGTGGGAGGCTCAACACAGGAGCACTCCCTACTGCCCTGCCACAGCCTTCAACTACCTGAAAGCAGGCTCCAAAGAGGATGGAGTTAAACTGTTCTCAGTGGTGGCAGATGACAGAACTAGGAGCAATGGTCTCAAGTTGCAGCAAGGGAAGTTTAGGTTAGATATTAGGAAGAATTTTCTCTCTAGGAGGGTAGTTAATCACTGAAACAGTTTACCAGAGAGGTGGTGGAAGCTTCATCCTTGGGTTTTTAAGACCTGGCTAGACAAAGCCTTGGCTGGGATAATCTAGTTGAGGATGGTCCTGCTTTGAGCAGAGGGTTGGACTGGATGACCTCCTGAGGTCTCTTCAAACCACCTGGGTGATAGCAACCATTGCCTACTGGAATTTAGCTTCCAGCGCAGGGTGTCAAAGGCTTGCAGCAAGGCAGCAGCCCTGGACTTCAGAAAGGCGGATTTCACTGAGGTAAGGAGACTAGTCAGGAAAGCACTGAGGTCCCAGAGAGGAGGGAATTTGGGAGTCCAAGAAGAGTGGTTGTTCCTTAAGGAGACAATCTTCCAAGCCCAAAATGTGACAATCCCCATGTGAATCAAAGGGGGCAAGAGTGCTCAAAAGCCCCCATGGCTCACCAAAAGCATCCATGAATGCCTCAAAGCCAAAAAGGAAGCATACACCCAATGAAAGGGAGGGGCTTGAGATTGTAGTGGGGCTAGCAGGAAGGCTAAGGCAGAGATGGAACTGGGACTAGCAACCTGGATCAAAGATAACAAAAAGTCCTTTTTTAAATACATATGGGGTAAAAAGAAGGTACCAATTAATGCAGGGCATCTGCAGGACATGCTTGGTAATCTGGTGGTAGCACCAGATGACAAAGCTAATCTCTTTAACAGATTCTTTGCTTCCATTTTTCTGAGCAGGGACCAGGGCTTCCTCCCCACTGGGGTTCTGGACAGACCCAGGGGAGGCGCAGCCAGGCCCAGGGTCATTGAGGACCTAGTCAGGGAACTTCTGGAGGGACTAGATCTGTTCAAATCAGCAGGTCCTGATGATCTCCACCCCAGAGTACTTAGGGAACTGGCAGAGGTCATTGCAGGACCCCGGAACAGCTTTACAAGCACTTGTAGTGCTCTGGTTAGGTGCCTGATGACTGGAAAAGGGCCAATGTGGTTCCCATTTTCAAAAAAGGGAGGAAAAAAGACCCAGGAAACTATAGGCCCATTAGTCTTACCTCAGTCCTGGGGAAGCTCTTTGAGAAATTTATCCAGGAGCACATCTGCAAGGGGCCAGCAGGGGAGTTTATGCTTAGGGGCAATCAACATGGGTTCATTATAGGCAGGTCCTGTAAGACCAACCTGGTGCCCTCCTATGACCAGGTCACAAAAGCCTTGGATGCAGGTGTTGTGGTGGACATAGTCTTTCTGGACGTCAGGAAGGCCTTTGACAAGGAGGGCACCAGGTTGGTCTCTCACCCTATCCTCAATAAAAAATTAGGCATCTGTGGTGTCAACACCTACACAGTCAGATGGGTGGCAAATTGGCTGGAGGGCCGCACCCAGATAGTGGTGATGGATGGGTCATTTTTGACTTGGAGGGATGTAGGCAGTGGGGTTCCCCAGGGCTTGGTCCTTGGGCCTGCACTGATTTGGGCAAGGGGGTGAAAAGCACCTTGTTCAAGTTCTCAGATGACACTAAGATGTGGGGAGAAGTGAGCACGCTAGAAGGGAGGGACAAGCTACAACTAGATCTGGACAGGTTACAGAGGTGGGCAGATGAGAATAGGATGGGTTTCAATATGGACAAGTGCAAGGTGCTGCACCTGGGGAGGAAGAACCAGCAGCATACCTACAGGCTGGGGAACTCCCTTCTCATCAGCACAGAGGCAGAGAAGGATCTTGGAATCACTACTGATTCCAAGATGAACATGAGCCGACAGTGTGGGGACACGGTCAGGAAGGCCAACCGTACTTTGTCATGCATCCATAGATGCATCACGAGCAGGTCCAAGGAGGTGATCCTCCTCCTCTATACAACACTGGTCAGGCCACAGCTGGAGTACTGCGTCCAGTTCTGGGCGCCACAATTCAGGAGGGATGTGGATAGCATCGAGAGGATCCAGAGGAGGCCACCCGCATGATTAGGGGGCAGCAGGGCAGGCCCTATGAAGAGAAGCCATGGGACCTGAACTTGTTCAGCCTCCACAAAAGAAGGCTGAGAGGGGATTTGGTGGCCGCCTATAAACTTGCCAAGGGGGACCAGCAGGCAATGGGAGAGTCCCTGTTCCCCTGAGCACTACCGGGGGTAACAAGGAACAACGGCCATAAGTTGACTGACAGTAGATTCAGGCTAGACATCAGGAGGCGCTACTTCACAGTCAGGGCAGCTAGGAGCTGGAACCAACTTCCAAGGGAAGTGGTGCTTGCCCCTACCCTGGGGGTCTTCAAAAGGAGGCCCGACAACCACCTAGCTGGGGTCATTTGACCCCAGCATCCTTTCCTGCCCAGGGCAAGGAGTCAGACTAGATGATCTGCTTAGGTCCCTTCTGATCCTACCAACTGTGAAACTATGAAAACCTAATTTTCTATAAGTCTTTGATCCTCCCCCATGTTTAAGTCCCCGGACCTGAATGGTTACGGCACCTGGAAAGAGGTGCTAGAGAGGGGTCTAGATCAAACATTGTCAAACTATGGCTTGTGGACCAGATTAGGCCCATCGCACAATTTCATCCAGCCTATGAAGCTGAGACATTGGTGGCGATTCAGAGGTGAGGGAAGCAGCTTCGAGGTCAGAAGCACTTAAGCAGCATGGGAAAAGCAGCATTTAGGTTGCAAATGGCAGCCTGTCTGGGGAGCAAGATGTGCTGATTTGGTCTGAAGGTCCTAAAAGGTCACCAAACCCTGGGCTAGATAATGCCTAAAGTGTGACCTGGCTTTTAGAGCACATTGCCGAAAGTCTCAGATGCAAGTTCAACCCCACTCCAGGTAAGGTAAGCCTAGGACCTGTGTTTCCTGCTTACTGAAGGAGTGGCTAAACCACTCAGCTATTGAGGCTGAAACATAGGATGGGCCCCCTCATTTGGAAGGTGTGGGGGGAAGACCTACTTACGTAAAGACACAGTAGATGTATCCATACTGCACAGATCATAGCCTTGTAAACTCTAAATAGGTGCTGAAAATCCCACTTCCATGTAAAGCTTAATCTCAGCGTATCTCACTACAGCTCCAGAAACATGGACTGAATACTCAGTCTGAACCTGAGTCAAAGACTGCCCCTAGCCAGCCCAAATGTAAATGGGCACTGGGTCATTTGGTTCTGGGGGTGGGGGAGAGAGAAAGGGGATTAAACTTAACTTTATGCGCTGTTGACTATAGAAATTGGTGTATCTTGACCACACTATCCCTATTGGCCATTAGGCTTGTAGATCAGCATGCGCTTCATTTATACAGAATGAGGATCGGGTGTGTGATATACAATCATACTAATGTGCACTTTGTAACTTTTATACTGTATAGAAGAAATATCCAAGAAGATCTACAAATATTTATTGAATTCATTACAAATCATTTTTAAAGCAATTTCTGATCTTCTTTGGTTTCCAAAAATAAGTCCCACAGCTCAACACTAACCTTTTAATAATCCCTTCAGTAACTTCCTTATCCTACGCAATCCCTGTGTATGGCAGTGGCCTGGTCTCTGTTCAAAGGCCTGTCCTCAGCTGGAAATACCTTTTAAAACAGGAAAGAAAGCTATTTGACTCTAGCTGTATAAATGCGGCTAGTTCCCCAACAAAATATCAAAAGAGGAAAAAATGAAATGAAGATTAATTCTTAATCTTTATCCTGAGCTCCTCCTGCATGCTTGGCTTAACCATTTTTTAACAACTTTGCTCCTGATGAAAGGTGGATTGGCAGGAGTTTGCTGTGGAATACGTACCAGAGCGTTAGGCTTGGAGCACAGAAAACATGACATCCCCAACCTCTCCATGGATTGATAAAGTCCTCCACTTTTCTGTTTATGCTGAACATACAAAAACCCCTTTCCCTTCGCACAGCCTTGCAGAAGAGCCTGGCTATTCAGCCTAGCCAATGAATTTCAATATGTCATGTCTTTCTCTCTTTCCCTCAGCTGTGATCTCATCTGCCTTTGTTGCTTCCATTACTGGACCCCAGAGTATCTGGGTTGGTCTCTGGTTACCAGTGAATTTAAATCTTGCTCACTCAGAGATGCTCAATGTGCACTGGGGTTCATGGCCCCCTCCGGCATGTGGGATTAGAATTTAGCAGCATCAAAGACCCACTGGAGTAGCCTGCAGAATAGATGGGCCCCATGATGGGAACCTTCAAGAGTTTCTAACAACCCATGTGCTTTTGAAGGTTTGTGAAAAGGGAGGGAGGGCTATTCGGGTCTTTCAGAGGGTCAAATAATCTATGGAAGCAAAGCAGCAGCTGGAGGTTTTCAGAAGAATAGAGAAACTAGGTACTGATTGAAAGGCCTACAGGAAAGAAGCCTAAAAAAAAAAAAAATCAAAATACAGAGGGTCTCAGACATAAAGCTCAGGTTCAGAAAAGGCTGTTGGATACAGGATCTTGATTTGGACCTATCTGCAATTTGGAGTAGTTCTTTCGTTGTTGCTTTTCTCTGTTGAAAAAAATCTTACCACCCTGCTGAGATGGACTTTGCATGTACTGGGAAAGGGTATTCAAGCCACAGTAAAGTTTTCTGATATTAACAGTTGTTATTATAGATTTAGCAATACCTTAGAAGACAGGGTACCCCAGTGAAGTCAACCTGTGCGAATTAAGTTTTACTCATGGAAGATTTATAACCATTACAGAAATACCAGCACAGTGAGAAACACAGGAAACATTTGTGTTCATACTCAGGGGAAGTGAAGGATTTTGTTTTTTCACTGGAATGTGAGAAAGCCAAATTTCTTTTTTCTTTTTTGCCCCTGCTGTTTAGGTCTCTTCAGTCAGGTGAACTCACCCTACCTCACAGCTACAATAAGTTGCTGATGGTGGAGAAAGAAAGAGGTGCCTTCCAATAACAATGAAAAGTGGTCTAATGAGAGAGCATGTTGGAGAAAGCAAAGATGAAAATCCATTACCCTTCCGAATCACCTCTCACTTGGGAATGTGAAAACATTTTCTAAATATTTGTTGCTGGGGGCTTATCAGTGTTCTTCAGAAATGAGTTAAGGAGTGGGATGTTTTCAGCCAACAAACACAGCAGCACTTCTGCAGGGAGGCACAGAAATGCCATCTAGGGACCTACCTAGAGCTGAGTCACTGGGAGTCTTTCCATTGATTTATATGGCCACTGTATCAGGCCATAGGACTGAAAGGTAAAATAGAGATCTCTGTGCTTCACCACAATGGTAATTCAATATTATACCAGTAATACTTCAGGGAAGTCAACTGAGTTATAGAGTCAGGAGATTGGAGAAGTGTACAAGTCATCAGGCCTTGACACTATGCCCCAACAGTTCCCAAGCTGCAGAATGCAGACAACTAGTAGCCAACAGGCCCATCATAAATGGTTCATGGCCTGCTCCCTGCCACTCCTTCCCAATAACAAGGGATCATGATGGCCTGCAAGTAATGTGTCGGTGTAAAAAAGTTCAGGAACCAATGTATCCAATTAAAGTAGAGAAGGAAACAAGGTACTGCACTGGGTATCTTTAATCCCTTCCTGTAGCCAGAACTGTAGTGTTTGCATCTGTACTTTACAGAACTTTTCTTTGTATTCATGGCAGATTTTCAAAAGAGCTCAGCTCCCACTTAGGAGCCAGAACAAGTGTCCAGATTTCAAAGAACTTGTCACTCTGGGTGCCAAGTTCTTCTGAAAATCTCCCACAAAAATCATGATCAGGGCTGCTGAATGCCACACTGTTTTGAAAATCTGGTGCTAAGCATTCAGAAATATAATGCCTCAGGATCACAATGGTCAGGATGTCTATCTTTGCCATCCAGCATTCCCAGTGATGGATGCACTGAGTCAGATGAAGGCAAGCCACCTAATTAATCACAGATGCCAGAGAAATGGTTCTTGGAGGTCTTTCACCAAAGGCAGCGATCCTGTACAGGCATACCTCGGAGATATTGCGGGTTCGGTTCCAGACCACCGCAATAAAGCAAATATCGCAATAAAGCGAGTCACATGAATTTTTTGGTTTCCCAGTGCATATAAAAGTTATGTTTACACTATACTGTAGTCTATTAAGTGTGCAATAGCATTATGTCTAAAAAAACAATGTACATACCTTAATTAAAAAATACTTTATTGCTAAAAAATGCAAAGTGAGCAAATGCTGTTGGAAAAATGGCGCCGATAGACTTGCTCGATGCAGGGTTGCCACAAATCTTCAATTTGTAAAAACACAATATCTGCGAAGCGCAATAAAGCGAAGCGCAATAAAACGAGGTATGCCTGTATAACCCTGCTTAGTGTATAAGCTGTGGCAACACTACCACAATACAACCATATCATAGGCCCTTTGTTGTCTTTGTGTATCTGTAAAAATAAGATCTTGCCTTTCCAGCTAGGGACAGTCAGTATGACCATCATTTACTAGAAGCCCTGGTACCATAAGCCTTGAAGGCATCAGACTCCGGTGAACAAGAGATCCATATTTTTTGCATCTCTATCACTGGTTACCTTCACTGTAGCCACAAACTTTGCTGGGGATGTGGTGGGTGAGGGAAAAATGGGGGAAATCTCACTAACTTTTCACCAACACGATCTGTTACCCTTTGTACAAAGAAACTAGTGGACTCATTGCAGTTCCTGATGATGCTGTGAGTAATGTCAGTGCCAGTGGTCATCTTTCCTTCTCATCTGGGCTCTGCTTCCCTGCCTCTCCTGGGCACTCCCAGCATCTGAGAGGTAGTGCAAGGGATTTTGAAAGTTTAAAAACATGCTGACATTGAACCTCAATTTGTGAGTGCTTTCTCCCTTCCAGTTAGTTATTTTGTATTCCACAGGAATGATGATCTGACTATGCCATTTGCTTTGAAGCAATTAACTATCTCAGCTATTTTTGAGAGACCTTATTTCTGCTCAGGTGATCCTCTTTTAAAGTCCTGCACCACTGTCCTGCCAATCTTCCTGGTAGCTCCTGGACCATCCCAGTTAGGCTGATTTTTGCCTTCTGTGCATGACTTCTCTTCACCACCATCATCTTTTCAAAAGCTACTTGCCGATGTCATTCTGTTCACGTGTTTTTAAGTGTGGTAGAAAGGGCTCTAAACTGCAATTTTCATAATCAGCCTCCTGGGTCTACCTCAGCTTTTGGGGTTGACCCTAGAAACCTTAATTAAACATGCATAATCAAGACAGCTGGTCCAGTCATATGGGGAATCTGCAGAATCTGGCCTCTATTTGGTTTCTTGCCGGTGGGTTTAAACTAAACGGATAGTAAGCCCCAGCTAATACACCAAAATCCTTTCCCACTCCTTTGTTTCCAGCAGCTCAAATTGAGTTTTAGATTTTGCAGCAGGTCCTGCTGAGTGAGGAGAGTTTTGGTCCACTCCTGAAGTCTGATTAATTAGGGCTGCTAACCAAGTAGCAGCTTGCATCAGCTGGCTCAGACATGGGGACTGGAACACAGCTTAGAGAGAGTGGTTTTGAACCTCCTATTTACAAAAGAGCACACTGCAGAAGAGAACTTGGTACGTGAGCAGAGGCAGCATGCAACTCCCAGCTCTGTTCCCAGGGCCCACCCACCAGCATTCTGCAAGCTTCAAAAGCATCTTTGCCTTTTTGGTGGCAGGCAATGCATGTCCTAGGCTTGTGCTGTCAGTCTCCAGTAAAATGCTATTTATTATGTTGTATTAGGGCATATTAGGGGTTGCCTTTGGCCACCTGCATTTATAAGTAGCAGGGCTGTTGCCAGAGTCCCTGCATGTGCCAAAACCAACACAAAATAACCCAGTACAATGAACACATGTTAAAAATGGTTAAATAGCAACATGGTCCAAAAAGATACCTGTAACCCCGCCCCTACACCTTACCTTCACACACACTATATGGCTTCCAGGACATAATAACTAAAACTGTTAGGTACATGAAAAGAAGTGCGGGTGACTGAATACATCAATTTGTGTCTACCATCCTATTGCCTGACCTAGACAAGAAATTCTGCTTCAGAGATATTACAGAATACAGGAGCACAGTAATAGAATTGACACCATAGTCTCCAAGGTAAACTCCAGAGACTTACATTATGGACTTCAGAAGCAGGAGGCTGTCTACTGTGTATGAATGATAGGTGACAAATTACAAGGGTGAATATGACTACGCAAATAAGATTATTTTATGTTAACGCAGAAGGAACTATATTGATGCCTCTGAGCCTGCCTGAGGTGAACCCAAGGATTCGGAAAGCTTGAAATTGGGAAGGCTGTGCTGAATGCTCAAGTAGTTAACAATGGCTGCTGCCTTCTCCTCTGACAAGCCTAACTCCTATTTGTCTGCAAACTCAGATGGCAACTTTGTCATCACAATGTCTGAGCACCTGAGAAGCATGGATTTATACTCACTGTACTCCTGGAAGGCAAGGAAGTGCCATTATTACAGTTTACAGATGGAACTGAGGCATAAAGAGAATTCATAGAATGATAGGTAGGGCTGGAAAGGACCTCAAAAGGTCACGTAGTCCAACCCCTTTGCTGAGACAGAATCATCCCTATGTACACCATCTTATACAAATCCTATACAAATCCATCATCTAACCATTTAGCAAAACTATACAGTCAACCCTGACACAACACCCTAATCTACCACAGGTAAAGCAGAGGGAGCAAGACAGCCAATGTCGTGCTGCTGCAAATGTTCTTAAAATCCACTTGAGAGAGCCCATGAAGCAGTGGCTACGCATAGGGTGTGAACGGGTGGGTGTGTGCACCCCTGAGAGTGCGGTGCACCCTCTGACCAGCTGCGCTCGCTACTTAGGCAATGGGCGGGGGGGAGGCAGGAGCACCTGTGCCCCCCTTAAAAGCACTGGCTGGGGAGTGGGAGCACTGGATGTAGGCCACTGCCGCTTCCGGGAGCACTGCAGCCGCTTTTGGGAGTAGCACGACTGCTCACTGGTCAGTAAGTTTTGCCACAGGGGGACACTCCCCCTCAGTCAGCGGGATTGGCTGTGGGGGGACCCCCCCCACAGTTGGCAAGAGTGTCCCCAGTCACTGACTAGTCACTGGGGGGGGCATATGCCCCCCCTAACTAAGGTGGCACCAGTCGCCCATCCCCCCTGCTAGAGAGGAAAGCAAAACCCCCTACAGTCCATACCAACCCAACCAATCTACAACTGAATATAGAGAGGAGAGATAGACAGAATTGAGTAATTTGCCCAAGGTGACATTGGAAGGACCTTGGCTAAGGCAAGAATTTGATATTAGAGAGATTGAGTTAATACAACTTTACACCAGTGACTAGGATGACACACCTACTTGAATGTGGCTTTCTAAAACAAATACCAAGGATTTGAGTAAGACACTGATTCTTAGAGCTCTCAAAGAAAACATGACTTTACTGGTCTAATAGGTAGTTTTTGAAGATAGCACAGTCTTTTTGGCCAATAACTTCAGTGGTATTTAGGCATCTTATTCCTATATATCAATGGGAGTTAGGTACCAAAATCCTGCTGATGTTCTAAGTGTTTGTGCTTGATTCGGTTTTGTATTAAAAATGGTGCTGGGCAGTAATCACCTTTCTCCTCCTTACAAGAACAGAAAATGAATCTGCTAAGGGGTAGGTGACTCAAATATCCTTATTTTTAGGCTACGTTTTGAAGTTGTGCCTGTTTTTAGCACATTGAAGTTCTTTTTCCTCCTTGTCTCTTGCAAGAGCATAAATTAACTTTAGACCCAGCAGGCAACATCTTTACCTAAGTGACAGCAGCGGCAGCAGGGGAAAGAGAGGCCTGTAGTTCAGCTCTGAACAGCAGTATCCAAATCAGCAGAAAAAGCATGTTTTGAAGTGTCACTTCTCTCATACAGCACTTTGTTTTGCTCCCCTCCTTAGAACATAAAGAAACAGCACATATTTATACCAGTAAATCAGATCTCAGCATTTCTTCCACACGTGGAAATATTCCCCAGTCCTCTGCAACTGATGTATACTGTCTTTGGGGGATGTCAATATGTCTTTATGCAGGTCATCCACACAGCAAGCTTTCCTTGTGAATAAAGAATTATTTGGACAGGATGTACACTATGATTATGTTTTATCAGACCCCCACTGAAGCTAGAGACTATGATCTTGACCTCTGTGTATACATATTGAGACTACATTAGAACATTATCATTTATGTCAATCAAGAAAACAAAGAGGCTGAATATGGCTAGTGATACTTCCATACTCAGTTGACTCAGAAAGTTAGCTTTCGTTTCACTTTGCCTATCTGCCAAGTTTTGTGAGACTGAATAGATGCATCATGCCAAATGCATTGAGATGCTCTTATTAAATATGGCAGCTTATAGAAGAGTAGCCCTGTAGACCAAAGCTCATGGAAGAAGAAAGCATATACAACAATCTATTGATAAAATGAGAGAAAGAAGGAGGAAGACCTTGTTTTCATGGAAGATTCAGGGGCAGGGTAATGAAAAGTTCTTATCCTGACAGTGTTGTGCGTTGTTACTAAAGGGCACCAGAACTCAGTTAGACAAGCTCTGGGCAAGGAAGCCAGTACTTCTAAATCCCAGTCATGTACCACTGGGTACCTGAACTTAGGATGAATGAATTATGAAGTGTGCCCCACTTCAGGAGGGATGTGGACAACACTGAAAGGGTCCAGAGGAGGGCCACCCTCATGATCTGGGGACTACAGGGCAGACCCTACAGAAAGAGACTGTGGGATCTGAACCTGTTCAGCCTTCACAAGAGAAGGCTGAGGGGGGACCTGGTGACCATCTATAAACTCACTAGAGGGGCCAGAAGGATTTGCGAGAAACCTTGTTTCCCCTCGCGCCCCCTGGCATAACAAGGAATAACAGCCACAAGTTGTTGGAGAGGAGGTTTAGATTAGGCATCTGTAAGAACTACTTCACAGTCAGGGCGGCTAGGAGCTGGAACCAACTTCCAAGGGAAGTGGTGCTGGCTGCTACCCTGGGGGTCTTTAAGAAGAGGCTTGATGCCTACTTGGCTGGACTCATTTGAGCCCAGTTTTTCTCCTGCCCAGGCAGGGGGTCGGACTTGAAGATCTCCAAGGTCCCTTCGACCTGACTTCTATGATTCTATGATAAACGTTCATGATCATGTGCTTTCTTCTGTGGAAGTGTTTATCTATGGTGGTAAAGACTTATGTTAGTGTCTCATTTGCCTGAACCTTCTCAGTAGTGTGATAGTAGAGCTAAACTGGTAGGGATTTGGACGTAGAGTCTGTCCATAAGTAATCCCACTGAAGTCAATGAGTCAGAGAGGAGGATTACCTAGTGATTAGGGTGCTGGTCCGGGACTTGGGAGATCTGAGAGCAATCCCTTGCTCTGTCAGTATCTTCTTCAGCAATCTCAGGGAGGTCATATACAGCCAGATTTTTTAAAAAGTGACTCCCACTGCAATCAAGAGGAGTCTGAAAATCATGTATTAAAAAATTTGCCCTTTAGCCAATTTTTTTTTTTTTTTTTACCGCTGCAGAAAATGTGTATAAGAGTACTATCCCCATCCACAGGGGTTGAGGATAAAGACTGTGAGGTACTTGTGCTACAGGAACAAAACCAAATAAATTATATAGACAATCCCATAATCAAAGTTAAAGTATGCGCTTAAATGAGTTGTCAGTTTAGTGCCTACTGAAATAATATTATCTTCCAATTAAGCAAACCCTTCTGTGAACCATATTTGTTTTCATTTTTTCTTTAATGGATGGCACTGACAGGTAGCAAGAAAACACTTCTGCTAAGTAAATGACTGACTAATACAATGCATCTTGTATCCCTGCAGCTGCCAGAGCAGGGAGTTCAACACAACATATTGTGGCTGCTACAAGAATATTGCAAGTCCAGAGGTCAGAACTTCTATTACCAAGATTTTGAAAAGGAGGGAAAGCTCAGTGAAGTTTTAAGTCACCACCAATTCAAAAAATTACTACATGACACTGGTACAGTGTAACAATTTTAATAGTGTATTTGGGGGAGAGATGGGGTGGGGGGGAAGCAATATATATTTGAGTATGTAGAGTGCCAAGATGTAAGATAAAGTAAGGCATGATTGTAATATTGCTTTTCTAAAATAACATGGTAATACCCAGTTACAAACAAGACGGGTTTTTTGCTTACATCTGAAGAGAGGGAAAGTTTGCAAGGATCTGAAGCCTAGGTACGCTTTGAAATTCTCGCTGTTCATCCTAATCAACCAAATGAACCATTCACCTGTCACGCTCACTTGCTTTCTTTACACTTGACCACATTTGCTAATTGGTGATAACAAACCTATAATCAATAATGTAATGGAGCCAAGGTTTGGCCTCAAAACCTCAAGGTCTAATTCCAGCACTGACACTTGTTCGGTGTCAGGTGGTGTTTTTTTCCTGGCAAGTGTTACTTGGTGTTCCAGGAGCTTAGCTTTCATCGAGTCAAAAAAGAGTTTCCAGGCTGTACAGTTTATTCCCATTTGAAGGTTATATCAGCAATGGTAAACACATAAAGCGATGCTTGCCCAACCTAGGAAACAGTGACTGAGAGACATGACCTGTTCCAATTCATGCCGTGGCTAATTATGCTATTGTAAGTGTCTTCAAAGGAACTTCTCTCAGAGCAGTGTAAGAGTGGCAGGAAGAGTGACAAAAGGCAGGACAGGGCGACATGTTGGAGGCCAACTCAAAGGCATAAGCTTTTGTAGACAGGTTTATTTGTGAGGTGCTATGAATCAACTTGCAAAGATCAGAGGTAGTCAATAAAAAGGTATAAAATAAGTTGCATAAGGAAAAGGGAAAGCAGCGGAAAGAATTGGGGCAGACCTCAGGGATGCAGCGGTGCACCTGATTTTGATTCCTGCTCCATCCAAACTTTAAAACCAACTGCCTGAGAGGGGCAGTGGCATTTCTATTCAGGCAGTCATGTCTTTCTCTCTTTCTCTTTCCCTCAAAACAGTTAATTAACTTCATGGCTCATTATCATCTCCCTGATTCCTGCTAATCTCTCTCCAGTCTGCAGGTTTTAATGACCCTCTCTCCTTTTCAATGCTCTTGTTCTGCCATTCAAACAATCCTTTCTTCTGCATATTTGCTGCCTGTTAGCCATCCCAATGAGCTTTATTTCATAATGTCTCTTATTCCATAGCTCTGCAGACCGTTTTTAGCTCTAGCTAAAAACCCTAACTCAGGTGTGGTAATATTAACTCAGAAGTAGAAATGACTGACAGTATTGCATGCACTGTCAAGATGTTCAAGAAGGCTAGATTTTGTTTTATAAATCTGAATAAGAGATGTACATTTAACTATAATGACTACAGGACTAAAACTAACAACACAGACGTTTTTGATTGCTTTGACTATTTTTGCCTAGTTCTTTTTTAAAAAAAGCTTCGTATACAATTTAGCAAATTAGTGCACATACCAATAGTTGTATTTGTTTCTGCTTTGATCTTAAACTGAATGATACAATACTAGCTCCCTAGCATATTAGTAAAGCACCTAGTTTCTTGTCAACTACAGAAAAATATGTGCTATATGTGACGATGTGCCACACCATTTGCTCCCTGCTTTTCAAAATCCTAGACCTGCCCAATGGAAAGGACAGGGGGAAGGGATTGCTGAATCAGGGAGTGAGTGGATAAGAGCATCGTTATTCGGGGTCCACAGATATTGTACAGCTTGTGATACTAAGTATCAAGCAAGTGTACGCAAGTATGAATGAGTGGATAACATTTGCATTTGTGTTCCATCTGTAGAGGGAAGTCCTGCTATTGCTACTTTGCCTTGGGAAGAGGCTTGGCCTTTATATTTATATTCCAAAATGACTCCGTCAAAAGCAGCTTCCAACCCAAAAAAAACAGGAGCTAGGGCTGGGTGGTGGCCTAGGGCTCCTATACATGTGCAGGGAAACTCTGTAATTACAGCGCATCAGAACAAATTCGATTAAACGAGCCTGCTGGAATATGGAAATGACCATGCTCCAGCAGCCTCCAGTGTCCTCACACTGAAAAATGTGTGTGGGGTGCTTTAAACAAAAGCTCATTCAACGAGCTTTATTTGAAAGCACCCTGCTGCCATTTTTCAGCTTTGGGACACTGATGCTCCTGGCACTTTTAATTAGTGCGGCTCTCAGAGCTGCTCTAATTAAAGCGCTTCCTCCCCCGGCCTCCCAGAGTATGTCTATAAATCCCCCTACAGCAGAGGTAGGCAACATTTTTTGGCTGGAGTGCCGAAAAACACCATAATACCTATCCTGGAAGGTGCCAAAGCACCGGCATGCCAGAAAAGCAAAATAAGTTCTCATCTTTAGCTACCTACTTAAAATCAGTTCCAGGAGTACTATCGCTTTTCAAACACTTAAAGGCATGCTAGAATATTATATCAAGTGTTATATAACACTGACACTACTAAACTATATATAAAATGATGGACAAAAAGGAAATGAATAAATACTTTTAGAAGTTACACGAAAGGGGAAACATGAAGTAAGTATCTCTTAAAACTCAGTTTATCTTGAAGTTGTATCTCCACTGCTACAATCAACTTTTAGGCCGCTACAGTCCGGTGCAACAGTCAACTTCAATGCAGCATAGGAACAGCCACAGTGTTACTGGCTGATGTTACTGGCTGATCCTGGATTTCTTAGCATCCAATGTGGACCAAACACAATACAGAGTATCAGTTCTGTGTCTAGCATGTACAAGAGCAACAATATTCTGCCATCCCTGTGTCTGCTTTTGCGTCTCATCAGACCATGCATGCACAGTAAAACCTGGGAATGCTGCCAGTTTCTGAGACCCTTGGTGTGCGAAGCCCATTCCCTCTACTGCATTATTAAAAGAGCTGTTGGCAAAGCTAAACATCAAACAGAAGCGGCCCACAACTTCTATGAGTCAAGAGATCCTCAATGCTAATCTGCAAGGTCAATCAAAGATTAATTTGCACATGAGGAGATGAGTTATTAAGGGGATGATGTAATGAGATGGATAGAGGGAGATAAATGCCAACTATTAACCACAAAAGGCCCAGAAACCTACTGTGAAACTGCTGGTTACTTACCAGAGTTTTTAGGGAGAATAGGGAAGTGTATTGCCTTACAAGGGCTGCCTAATTAACCTAAGTTTTACTTCAGCCAGATTGTATATTTTGCTGTTCATTTATGTAAATGGAGCTGTATTTGCTCCAAGATTAATAGGCCCTTTAAATAAGCAGGCATTTATTGCGCAAGATGAGACTACAAGGCACCATTGTTGCTTTTTATAACTAGATATTTCAGCTCTAAACTATCTCCTGGATCTTGGCTTTAGAAACAATCCTAAGAGTTTGCAGAAGGGGATCTCCCACTGAGCGTGCACTGTATGCCTTTGCACTTAAACATTCGAAGTCAGGTTTGATATTTAGTACAATTATCTCATATTACAACTGGAGAACTCCAATTACCAGACTCCAATAGTTTCCAGTCCAAAGATTATTGGATTCAGAATAAGTTAAAAGTAGATGAACAGTATTCTTTATATGAATTTGTAGTTTCTAAAAGTGATACTCCTAATTAAAAAGGCAAGTACATTTAAAAGGAGAGACAGAAAAGGATGCATGAAGAGTTTTAGTAATCAATCACTGTTTACTGCAGATTTGTCCTCCATTGTAAAACTGACCATCAGCTGTTAAGACAGCTTGTGTATTTTTCAAGTTAGGCCACAAAAGATATGATTATTAACTGAAGGACATGGGTAAAAATTTGGAAGATTCATGATTGGACATGGATAAACATTTGCAAGATTGGTGATTAGAGATGGTCTGAACATTTTCAAGTAAAAGGAAAAAAAACGTTTTCCACTGAAAAATGCAGTTTGGTAACAACCAGGACATGTTGCAATATTGTTTCC
Source organism: Crocodylus siamensis (assembly GCF_052110815.1). Taxonomy (NCBI): domain Eukaryota; kingdom Metazoa; phylum Chordata; order Crocodylia; family Crocodylidae; genus Crocodylus; species Crocodylus siamensis. The sequence continues at coordinate 242,579,550 of NC_143397.1, read as the reverse complement.
ACTGGCAAAAATTTGAAATGTTATTTACATATTATTTTGGGTTGTGGCTCAATATAGTAGTCAAAATATTATATATTTACTTTAATTGTTGAAAGCAGCAGCTGTTTCAAATATCCTTGAGTTAGCCTGAAATTTTTCTAGGCTATTAAAAGCAGCTGTTGTTCTATTATTGAATGAAATGCTGTATTCCTAATTTCTTGTTAAAGGGTTTCTTGTTTTTTATGTAGTGAAGCAACTTGACACTTTTGGGAAATAAAAGCTCTCACTGTTCATTATATAAAAAATGTTTTTTTTTAACAATCTAAAAATGAAAATAAAAAGAAATGACACAAGATATATCAATAGTATTGCATGATATAGCTTTCTACTGATGTGCCATAAAACATGCAAATAAGATTGAAATGAAAATTGCTGAAGAAAACCAAACTTTACAAATAAAATTTGACAACTATTTTTTAGTTAAGTGTTGCAGTAAATTTTAAAGTCTGTTTTTGTTCTATTTTGGAACAAAAATCAAATTTGCAATGTCAGTCTTTCCCCATGAAATGGAAGTTAAGAGTTTTTGACTAACTAGCTCCAATTACGCTACTGTGGAGGTGCTTGTTTGAAGTCACATCTGGGTGCATCATAACAGACAGCCTACAAAATGAGAGGTAGCAATGCAAAGTAAGGAAGAGACAGTAGACAGTAGAAAAGCGTATTTGTTTCATGATTATTAATGCCGTCTTCATAGCTGATAGGTTTATAAGAATAGGCAAATGTTTCTTTTTCAGCTAAGCACATCAGGTACATCATTCACAGTGGAAACTATAGAGGTTATTTCCTGTGAATTTAATCATGATCTCTACATAGACAATTTTTTTAAAAAGTGGGGAAAAAGTTGGCTATTGAAAGAGGCTCAACTCACCTGGTCTCTGATCAGGTGTTCCCAGTCTCAGGTTCCCTGCCAAAGCACGTCTTCCTCATGCTGATAGGTAATCTAGATGTAGCCCTCTGCAACCTTTTAGACTCTTACCCTGAACTATAAGAGTTTCCTCACTTTATGTCATGGTCCAGTTGTCCTTCTGCTTCCTGACACAATAATTCCCTGAGAAACATGCCTTTAATTGCAGGGATTTCAGCCCCAGGGAACACCATGAGATAATCCTGAGACCCTTGCCTCTGAAGCAGCTACCAAACTTCCTTACTTTGCATCTGCCAGGATTACTTCCTAGTATTGCTTATCTTTTCTCCCTGGCACTTCAACCAGCTGCCTTCCAAGCTGCTTCTCCACAAGGCAGCCCTCACCAACGAGCCCAGTCTCAGGCCACATCTGAACACAACCTCACCAGCCAGCAGCTGCTACGTTCCCTCCCAGTGAGAACAATCACTCCTTTTATACTTGCCTTCTCCTTCCCGATATGTTCCTGTAAGAGGGACTACAGGGTCCAGAATCCCTAGAAGTTAGGAGAGCCTAGGCCCCAACTGGGACTTAAATAGCATATCACGCTCTGGTTCTCCCTGTGATGATATGTTGCTCCTAGTTTTGCCACAAATAATCATATGTATGACTCCTTTACCTGAACCCATCATAAAAATAAAAGCTACATAATTTTTAAGTGAGATTTCCATAAGCATTTTCACTTTTCTTTGAAGAAGATAAGTAGACTTGTTTTTCATACAGTGTTTCAGGAATGCTCCAGCAGCAAACTGCCTCTCAGAACTCACACCTATCCTGACATTGCATCCTCAAAGCAAAACAGTTGCTTCTTGAGAAGAGCCTTTTGTATGACACTTCTGGTTCTTCTTACTTCTGGTAAGGCCTAAAATACCAAAATAAATGCATATGGTATTTTCCAGCCTCATCGTAGAAGTGCATTTTTGAGAAGAAAAATTATTAAAAAGAAGTGGTGTGAGAAGCGGGTTGGCTAAATTTGTGGATGACACCATATTATGGGGAAGTGCGGTCACACTAGAGGATAAGCTAGCGATCCAGGCCAACCTGGACAGGTTCGCAAGGTGGGCGGATCAAAACCTGATGGCGTTCAACATGGAGAAATGCAAGGTACCCCACCTCAGAAGAGAAACCCCACATCATACTTATAGGCTGGGCAGTGCTACACTCACTAGCACTGCTACTGAAAAAGACATGGGGGTCATGATCAACCACAAGATGAATATGAGCCACTAATGCAATGCCATAGCTGTCAAAGCAAACAAAACTCTGGCTTGCATCTACTGATGCATCTCAAGCAAGACCCAGGAAGTCATCCTCCTGCTTTACTCAGCCTTGGTGAGGCCACAGCTGGAGTACTGCATCCAGTCCTGGGCTCTGCAATTTAGAAAGGATGTGGAGAAGCTTGAAAGGGTCCAAAGGAAAGCCACGTGCATGATTAGAGGACAAGAGAGCAGGCCTTATGAGGAGAGGTTAAAAGCCATGGGACTTTTCAGCTTGGAGAAGCGCAGGCTCAGGGGTGACTCGGTGACAGGCTGTAAATATATAAAGGGTGTGCATCAGGAACTGGGAGAATGTCTGCTTACCCAGGCAGCCCAAGGGAAGACAAGGTTCAATAGTCACAAACCCCTGGAAGACCATTTCCAGCTGGACATAAGGAAAAACTTATTTACCGGCCGAATCCCCAGGGCCTGGAATAGACTCCCCCCAGAAGTGGTGCAAGCACCTACTCTGGACACTTTTTAAGAAACATGTGAATGTCTATCTTTCTGGGATTGTTTGGCCCCAACTGACTTCCTGCCCCTGGGGAAGGGGGCTGGACCTGATGATCTTGCAAGGTCCCTTCCAGCCCTAATGTCTATGAAATCTGTGAAGTTATTAAATCAAATAATTACCAGGTAAATTTCTAAAAATTAACAAAAAGATGCCTGAAAGAGGATTTTGAAAGCCTGGCACATTACTGGATAAGAAGTGGGAAAGTGTTATAAATGGCTTGCTATTGAAAGGTGATACATTTTAGTGATATTAAAAGTTAAACATTTTAGGTCCCGGTCTTGCATTCCTAGTCCACTTAGACCTTTCAGAGAAAACACCAAGAATTGTATATGTGCAAAAAATACTGTTTATTTTTAAATATATATTCTAGAAAAAGGTTCAAGTAAATAAATAAGAAAGTCATTTTATAAGACCAACTCTGAAATCACTACCCTAGTGAAAGTCCCATTGACACTATGACAGCCTAGGGGACTTGAAAGGCCTCAAAGACTTAGGAAGTGGTTAGCTCAGCTGAGAGCTCAAACAAGTCAGGTTCTTATCCAGACCTATTACTTTTTTAAAGCTTATAAAAATAAGCTTTCTTAGGAGTTTTATATTGCTTTCTATTTCCAATAAGGCCTGACATACCATATATGCATGTGATAGTTTTCCTGACTGGGCAAGTCAGTTATAGCATTGAAGGGGAGAAGAAAAAGAAAAAAAGAACAGATCAAACTTTAAAAAAAAATAACAAAAAAGGTCAAGATTTAAGTCCAGGGTTGTCCCCTCCCTCCTCTCCCTCCCCCCCCCCCCCCCTCCCCCCCCCCCCCCCCAAAAAAAAAAAGAGAGAGAGAGAGAGAGAGAGAGAGATTTGACTATCCCAAATTAAAAATCCAAGTGCAGCTCCACTGGGTATACTCATTTTTAAAACAGATTATTTGTATTTTGCTCCTTAAGAAAATAAGATTCAGCAGTGAGGGGGGAAAATATGGCTTTTTGTAGTAGCACATTGGGCAAATTCAGCTCACCTTACTCAGATGAGTACTCCCAGCAAGCTCAGTCCTGAGAAGGAACTGATGAAGAATTGCAGGATTCAGCCAGAAAGAGGGACTTGTCACAAGAAATCAAAGCTCTTCAAGGGGCTCAGGACTAAACAATAAAAGCTGTTCAGGGATGTTCCTAAAGATAGAACTTCTCTGAAGGAATGCTAAAAACATCTTCAGAGAGACACCCAAGCCACATGAAGAACTTGGAGAAGAACCTCTTCAGCAATTGGGACGCCTTCAAAGGTGACCCCTATTAACAAGAAACTTCAAAAGTGGGATGTGATATGATGTGAAAATCCTCTCACTGATATGAAGCTCTGTAAAGACAGAATCCCCTAAAGCAACATTAAGCCTTTGAAGTGGCAGCATAGGCATAGCTCTTTGAATACAGAAAGGTGCAATGCACAGTAAGGCTTGCCGTGAAGGAATTACTGGGGCCAGTGCAGAGCTCGGGGGGTTGCCATCCTGCTCACTGGGCTTCTATAAGCTTAAAGTCAGCTGTGAGGGCAAGGCAGGAGAGATGTTATTTAATTGACCTTAAGAAACATCTTTGATCTCTCTCTGTCAATATTCCTGATGCTGAAAAGGAGATGTCTTGGGATTTGAAACAAGCATGGGTAGGTGAAAAGAGTCCCTTTTGTAGAGCAGGGTTAGTGTGTGATGTTCTGGAGGAAGTTAAAGAAGGTGTTTTGCTTAAATATACTACATAATTAACTGAGGATTTGTTAAGGTTACCCTTTTTTTTAGTTTGGAAGGCTGTGGATCTGTGATCCCAAACTCCTTGAACTCCATAAACAGAATGGATTATGATTTTGCCGGGAAGCTATTTCTCAATGAGCAGGACAACAAGTTTATACCCTTTCAACATTTAAGTTGCAAAGAAAACATGCAGTGTGTGGTTTTGTTCAGGTAATGGGGTCCAAAGTTAAGGCATTATAAATGATATAAACATGTTAGAACAGAATAATAAGAAATGAAACTCCCTGGACAATGCCCCCAAACTTACCTCCACCTAATGAAGACCTGCCCAAATAGAAGGTTCTTACCAGATGTCCAGGTTATGGTGGTCTGACAGGCCACAATGGGGAGGACATTACAGAGCAGAGGAATGACGGCTGGAGATTACCTCCCACATGCTTTCTCCAAACAGACTTGCTGCACAGATGCTACTTCCTGGAGACTGCTCTTGGTTGACCTTAGGGATTATGGTGGAGCATAAGGGAGAAGGTGGTCCTAAATTATGTAGGGCCCAGACTGTTTATAGGGTTTTATTGGTCAAAACAAGCACTTTGAATTGTGCCTGGAAAGCTATTGGGAGCCATTGCAGACCCTGGGGCACTGGAGATATATGTTCCTAGTAACCCATCCCCATCAGAAGGTGGGACATCACATGCTATGCTAACTGCAGTTTCTGGACAGTCCTTAAAAGCAACCCTACATTAGCATACATTGACATATTCTAGCCTTGAGATTTAAAAAGCATGGATGATGATGGGCAGATCCAGCTCTGAAAGGCAGATTCAGATATGAATTAGTGAAAGATGTTCCTGGCCACCACCACCACCTAGCCAGATGCAGTGAAGGATGCAGAAGCACCCAGAGACTACAAACCTGAATGATAAGTGAGGCTGAACCCCATTAATGATTGGTGTCTCTAATCATTTTAAGTCATGAGGTCTGCCAAACACCATGACCTCTGATTTGTCTGCATTCAAATTCAATTAGTTTGCACTCATTCAGTCTCCGGCTATAGCCAGGCAATGGGTTAGGGCAGGATGAAGACTGCAGGGCTTGGATGAGATGAAAGAGGGAGAGAGCTGGGTGTTACTAGCATATTGATGGCACCTCACTTCAAACCTCCACACAATCTTGCCCAATGGCCTCCAGCACATGCTGAAGAGGAGAGGTGACAAAGCAGGGACAGGGAAAGCCCAAGGGGAGAACAAACACTCACCCATCATCACATCTGCGGACTTCAGTGACTTTAGAAAACAGCAAAACTAATTAAGAGCACTCCCACAAATATCCACCAGGTCATATAAATGTATTATCAGCAAGGATCTGGGTTTTTCATTTACCACAGAAAAACAGAGAAAAACACAGATTTCCTCCTTAACCCAAGGAAAATAGGGACTGCTCATTTTAACAGAGAGACCCACAGATCGTGCACTTTTGCAAAGAGCTCTCTGCAGGCTGGCAGATTTCCAGACTGTAGGGGGCTGGGGGAAGTGGGAGGAGGGCGATCAGGAGAGGGGTGCCAGGTGTATGTAAATGCACATGGTGGCCAGGCAGCCTGGAGAACAGCTCCTGTAGGTAAGTGGTGGAGGGATTAAGGCCCCACATAGGGAGGGAGGCAGAGGGTTGGGCAGGGCTGGGGCTGCTGCTGCTGCTCTGGTGCGGAGCAGAACAGGGCCATGGGTGGCTCATCTAGGGGGCTGGGGAGGCTCCCCACCACTGTGTGCACTCATGGGAAAGGAGAGGGGACTCGTGCCCTCCAGATCTGTGTGTGGGGCAGGGGCAGCTGCAAGCTGCCCTTTGCAGGGTTACCCTGCTGCCCTCCCCCAGGGCCTCCACAGCCCAGTAAGTGCAAACTGGCACTGCAAGACAAAGCGGGGCTGTGCAGGGAAGCTTCTTGCCACTATGAGCTCCATGCTGCCCTGGTGACACACATAGCCGTAATGGGGACAGAGGCGTAGGGTTGTGCCCCTTGCTGCTGCTGCACGTGCAGGGGTATGTCACCAGGGCAGTGTAAAGCTTGCAGTGGCAAGCAGCTTCCCTGCACAGCCCCGCTCTTCCCTGCAGCAACTGCCCCAGCTCTGCCCCCACTGCCACCCCGTGCACAAATCTGGGGGTCACATGCCTCTCCTTCCCCCACAGGAGTGCATGCAGCAGCAGGGAGCCAGCTGCCCCCCACCCCACCCCCCCAGTCTGAGCTCACAGCAGGCAGGTATCAGGGAAGGTTGGAAGGGGGAGATGGGAGGGAAGCTGAGCTCCGAGCTCTACTCTGCTACAGCAGCTTCCACTTCCTGTGGGTGGCAATCAGGGTTTGTATGCTGCTGTGGGGGGCAGGGGGCCGTGGACCCAGGTCCCTGGCCCCATAGTCATGGCAGCTGGGGGCCCCTCTGGCAGGGCTGGGGGAGCAGGGAGCTGTGGGTGGGGGTGAGGGGCACCAGTAGGGCCGAGGGAGGGGCTGTGGGGTGGGGGAGTAAGGGGCACCGTCAGGGCTGGGGGGCTGTGGCTTGGGAGTAAGGGGCCTGGACCTGCATTCTTTTTGCTAAGGGGGCAGGGGGAGCTCTGCTTTTCCATGATAAGAAACCCAAAACCAAATGCCAAAATGTCTAGCAATTTGGAATTTATTTTATTATAGTTATTGAGGCTTCCAAATTGCTGGACAATTGTAAATATATCAAGATAACAGTGCATTCAATTGATCCCTATGTACATAATGGCCTTTCATTTTAATAACAGATTTCAGGGGGTTTATCGGTGAATTTTCCATTTTTTATCAAGGAAAACCAGGATCCCTGGTTATCAATGCTTCACGGTCAACTGTATCAAATGCCACTGAAAGGTCTAGTAAGATCAATGGGGTACACTTTTCCCTGTCAAGTCCCGGGCAAAAATTGTGAGCATCTGCCACATAAAGGGCAAGGGCCCAGGGTCTCTCCCATCCAGGGCAGTGCCCATCTGCCACACTACCTCTGAATTTCTCTTCTCCTGGCCCACATCTCTTCTTTTATTGGATGCCCAGTAGGCCCGCTTCAAGAGGCATGCTGGAGAGGGCTCTGGCCAATGACAAGCCCAGAGCCTTGTGGTTAGAGGACTTTAATGGGAAGCGGGAGATGAAACAAGTTACCTCATTTTCTTGCATACCGCACAACCAGACATAGACACGTACCTTGTTTTTGGAAGGCAAAAGACGACTACAAGATTTTGCCACACTGATCAGGGACAGATCATAATCTTCAGCTCGCTCACGCATTCTTTCCTGCTGAGGTGAAAGGTGCAGTTTTAACCCTTTCACAGCTAAATTGTCAGCAGCTCTTAGCTATTCAGCAAAAAGCTGAAATTGTAGCTGCTACTGAAATACAGACTTGATGGGTGGATTCATAGATGTTAAGGTTGGAAGGGACCTCAGTAGGTCATTGAGTCTGACCGCCTGCCCTGGGCAGGGAAGAGTGCTGGGGTCAGATGACCCCAATTAGGTGCTTGTCCAAAATGCTCCAGGTGAGGCTTGAACTCACAACCTTGGCATTGCTTCCCTCATACTGCCTTATAAGTACCACATGCTAACCCATTGCACCACTGGAGCTAACTTTTGCTAAAACCTAAATCTAGGATTTTGAAAATGTAGGATTTTGAAAAGAGCTAAAAACAGGACTGTGAAGGAAAAGTGACCAGGAATAGCTAACAGATAGCAACTTGCTAAAAAAAAAAGGGGTGGGGGGAGTTAGCTTGATTAGTGAAGCATCAAGATCATTAAAAGGAGAGAAGATCATTCATGCCTATAGTGTGAAGAGTGACTAGCAGGAATCAGGCAGATTACAATGAGCCCTCAAGTCAACTGAGACTCTCAGAACTGCCTTGATAGAAATGCCACTGCTGCAGCTGTGCAGTTGGTTTTAAATTTTGGGTGGAGCTGGCATTAAAGTGGTTTGCGACCACATTGCTGCATCCTTCGATCTGCTCCTTCTGGACTCTGCCCCTTTGTTCATGCAGCTGCTAGAGGGAAGAGAAGGAAAAGCAGTAGCAACCAACTTATAGCATCTCTGTGCTTCTATTCTGGGCAGAAAATCAGCTTCCCTACTTCAGACATGCACCCTAATTATGGGAGGCTAATTTTTGGACAAAGTATACATGTGGTATGCAAATAAATATGATAACTGCAAGCACCTGGAAGACAACACATAAAAACCAATATTACAATAACCTATTTTCTAGGAGATGATAACAGGATTTGGGTGTTACTGGGATGAAGGAAGAAACAGTGTCAGGCTGGCTTCAAACAAGACCTGAGCAGCAATTACAGGCATAATACAGAAATAATTGCTGTAGGCCCAGATGGGGAAAGATCTCCAGACCTAAGTCTGCCCAACTGCGGATGCACCTGCAAGGTGTTTAGGGGCACCTAGCAATATTATGGATATTTAATTGTGTGCAAGACAGGAAAAAAGGGAATTCTTCATGGCCAAATTTGAGGAATGAGCTTGCAGACAATAGAAGAGAAACAATTTTCATGAAATGACCTTCACAATATCTGTTTGAACAAAACCACTGTCCTTCCTTGATTGACAAAAATCAGCTTAGGATGCTAAGGGATTTGAAAAATCTGATTAAGTTCTCTTACTATTAGGTCTCACTCCTTCAAGCTGCCTTGCTGTCACAGAGAGCTCCACTGATTTCAACAATGCTTCAAGTAAGAATCCATCCTTACAGAGCAGATCCGAGAACTGGGACCTTAGTGGCTTCTTGTTTGTATTTTGCCTTTCATTTAGCTTGCATAGTGGAAAGAAAGTAGTCTTTCCTAGGGCTGTGCAAAGCTTTTGGTGGTGATTCGATCTGGAGGAGATTTGGCCTGATTCAATGGCCAAATCTCCAAATCTGAATCAAATCAGACCAGTTAAAAGGTCTGAATTGATTCAAAGCTCTCCGAATCGATCTGGAAAAGACTTAGAGAGCTTCAGTGATTCAGGCAGTCCCCAGTTGCTGCACCAGGGAGCTAGAGCCAGACTTGGAGCTGGTAAGTAGGGGGCGGAGAGGGGGAAGGGGACCATGGGGGGACCCCTGCCGGGCCCCATCCCCTGTCCGCTCCCCCAGGCCCCCCATGACAGCCCTGCCCACCCCAGCTTCCGGGCCTGTAAAGAAAAGCCCCTCTCACCGGGTCCTGCCAGGTGGGGGGGGTGATCGCTGCTGCCCCACATTGCCCCACGCTGTGGGAGGGGCTCTCCTATGAACTCCCGAGCCCCCCTGCTGTCCATGCATGAGGCAGTGGGGGGTAGTGGGGATTGCCCCCTGCCCTCCCCCGGCAGCACCCCGTGAGCCCAGGCTTTTTTTTTCAAAGTGCCAGGAGCTGGGGCAGGCAGGGCAGCCATTGCCAGGGCCTGGAGAGTGGGAGGGGGATGGCGCTGCCTGATTCAGCGATCCGGCTGATTTGGCAGCAGCCGAATCTTCAAATCAGATTCAACTGAATTGATTTGGGACATTGATTCAAATCACCGAATCGAATCACTGTCCCCCGAATCAGCTGAATCCAAAGCGAATACTAGCTGCTCCACACAGGCCTAGTCTTTCCTGCATGTCTTTCCTCAATGTTTAGATACACCCAATGTGAGAGGAACATTTAAACCCAGACCAAAACCTGGTTTTAGTGGAAACCCCGGAGGTGTTCCCATTTCCAACACCATTTACACAAAACCTAAATGTTGGGCTGAAATCTCTCTCATTTAAGTATTTCCCCTTAAATGAGTGATGCTGACCTCTAAAGTGAATCAGCATGCTTCTTAAAACATTATCTGACATTTTCTGCCTTCTTTTAAAACCAGAAATAGGATGCTATACAACTATGCCATTATGCATTAGTCAGAAACCGGTTTAGCAGAATCAGAGTACCAGTCCATAAGCCAGATTTGTAATTGCTTTCTTAAGCAACAGACTGGAATTACTTTGTGGAAACCTCTAGGTACATGTTTTAAGAGCAGCAGCCTCATAAAGATCTTATATCAGAATCAAGTATAATCAGCTCCAAAGCAATAGCATCTGACAAAGTAGGTTGTTGCCCACAAAAGCTCATGCTTCTCTGAATCCTGCTCTACCTTCTGCCTGACTGCAGATTAATACAGGTCGCCACCTCTGTGCATAAGACTCAAAAAGTTTGTTCTTCTTTTCCCCTAATAACTATGAATTCTGGCTGTGGTTCCATTAGCCTGACTCAATAACATATTGCTAACACCCTTGAACCTTCCTGCGTGAGTCAGGTACAACTATTCAAAATGAACAGTTCCTCACTTAATGTATAGTTCCACTGAAGACCTCAGTGTGAAAAAGCCTTCCAAAATCTGTCATCCTGGAGCCACTTTCCACTTCACTTGGTCTGCCTTCCTTCCTCTTCCTTGTCTTCACCCCACACCTAGAAACTTCTCATTGCTCTCCTCCTCCAGCTCCCCCAGTTAACTTATCTATTGAGCTTCTTCATGCTTTTACTCTTCTCCTCAGCCTCTCACTTCTCTCTGGCTCTTGCTTTCATGATGCAAACATGCCTTAGTTTTTTCTATCTTAAAAAAAGCACTGGGGATAGCACCTGCCTCCCCAAATAGTGCCTCATTTTTATTTAACTGGTGTCTACAGTCCTCTCCAATTCCATTCTAGATCCTCTCTGATCTGACTTTGGTTTCTTGTACTCCACTGAAGCCACTTTTAGCAGGGCCTCTAATGACCTCGACATTCAGTACCCCATCCTCATCTTACTTCATGTCAGCCACACTTGACACTATTTACTTTTTTAATGTCTTGTTCTTCCTTGGTTTCTGAGTCTCTGTCCTCTCCTAATTCTCCTTATCTCTCTCTATTTGCTTTTTTCTCATCCTCTCTCAACTTTCTGTGGGGTTTCCATAAGTCTGTGCCCCTGGTCTCCCTCTTCTCTCCCTCCCACAAAAACAAATTCTACTGAGATCTCTCCAGACCTGTATTTTTCCACCCAAACTGATACTTCCTTGTGGATGTTCAGCTCTCAGCTCAAGTTCAAAATTAAGAAAACAGAATTCTTAATATTCCGCTCTCCGCCAACCAAAATACCCCCTGGTACCTCCTATCATTGTATGTCATCAACCGTCGCTCTGAGTTGTAATATGTGTGTCATCTTTGACTGAGTTCTTACTCTGAGTCCTCACATCCAGGTTATGTTGAACCTCTGTAGATTCATTCTGGTTAACGTGTCTAAGATGTGGCCTTTCTCATCCATCCACACAGCAAAAAATCACAGACAGGATCTCATGGTTACTATAACATTTTTCTCCAGCTTTAACAAATGACATCTTGACCCACTCATACCCACTGGGAATGTTGCTCCAAAAAGTAGTTTCCTAAGTAACTGCTTTGATTATGTCCCCCCTATCTTTGCATTGCCAGTTAGGGGAAGAGTCAGCAGTGTGCAGCCAGCTCAGCACCCACTGTCAGCAGCTCTGCCCCGAGCTAATGCCAACATACTTGAGCCCCTTCCCTGTCCTGCCCACCCTCAGGTCCCTCTGCTTGCCCCTCTCTCCTCCAGCCTGGGTCCCTCTGTTCACATCTAAGATAGAGCCGCTGCCACCACCGTGATCCCTCTGTGTGTGTCCCCATGTGGGCTTGGTGTCATTTCACTCCTCTCCCCCTGATCTGGCCTTTTTTCCTGGGCTGCCCCAAGCAAAGCCCTGGCCTTGGTGGCTAGGAAGGCACAGCAGGATTGCCGTATGACTGAAAGGGGGCTATGGGGGTCCCAGGTCATGCTGAGCCATGAGCAAGGGGCAAAAAGTTGGGCAGACCCTGGCTGGGGTCCCTGCAGGCCAGGGTTGGGGTTTAAACCCCTCCCCAGTCATACTCAGACTGCCATGCACCCTTCATTTCAGCTTCCCTCCAGCCTAAAGGAAAGGGAGGGCTCGCTCTCATATCACCCCCAGCTTCTAGCCTGAGCAAGTGCAGGCATGTGCCTGTATTTCCAGAATCAAAAGTGAATTTATTTACTTGCTTGCCAATTCAATCGATGCAGACTAGACGAACCTGCAAAGATTGAATCAATTAAAGTTCAGGCTTTTTGAATGTCTGCACTTAGCCCATGTGCTTATGCGCTTGGGAGCCCTGTCGGCTGACTCAGGCTCCCAGCCATGGGGGTGCCTCAGGGGTCTCTGCAGCAGGGAGACTGCAGCTGATGTGATCTCCCAGCTGTGGGGGTGCTCCACGCAGCCTGCGGACAGGGAACGGCACCTGATGTCAGCTGGGAGCTCCCAGCCTCGGGGTGGACTTGCCCCCCCAGCTGGGAGCTCTGCTCAACTGATGGGGCTCCCAGCTACAGGGGTCCCTGGCCACATGCTTAGTTATTGGTGTGATAGGCAGCAGCTACAAAGTTACCTCACGTATTTGTGGAATAACTTTGTAGCTTATTCCTCTCTTTATCATGCATTAATTTATTGTTTGGCTGGGTAAACACTTAAGGCGTGATTAACTGGTTAATCACGCCTTAAGTGTAACGCGTAGAAAGCAAACCAGGGCGGCACCTTATAGATCAAGCTGTTCAAAGAGGCATGAGTTTTGTAGGCTACAGCCCACAAAGTTGTCCAGTTATCGAGAATAATGTGGCTAACTACCTTTCCCTAGTAATTCTAATTAATATTAACCATTCTAATGGTCAATATTGCGTAGAGTTGATAAAGAAAGACCTTTTACTTTAAAAAGAAGTACAGGCAGGCTTTTCAAGGCAGGAACGTTTATTGTGAGTTTTATAACAGCTGCAAAAAAGGGCTTTCTTCTTTCTACAAACAACAGCAAGGTGATACGGATGGTAGAAAGCAATGACATGCTGCCCTTACCTTCCTCTGGTATGTCAACAGTTTCAAGGAATCTCAGCAGAGCATCATCACAGAATGTGTCTGAGTTGCAAATCTCCAAGGACTTTGGCATGTCAGACTTATGGTTTTCAGTTTACTCTCTTTTCTCAGCTTATGTCATAGAATACTCACATCCTCTCAGGATGAGGTTATGATGTTGGATTTTTTTTTAGCTGTTTATTTCTTATTTGAGCTGCAGACTCATGAAAAGTGCTAGGAAAAACAGCCACAAAGATGAAATCCAGAAAGTCAGTACATGCTGCAAGGGAAATGGCAACAGGAGCATACTAAACCACTGTGCTTCAACGCTGGTGCAGAGGAACCATATCTAGGGTAAAAAGGGTGTTCTTCAGCCTCTCCATCCCTTTAATTAGTGGCATCTCTACTGAGACTGAGACTGTTAATAAGGACACCACTAGTGAATCATACACTATTCAGGGAAGAAAGGATCATCTCTCTGTTCTGGGTTTGTAAAATGCCTAGCACAGTGGGACTCTGTTCCATCACCAGGCCTCACCAATCCTTACTGTAACATAAACAATAAATACCTATAATAATGGTGGCAGGTGTTTAAGATACAGGTATACCCACTGTGGACGTATCCAAGATCATCATGATGGGCATTTTATTATAAAGAAGGCAGGGCAGATTTGCCCCTTATAAACTAACCGAAGTAGACAGACAGACACATATAGCATTAGCTTTCATGGGCTGAAGCTCCCTTTTCCACATGCTGTGAAAGGACATGCACAGAGCAGTGTATAAGGAGAGAGAGAAGTGAGCTTCACCTCATGAAAAGGTGTGTGTGTGTGTGTGTGTGTGTGTAAGCTTGTGCACTATATATAAATAAATATATATACACACATACGCACACTATACTTTATACATATACATGCACATATATCTATTGGGGCATGGGGGGTGCGCATACAATAAAAATATATTTTTTATTGTGTGTGCATGTGTGCATGTCTGTCTGTGTGTGTGTGTGTGTGTGTATACACACACACACACTGGTTAGCCTTTATGAGGGGCAAATCTACCCTGATTTCTACTTGTCTTCGTACTAACGTGTAATAACTATGGCTTTCATTTCCATTATAAAACCAATTTACTTGCCAAAGTGACATGTTGGGATCATCACCACATCTATAATCCAGAGAATAATATGAGTAGTACAGTATTAGTCTACTGTGAATCCCAATGAAAAGGTGTATAGGTGGCTCTAGTCAGGGTATGAAGACCCATGATGCATAACACTTCTTTCTGAATTCAATATGTAGACACCCACACCTAAATTTTAGGAGAGACAGCGCACAGTATCAGTATGATGAGATACCTTCTTGAGTCTGGCCTGAAGTCCAAAAATAATCTACTCAAGCCCTTCAGTCAGTTCTCATAAATGCCAATCTAGCTAGGCTGGTTTGAGAATTATTCACAAGCCATACAAAAAGCCAAAGTTTTCTGATATTTTAGTTTCACAAGTATTCTTCAGCTCACTCCAGCATACCTCAAAGTCAGTAGAAAAGAGTTAGAGTGGCCCAAATTCATGTCATAGGCCATACATTGTCAACAGAGGTTCTCTATTAAATGAAGCACCCAATGTCTGTATCATGGGAATATAAAAATCCCACCATCACCATGAAATCCTAAAGCAAAGGTTTTCAACCTTTTCAACCTCAGCAGAGCTGGTGGAGGAAGTCCCCTGGGTGGCAGATAGGGAGAAAACGATGAAACCAGAAGCCCAGTAGCACCGGCGGAAAAGCTGGACGCACCAGTGGTGAGACTGGAAGTGCCACCAGTGCAAACGGAAGTGCTACCCCACCCCCCCGCTTCTCTGTGCCACTGCCAGTCCCCCTTGGAGACTTCCCAAGTACCTGCAGGGGTACACGTACCTCCGATTGATAACCCCTGTTCTAACAGATCCATGTGCTCAGCACTGTAGTTTGTTGCAATTGTTTTTGCATATGGAGCTTTATAACCTTTTCACTGGGTATGTCTATGCATGCAATTAGTGTGCATGAATAAACTGCAGCATATTGCTCTGGAGCTTTTTGCTCCTGGGCGCACAATTCAAATGTGTGCCCAGGAGCAAAAAACTCCAGAGGATATTGCTCCACAGTTTATTCAAGAACAGAATATTGAGCCCAGTCAGAGCAGCCCCAGCTGGTAGCAGCCTAGGGCTTCTCTAGCCGGGCTCATTGTGCTGTAGAGGTGCTGGCTGGGACAGGATAGTGTTTCATTGTGGGGCTAGCTAGCAGGCAGACCCGACACTAAAGCACCCTCATGTCCCAGCCACCTGGACAGCATCTACACGTGTGTTGGCGTGCACAAAAAAAACTCTGGAGCAGGCTCATATTTGTAAATACAAGTATGAACCTGCTCTGGAGTGTATTAGTTTCATGTGCCCTAATAGGGGCACACATGTGAACATGGAGGTGTTTACTGCAGAGCAAATTAGGCAGATCTGCAGTAAACTGCTTGTGTAAACATGTCCACTGAGGATTAGAAAACTTCTGTATTAGTTCAGCTACTGATATCCTGAAAGCTGTGTCTTTCACAACAGTTTGTGCTGCCCTTGTACTGTCTGTGGCTAAACAAGTTAGGATTGTGTTTTTTAAATGTTACATTATTTATTGAACCTTACAGGCGACATAATTCATGTGAATTTCTCCAGTGGACACCACTGACAGGGCTGGAGACCAAGTTATTTCCATATAATGCTGTTAAACAAACATTATTAAAATAATCATTTTTACTGCTTTGCTAAATACATGTCCCCATCTCTCCCTCCTGCTTTAGTTTTTTATTAAGAATTCAGGATTATTGATGTGAATTCCAAGCACCACCTTGTTAGAAAAAGCTGGCAGAAATGCAAAGCCACAAACATTATTTCTAGTTACTTAAAGGACCTGTACTGCATTCCATCAGCTCTCTAGGACAAGACCCAAAGCCTACTGAAGGCAATAAGATTGTACTCGCTTCAAACAGCTCCAGATCAGATGGAGTGCATTCAGCTCTTTTTTTTTATTATTTTAAGTGGTACCTCAAAATAGCCTTCTGCTGTTGAAATGGACTTCTGTAAGCTAAAAAGAACTCAAATTCACATATGCTGTTTTTGTTATTATTGTTTCAATGCTTGCCTTGGGCATGAAGTAAAGGGCATAAAAAGTGGAGTGGGGAAATATAATAAAAAGGCTAGGATTTTAGCTGTGCACATACACAGCTTTTGCTCATATTTTGGGCAGAGGTTTGAGACTTTTTTTAAACGTATTTTCCCTTAACCAAATACTCCACCATTTGTTTCAAGATCCTAACTACTAGGGGTGTGTGAAGTAGGCCCTATTTGATTTGGATTTGGCCCGAATCAGGGACAATGATTCTGTTTATTGATTTGGATCACTGTCCCTGATTTGATTTGACCAAATCTGAATCTGAAGTTTCAATACATAGACACAGCTACGGTCCACTTCTGGATCTGCTGCTGAGCATGCTGGGGATTCCCCCACGCTCCTGTGGGACATTCCATGTGCCCCACCACCGCAGCATTCACAAGCCACCGGCTACCTAGAGGTATCTAGAAAAAACATTTAAAGCTGTGTCTATGGCGAAATCTCCAAATCTTTACAAATCAATTTGGAGGGTTCTGATTTGATTCGAAGAAAGTAAAGAGTCCTCTGATTCATTTTGGATTCAGAGATTCAGTCCCCCATGCACATTCCTTACACAGCACCCTGCAGCCACACACCACACCCCTCCCCGCATCAGGATCACCTGCTGGCGGCAGGACGAGGGGCGCAAAGGGTGGAGGTGAGGTGTGTGGGTGGGTGGGTGTGTGGCCTGTGGCTGGGTGGGTGTGTGATGTGTGGTTGGGTGGGTGTGTGGCATGTGGCTGATGTCTAAGAGTAAGGATAAGCATAATTATGTCAAATGGAATATATGCAGCAAAATCATTCCAACTTTAATCCTGAATTGAAACACTATTAAAATTGCATTGATTTTGCTCACTTGAATGGCTATAGGGACATGCAGCAGTAACAGCTGAATCATAATAGCTAATGCATGCTCCCCTTTAAAATTTATTCTCTCCATATTAGGAATTCACTCTATAAAGCTCCATATTTTCCCCATAATCCCAGTGAAGAATGCACAAGACTTTACCCCATTCACAACTGCTTTTAGTAGGGACAGAGCAATATTGCAAAACAGTTAGCTAATGACTTAGTGAAAGTTCTTCAGGCTGTGTGACAACACCTAGGACATTACCAGGGCAAATAATAAAACAGATTATCTGTGTATATGTGGAGGACAAAGAGGTAGATCAATAGCAACCAACAATAATTTGTTAAGAACAAATCATACCAAGCCAACCTGATTTCCTTCGTTGACAGAGTAACTAGTTTGATGGATGATGGCAAGACAATGAACATAATATACCTGGACTTTAGAAAAGCATTTGACATGGTCCATTCTCATATGCAAAGATGGGCAAAACAGAATTATTGTTGAGGAAAATACACAATTAATTGAGTAACCATAAATGAAGAGTAGCTATTAACAGACTGATGTCAGGAGGTCTTCCGTGGAGTTCCATAGGGGTTTATTTTGTGCCCAGAGCTATTCAACGTTTTTGCTAATAGCTTAAAATCAAGAATGGAGACATACCTGGTCAAATCTCAAGATGACAAAACTGGGCAAGTTTGCAAACACCGTAGTGGATAGGATTAGAAACAAAAAGGATCTTGATAAATTAGAGGAATAGGCTACAGACAACAGAACACAACTCAGCAAAGACAAATGTAAGATGCTAAGCCTCGGGAAGAAAAATCACATGCCCACAAATAGAATGGGGAATAACTGTCCAGAACTGCTGAGAAAGACCTGGGGGTTATAGTGAATCACACACTCAAATCTGAGTCATCCATGTAATACTAGTACACAAAAACCAAAAAAACCCAAAACATAAAATGCACAAATATAACACTGGGCTGCCTTAACAGAAGCATTGTGTGGAAGACAGGGGAGAAAGTTGTACCAGTGGATTCTGGTTGGCCGGAGCTAAAGTATCAGACAGTATTTTAAAAAGGATGTAGAGACACTGAAGGGGATCCAAAGATAAGTGAAGAAGATGATAAAAGGATTGGAATACAGACCATTCCAGGAAAGGCTGAGACAGTTAACTATGTTTATTCTGTAGTGGAGGAGAATATGGACAGACATAACAGCAATGTTAAAATATTTGAAAAAGCTGCAGTAAGCAAGAGCAGGAAGAACTCTTCCTTGCTATGAAGGCCTATAATCAATCAGTGGGGTTAAACTACAGCAAAACAGACAGATTAATCTCAGGGGAGGAGTAGGGGTGGAAATCCTCCCAACTGTGGAATAGCGTCCAAGGGAAATTGTAGAATTTCTTTCACTGGAAGTCTTCAAGAAGAGACGGCATAGGCATTTGCCTGGGATGATTTACAAATAGCTTATGCTATATCTGGGTAGGGGGTTGGACTAGACCCTTGAGGTCCCTTCCAGGCCTATGATTCTGTGATTACTTTCTCTCATCTATCCCTTCAAGTCCACCAAACACACCACAGAGCATGAAGCAGTATACTAATGGAGGGAGGGCTCCCTTAGCAAAAAAAGCTGAAATAGCCTTCATCCCTTCATCTAAGACAGTCCAGTACTGGGACACAGCCCTATCAGTCCTGTATTAATAAGCCACTAGATTCACTGGGCTGCCCTTAACCATTAAGTTTATAACCTTTCTCTTTCTACCCCACATCTCTTGGACACTGACGGGGTGACAGAGCATAATGTAGTGCCATGGGCCAATAGAATGGACATGATGCAACATATTAAACAATCCAGAAGTCATCTGTGCTGGTCACAGGTCTGGTGATGTGGACATCGCAATGGTCCTGGGTATGCCCTATGACAGTCAACCAGGTGCTCATGTTTTGAGTAGGGGTGCATCCATGATGTCGTGTACAGATGTCCAGTTACAGGAAATAACATAATCACCCTGGATAATTAGACCAACAGCAAATCAAGATCTTTCCCTTTCCCCTGGATCAAAGGCAGGGTGGGGAACAGTGGAAGCAGAAATGGGATTTAGGTTTCCTAAGCCACAGTTCCTTCCCCAGGAGGCTCTTGGGACATTGTAGCAGCTCGTCTTATCTCCTAACATTAATAGTGTTCTAGAGGTGCAATCTAGCTCTAACACCACACCAACCTCCTGGACCATGCAATGTTGAAAAAATACCAAAAGTTTTGTCCTTCCTGCCTTAACAGGGGAATAGAAACATCTCCCCACCCACCTGCCAGCATTTTTACTATTTCAGGAAAGGTCACAATTGCATTTTATATGATTATCATACACAGTTGAGCAGAATGGTACCTGATGTTAACTATGTTGCACACACAGTCTAAGTTAAATCAAGCACCATGTAAGCTGGGTCAAAAAGTAGGGGAAGTTTCACATTGCTTTTTGCTAATCTTACATCTGCAGCAGCTCAACACATCCATCTGCCTGGCTTACTTGTAAAGCACAAATATTGTTCAAGACAGGAAGTTCATTATAAGCTGTAATGTGTTTGCTATGGTCTTAAAATCTGCAAAATGAACAAAAAAGGATTCATTAAAGCAGAAAAAGGAAACTCTACGAAGCTAGAAGGAGTGGACTCCTAAAATACGGGCTTCTGCAGATTTTGGTGGGATCAGCAACTACACTCACAAAGAAAAAGGACAAGACAGGGAAAAGAAAGGAGACATATGTTGTATTCAGAGCTCATGACATAGATAAGGCACAATATTACATCCCCTTAGCAAAAGAGGAAAAAAACCCCACAAATGATAGAAGGTATTTAAAGCAAAAATAACAATGTCAGAGAAAAATCCATGTGAAAAATATAATCAGAATAGATTATTTTGTGCCCAACCACTCAGTGTTTAAATCTGCACTTGGGAAATGAAAACTGTCTAGTGGCTTACAAGACTGAGAGATATAAATTAGTGTGTGTTAAAATGAAGGCCAAACCTTTAAAGGAAATAAAACCTTTAATAATACAATTCCCAATTCCCATAACCATAGAAAATACACTGCAGCATTTCAGATCATGACCACATCACAGACTGTCTGATAAACAGGATCCTAATCTGTGAGTGGGGCTACTGGGCGCTATGCTAATATAAACACGTAAACGATAATAAGGATGGCCAATGCTATGTGGTGACCCACACTAAGAAATGCAGCCAGCGAAACCTAGCTGTGGTGGCCTTGGCAGCAAGCTGCATTAAATCTCATTGTTAGAATGTCCTTTGTTCTTTTTCTGATGCACCATTCTCTGAAAGGAGGAGATCTGAAAAAGTAGCAGGTGTTTACACCTGACTTGTACCAATACTGGTGCACATTGCCAAAGATGTTCTTCTTCGCTGAAGGCCAACATTTCGGAGATGTAAGGAGTGAATCTTGAATTATTAACATTGTTAAAAATCCCAGATCTTTCTTTTGCAAGAATAAGAATAACCTGGCATGTGAGGTTGCAAAAAAATGGGAGTTCGTCTGGAAAAGAGAAGACTGAGGGGGATTTACTAAGTCTTCAAATCCCGCCAGGGTTATTATAAAAAGATTGTAATCCTTTTTTCTTTGTGTCCCCAGGGGACAGAACAAAATGTTATGATCTTAAACTCCTCCAGGGGAAATTTGGGTTCAATATTAGAAAAAACTTTCTAATTCTGAGGGTAGTTAAGCATTGGAACAGATTACTGAGAAAGGCTGCAGAGTCTCTCTTGCTGGAGGTTGTTAAATGCAGGGTGGAGAAATGTTTGACTAGGATGATCTAGCCAGGGATGATCCAGCCTTGAGCAAGCGGTTGGATTAGCTTTATTTTTCTATGGCTCTGCCCAATGTGCAGTTTAAGTAAACGATTCTCTAACCTATTGTCAGCCTCCTTCACAATCATCTTCATGGCCTCTTCCACTCAGCCCTTTATCACAGTATGACCTCCTGAACTCATCCATAAGGCTCCTCTTCTCTCCCCATTTTAATTTGCCTTATACACAGCAGTCATGTTGCCTACTGAGACTCTGAATAACATATATGGAAAAAAAATCCTTACTTCACTTTCTTTCTTGCAACGATTGTGCTTAACTTGCTTGACCCTCAGGGCACAGGTCATGTCTCTTTTGAATGTCTCAAGAGCCTGCAGGGCCAAGCACACTGTACGGTCTACCATAAACATAACATTTAACATTGCTTCTGTACGTTGAATGGGAACAAATATTCTTCTGCACTCCCTGTCTTGCTGTAGTAATGCAAACTCCAAGAAATGGAGATGTTCTGTAACAGCTGACTACAGGTGGTAAAAGCAGCAACTAGCACTAAAAGATTTTAGGGGATAGTTATCAAATTTTAGAATGTTTTTAATGGCCAGTTACCAGGAAATAGGAGATGTGAGAAATCTCATTTACCAGTAATCCTGGACAAGTGTAGCCAAACCTGTCAGAAAATAGTTATTTGGAGCTGCAGGATTATTGCTTACAGCTTTCAAACAAGAAAGTCATTTGCTATCCTTTAACCCAGGCCTTAATTCTAGAAAAAACAAATGGAAAGTTGCAATTGTGTTTTATTTTCAAACACAGTTAATAACATTGGGCTGTTGTTTTTTAAAAGCACAGGGGAATTAGGATCTTAAATCTCACCAACTTTCAATAGTTTGGGGAATTCTGCAGCTTCCTTGGGCTTTGAACGATTTTAGAAAATTATCTCTGCTGCCTGGATTCTTTTTAACTAGTTCAAACTTTGGAAAGAAGACTTGGACGACATAAATACAAACATTTATAGCTCTTCCAGATTAACATGAAATCTGCATTGCTATCATATTGACCAGTATTTTCTCACTGTTTCCTCATACTTCTCCATCCACTGGTATCCATCTGTTGTCTTATATCTTCTATTTATCTTATAGGCTCTTGGGGCAAGGGATGGTCCCTTTGTTCTGAGTCTATTCCACATATGGCATGATGGGATCATGATTCATGGTCAGGAGTGTAATGAGTGATGGTCCCTGGTGCTCAATTAGAGGGCACAAAAATGGCACTGCTGCCAGCCCAGGCACCCACCCCCTCTAGGGCTGTGTGAAACAGCGCCGTTTCATTTTTACTTCCCTTCCGCTGTTTTGATGGGACAGTGTTTCATTTTGAGTTTCATGTCATCGAAACTGTTTTGACACTCTTTCGAAGTTTCGCCCATAGGCTATAATGGGGAAGCACAAAACTGCCTATAACTTTCTCATTTTTTGGCAGATTTGGATGAAAACAGTAGGCATGCAAGCCCCTTCTGAGAGCATAATTCCTGCCAAGTTTCATGGGGATAGGTGCAGGGTTTTCTGTGAAACTACACCTCAAAAACTCAAAAGCAAAACTCATACATATTCCCAGCTCTTCCCAAGATCTAGAAAGCAAGAGCCACAAGTATTCAAACCCAGTTGGCCTTGATGGTCAAGCACAATGGATACACAGGGTATCATTATTTATGCTCAGGAAAGAAGTGGGAGAATCACTGGAATTTCACCTTGAGGGAGGTGAGGGCATAAGAGCAGAGGTCTGAGGGAGTGCACACAGCGAGACCAGAAAAGAGACCACAGGTGACACACAGCACATCAGGAAACGAGACATCAAAATTTGCTTATAGGCCTGGCAAATATCCCACACAATCAGATTGCTTTGTTGGTTGCTTAGCAGCATTCTCCATAAGGGTTTTCTCACTGAAGTTTATTTCCCTCCCTTTCATCCTCCGACATCAAAGGACAATGGCACTATGTTTTCATATTCTTAGACAATGTCAGTTTTTCCGTCCTCCTTTAAATCTTCCTTTAAAAGTCAACAAAGACAGCAAAACAACAACTCACCTGTGAGTTTGTACATGGAGAGTACAGATGCTATATACAGAACAGACCTCTGACAAATAGAGACATGATACAAGATATGTTAAGCTGTCATGAGCCAGACAGAAGCAAAAGTTTTGGTTAGTGGGAAATGTGATAATCAAGGCAGTACAACAATTAAAGTCACTACCCAAAGCCTTCGTCTTCTTCTGGCAATGCTTGTTTATATAGTAAAATCTGGTACTCGATGTGTTCTTTGGCAATGAATTTTAAATATTAAATTTCCGTTAAGTATTTACATCTGTCAGCCTGAAAAAATAAATTGTTGAAAAAAGTGACGGTTGGAAATCGGAATCAATCTTTCTGTTAACATTCAGCTGCTACTCTGGATTAATGAAATTATTTCAAGATGACTGAAGACAGACAAGCTTTTGTATTTGTATGTGTGTGTGTGTGTATATATATATATATAGAGAGAGAGAGATGGAAAATAATACTATGTGTATAAACAGTCAGGAATCGAGAGAGATTTTTTTCCCCAGGCTTTTTAATATGCATGGCAATAAACAAACATTTGAATGCTGCCTGTATTCCCTTTCAATCTGTTTGCAAGCAAAGCATATATGCTGTAACATTGCCTCTTGTACACCAAGTTCGTTGCACTGTTTTCAGGCAAGTAAATCCCTACAGTTCACTACAATCTGTTCCATCAAATGCCTCTGCAAGGTCAGTGTACAGTGTTGCACGAAATATATTGCTAGCTGGTAAATATTGAATATCATTTAAAACTTTCATCGCTGCTGCAATTTGGCAGGGGTGGCTTCTAAAGTGCACATCTGCAGGGATTCCAGCGCTGTAATCTTGTTGAGAATTCTCAACCTATTTGACTCAATATCCTGTAATAACGCAAGACTTCATCCTTGCTACTAGGTATTAAATACTAGTTTCTGTCTAATGGTTTCCAGTTAATTAGATAAAGTTTTTGTGGGCTGGTTACCTGGAAGTCAAAATTTAAGCCCATGCAGCCTTCCCCATTGTAGAGGAACATATTGTGGGAGACAGGCCATTGGCCACAGGCTATTGTGTTCTCATTGCCAGCTCATTATTCAATGCTCTCATTCTCAGCATCCCCATGTTTTTGCTGGTGGCTGCTCTCATTCTCGGCATCCCCATGTTTTTATTTGTGGCTCATTCAGAACTCAGTTGCTATAAGGCAACAATACTGCAAACCACCCCACTGAAAGCTATTGCAAGCAGTTTAATCAGACAAAAGCTTCAAAAGGCAAGTTGGATTATTTAGCATTTGGATTACAGTACTCCCAGTCATGGCACAGAACCCAAACTGTACAAATACAGAACATATAAATAGTGCCTTCTCCAAAGAAACGAGGAGTGGTTCAAACCACTCTGCAAATATGTGGGAGCCCTAAAAGTAACGTCAAGTCACCTGATTTAAACCAGGCTTTTTCCCCACCCCTCTCACAGCAACATATCTATTTACAGATTCCAAAACCTATGTGCAAGCATCTTTTCACTATATGGTCTCCAGTCCTCAAACTTCCTGCCATTATCACTCCTTGAATTACTCACACAGGTAAACTGAATGTGGCTTATGAAAGGAGATGGGCATATAATTAATGTTGGGGTGGGTTTTATATATTTAGAAGTTTGGTCATTTGTGAAGGACAGAACTCCAGATCTCTGGGGTGTTGCCTGAGCCAGAAGGACCTAGTCTGTTACTTCAAAGACTCACAAAGCTCTGCCTGTGACAGCACCACTGCAAGAGGGCAAAAAGCTGCCCTGTATAAGCATGGATTTATTTCCAAAGAGCCCATCCTAAGCACCAAGCAGTTTAACAATATAAACAATTAGAACCACAGAATCTTCATTAAACAAGCAAGGCTCTCAAATGATATTCAATTAAGTAGAAGAAAACAGGGGGAGACTCTCCGTGCAGTGCAAAGCCCAACTTAACTCCCTTTGTGCCTCAGTTCAGTCATTTCTTGAATGGGAATAAGGGCATTACTCTTTGCAAAGCACTTTACCTTTACTAAAGTAAATAAGCATCACCTTTCTGTTTAGCTTCTGAACCCTGGATCAATGGGAAACAGAAGCTGCAGGATGCACATTCCCCTGATGGATACCTGATGGAAATGATATATTCATGAAGAATTGCCTGATAGTGCTCATTAGAAAAGACAATACTAAAGTTTGAGATATAGCTGGAAATTATGCTGAAGTTCAGATGGTGCACTTAGGCCACATTCAACAAACGTATTAGAGATACCTTCTAAAGAAGAAGGCTTGCAAGATAGACCCCCAGACAAGGAGTGTGACCCATTAAAGGGCATGACTATAATGACACCTTAGAGAGACTGATTGGTAAGGCAGATATATTTGAGTTGAGGAACTACTTAGCTGCATGAACAAAATGAAAATGGTGTAGCCAAAAAGCAGGGAAGTGCTGCTAATTCCAGAAAAAATATAAGAGATAGTCAGGGACCAGAGCCCAAGAAGGAACAAGAAAAATACCCAGAAGACCATACAAGAAAAGAGAAGGGAGAACAATCAGAATGTAAGGGAGAGTACCCGAGAGTCTCACTGACATGAGGAAGAGGCAGATCTATGTGCTTGGGGACTTTTGTTCATTTTTAGGAAGAACTGATAGGCCTGAAATCAGAGCAGATGCAGAAAATAATGTTTCACTATCATAGATTCATAGATGCTAAGGTCGTAAAGAACCTCAGTAAGTCACCGAGTCCAACCCCCTGCCCTGGGCAGGAAAGAGCGCTGGGGTGCACCTAGGTGCTTGTCCAGTCTCCTCTTGAAGACCACCAGGGGAGAGGAGAGCACCACCTCCCTTGGAAGCCCATTCCAGATTCTGGCAACCCTCACTGTGAAGAAGTTCTTTCTAATGTCCGACCTAAATCTGCTCTCCGTCAATTTATGGCCATTGTTCCTAATTACTCCAGGGGGTGCCCTAGTAACACTCTAGAAATCTGGAGTTCCTAGAATAGGGTCTCCTATTCCCTGCTGCCTTTCCCTGATGAATTTATAGATCACCTCTCAGCTTTCTCTTGCAAAGGCTGAAGAGATCTAAGTCCCTCAGTCTGTCCTCACAGGACCTTGCCTGCAGGCCTCTGAGCATACGCGTGGCCTCCTCTGAACCCTCTCAAGATTCTCTACATCCCTCTTGAAGTGCGGTGTCCAAAACTAGATGCACTACTCCAACTACGGTCTGACCAATGCTGTGTAGAGGGGAAGCAGCACCTCCCTGGACCTGTTCATCATGCATCTGCTAATGCATGATAAAGTATGGTTAGCTTTATTGATCAACTCACCACATTGACGACAGTAGTCATGTGGGAGATAAAAGGTGCATCTACACATGCAAATAAGTGCAACTAAATTTCGTGCACATTAAGCTAATCCACATAAAGTGATTTCTTGCAGG
The DNA here is from genome assembly GCF_052110815.1 of Crocodylus siamensis. Lineage (NCBI taxonomy): Eukaryota > Metazoa > Chordata > Crocodylia > Crocodylidae > Crocodylus > Crocodylus siamensis. Next base: position 242,552,908 of record NC_143397.1, on the reverse strand, counting down.
TGTCTACATGTTCAGGACTTGGGACTAAAGTTTGTGCACTTGGCACAAAAATTAGTCCCAAGTCCCTTCAGCCCTGCCATGTGCCCTTGTGGCTACCAGGGTGGACTTCCAGACTTTGGCCACATGGCTGCCAGCACTTGACAACTATGTTGAAGCCAGAGTCAGCTGCCAGCACTTGGCAGCCATCTTGGAGGCTCTGATCCCTTGCCAGATCCTTCCTTGCCCAGGAGCCCAGCAAAGGGGTAGCATGTGCTAGTTCCATCCCTGCTAACCCTGCCTCCCTACACCAGGGCTGACCTTGCTCTTGCCCCTTCCCTTGCCTTTCTGCTAGCAGTGCTCAGAGCCGCACTGCTCCACCCTGGCTCCTGCCAGTGATGGCCAGTGCCCTGCACTGCTGCTGACCATGGGGCTGGCCCTGCTGGCCCCAGCAGCCACCTGTCCCCCACCCAGACCCCGGGACTGATGTGCACCCACCAGCAGGGGCCAGGGCATTGGCTGCAGGAGGCCCTGCCCAATCCCATCCTCTTGCACACCCTGCTCCAGCCCACCTGCCCTTCCACCCACATACTCCCTCCCCCCTGCCCACCCCTATCACCACTCTCAGAACACATATATGGGTGAGACAAAAAACCTTTATTGCCCTCACAACCCCCACCCCCATCTCTCCTCGCTCAACATCCATATAACCCATCTAACCCAGGAGGTGCAGAGTCCCACCAGGGGAAATGCCTTGTTGGATCTGGTCCTGGCCACAGGAGATGACCTGGTGAGTGGACTGTAGGTTCTCAAACACCTGGGTGATAGCAATCATTGCCTACTGGAATTCACCATCCAGCTCAGGGTGTCAAAGTCCTGCAGCAAGGCACCAGACCTATACTTCAGGAGGGTGGAGGGCAGTTGGGAGTCCAAGAAGAGTGGTCATTCCTTAAGGAGATGATCCTCCAAGCCCAAAGGGCAAGAATCCCAACACAAAGGGGGCAAGAGTGCTCAAAAGCCCCCATGACTCACCAAAAGCATGCAGTAATGTCTTAAAGCTAAAAAGGAGGCATACACCCAATGGAAGGGAAGAGCCACCACCAGAGAAGACTATACCTCCATTGCTCAAGACTGTAGGGGGGCTGTTAGGAAGGCTAAGGCAGAAATGGAACTGGGACTAGAGACCCGGATCAAGGATAGCAAGAAGTCCATTTTTAAATAAATAGGGGTAAAAAGAAGGTACCGGGTAACGTAGGGCCTCTGCAGGACACACTTGGAAATCTGGTGGTTACACCAGATGACAAATCTAACTTCTTTAATAATTTCTTTGGCTCCAGTTTTTTGAGCAGGGACTGGGGAATCCCCCCCACTGGGATCCCCAATGGATGCAGGGGAGGCACTGCCAGGCCCAGGGTCAGTGAGGAACTTCTGGTGGGACTAGACATGTTCAAATCAGCAGGTCCTGACGATCTCCACCCCAGAGTGCTGATGGAATTAGCAGAGGTCATTGTGAGAACCCTGGCACAGCTTTATGAGCACTGATGGTGCTCTGGCAAGGTGCAGAGGACTGGAAAAGGGCCAAAATGGTCCCCATTTTCAAAAAAGAGAGGAAGGAGGACCCAGGAAACTACAGGCACGTTAGTCTTACCTCAGTCCTAGGGAAGCTCTTTGAGAAATTTATCCAGGAGCACATCTGCAAGGGACCAGCAGGGGGGATCATGCTTAGGGGCAACTAACAAGGGTTGATTCAAGGCAGGTCCTGTCAGACCAACCTGGTGGCCTCCTACGACCAGGTCACAGAATCCTTGGACACAGGTGTCACAGTGAACTTAGACTTTCTGGATTTTAGGAAGGCCTTCAACACTGTCGCTCATCCCATTCTCATTAAGAAATTAGGCAACTGTGGCACTGTCAGATGGGTCATAAATTGGCTTGAGGGTCGCACCCAGAGAGTGGTAGTAAATGGGTCTTTTTTTACCTGGAGTGATGTGGGCATTGAGGTCCCCCAGAGCTCAGTCCTTGGGCCTGCACTATTCAATATCTTCATCAGTGACTTGAATGAGGGGGTGAAAAGCACCTTGTTCAAATTCGTGGATGACACTAAGATGTGGGGAGTAGTGGGCATGCTGAAGTAGAGGGACAGGCTACAACTAGATCTGGACAGTTTACAGGGGTGGGTGGATGAGAACAGGATGAGTTTCAATATAGGCAAGTGCAAGGTATTGCACCTGGGGAGGAAGAACCAGCAGCATACCTACAGGCTGGGGAACTCCCTTCCCCTCAGCACAGAGGCAGAAAAGGATCTTGGAGTCATTATTGATTCCAAAATGAACATGGGCTGCCAATGTGGGGATGCAGTAAGGAAGGCCAACCGCACCTTGTCATGCATCCACAGATGCATCTCGAGCAGGTCCAAGGAGGTGATACTCCCCCTCTATGTGACACTGGTCAGGCCACAGTTGGAGTACTACATCCAGTTCTGGGTGCCGCACTTCAGGAGGGATATGGATAGCATTGAGAGGATCCAGAGGAGGGCCACTCACATGATCAGGGGACAGCAAGGCAGGCCCTACAAGTGAAGGCTATGGGACCTGAACCTGTTCAGCCTGCACAAGAGAAGGCTGAGGGGGGAACTAGTGGCTGTTTACAAACTAGTCAGAGGGGACCAGCAGGCACTGGGGGAGTCCCTGTTCCCCCAAGCACTACCAGGAGTGACTAGAAATAACGGGCACAAGCTGGCAGAGGGTAGATTCAGACTAGATATCAGGAGGTGCTATTTCACTGTCAGGGTGGCTAGGATCTGGACCCAACTTCCAAGAGAAGTGGTGCTGGCTCTTACCCTGGGGATCTTTAAGAGGAGGCTGGATGAACACCTTGCTGGGGTTGTTTGGCCCAAGTACTCTTTCCTGCCATGGCAGGGGGTCAGACTTGATGATCAGCTCAGGCCCCTTCCGACCCTACCAACTATGGAGCTATGAAACAAATGGTGCCCCTCCACCACCCTCCCCACCCAGCAATACAAAACTTACTTACAAGAGGCAAACTATATACATACTGAAAACTATTTACAATATTTTGGCTGTTCAAGCCAAGAGTTGGAGGCTGTGGAGGTGGCTACCTAGGAGACAGAGCCCCAGGGCAGGTGCCCAGCACCCCAGACCTTAGATGTCCCCTCTGAGTCTGAGGGTCACAGTGACCCCAGCATGCGTCAGCCTCATGTGGGGCTGGGTTTTTGGCTGCATTGTTGGGGGAGAGTGGCAGGACTGGGACCAGGCAGGTGTCAGCAGGTCTAAGGCAAGGGCCAGGCCAGGGATTTTTCGGGCAGGAGGCACCCTTGGAACTCCTCCCAGGGCCAGGTGGGGGCCTGCAGTGGGGTTCCAAGTGGAACCCAGGGACTCTACAGAGCCCATAGGCAGGGACAAGGCAGCAGGGGACATGTATACAGCCACCAAGGCCATGAGGGTCTCCATGGCCTGGCAGTCGGTGTTCCCCTGCTGCTGGAGCTGCTTCAGGTGCTCCCACTCCAAGGCCTCCACGTAGGCCCAGTGGTCCCACTTTCCCCTGCCTGCCAGGCCAGCTCCCGCACTTCCTGCTCCTCTGCCACTGCCACCAGCTACTGAAGCAGCAAGGTCCAGTCCCTGGGGCACTGCTGGCACAGCCGGAACATCCGGACTGCTCCATCGGTGGGTGGTGGCAACCCTGAGGCAGCATCCCCAGTGGGGCTGATGGGCTCTCTCCTGTGTCCAGATGTTGACCCTGCAGAGGCAAGGGCCTTTTGTGAGAATTTGCAACCTTTCAGAGATAAGATGCTCTGCACCAGAATCCTTGTGCTGCCCAACCTCAGATTGGGGCTCAGCCATGCACGGGTCCCCAGGGACCATGGTAAGTTTGGCCCTGGGGAATCTCAGGGCTGGAAAAGGGGTGCAGCAAGATGCAGCCCTCTGCAACACTCACCTGGCCGAGCATCTGCTCAAAAGGAGAACAGGGCAGGCAGAGGCAGCCTGTGGCCTGTCTAGGGGGGCACGTGAGGCCTGCTGGGCTCCTGCACAGGTCATAAGTCTTGCCCAAACTCCTGTGAATGTGTCTCAAGGCACAGAATGGCTACAGGCTTTTATAACCTGCAGCTAGGGGCTGCCAGAGAGCAACTCAGCCCTGGAGTAGGAGAGGCAGCCAGCCGGGAGCCCTGGAGCTGGGTTCAGGCCAGTCCTCTAGTGGCTGGGCAAACCAGGCACTAAAGCTGGTTGTGTCTACACATGTGTTAATGTGTTTTAACTAACAGCACCTACATTTGATGCCTAAATTTTCATTTATCATATGCAAACATGATTAGCCTACATTTTCCATTTTTAACATGCATTAAGGGCACACACATGTAGACGCATGCCTTGAATGTGCATTAAATTAGGCTAATGCACATTGCCATGTCTCATGTAGACACCCCCAAAGTTTGTGAAAAGAATATGCCAGTTAGGAAATGGGCTGTGATCAGCAAGAAGCAGTCAGACTATATAAATACCAAGAGCCTGAGCAATAGAATGATGGAATTTGTACTGTTGGTGAAGAACACGAAACTAGTTATTATAGGATAGCAGAAATGTAATGGAGTGGCAAGCATGACTGGAATGCAGATATGGAAGATATGTGCTATTCAGGAAAGACAGAACGCACGGGAAAACTGTTAAAATAGGACTGTACACCAGGGACAGACTGCAAAGAGAGAGGAAGGGATAATGGGCTCTTACATATGTGCAGGGAGGCTGCTCCAATATCCCCTAATTACAGCGCATTGGAAAAGACTTGATTAATCAAGTCTGTTGGAGTGTGGTAATTACTGTGCTTCAGCAGACTCTAGCACCACATGTATCAGCATCCGCACACTGGAAAATGCGGGGTGGGGGGGAAGGTGCTTTAATTACAGCTCATTTGATGAGCTTTAGTTAAAGTGCCCCCACTGCCATTTTTTAGCTCAGGGACACATGACCCCTTGGGTGCTTTAATTAGCGCACCTCTCACAGCTGTGCTAATTAACACATTCCCCACCTGCTTCTCAGAGCATGTCTATAAATGCTCATCACGGCTAAAAAAGATTCTTTTTGGGTCAAATCACTTTGGAGAAGGATGGTAAAGAGCTTCTTCTGGGATAGTCCTGGAAGTCTACTATAGAGCTCCAGGACTGGATATGAATATGGATACAAGCCTCTCTCATGCCCTTACAGAGATAAATCCTATTAGGAATTGTGACATTATGTGTGATTTAACTCCCCAGAAATAGATTGTAAGCCAATGATTATAATAATGGTAGATTCTACATATTCCTGAACATGACAACTAGTAGATCCCCTTGGGTGTCACTGAAATGAGAAGAGATGATGTTATTTGAGACTTGGTTTCTGATAAGCAAAGCAAACACCATAGAAGACCTGAAAACATCCTCTACTATGAGAAGAGATATTTGTAAAGGAGCTATGCAGGTCTTTGTGCCATTGTCCAGAGTAGGGGTGCTTAACCCCTGGCCCATCAGCTAGATCCATCCCATGGAGCCTTGTCATTCAGCCTGTGGGCTTCCCCAGAGGCCCAGAAATTTGGTGGAGAACCAATGGCAGGGTTAATTGTTGCTTTACAGCTTTCAAATTTCTGGACTTGTGGGAAGCCCTGTGGGCTGGATAACATGGCTCTGCATGCCAGATCATACCATTATGTAGCTGGATCTGGGCATGCGAATTTGGGCTGGCATACAGACAGATCCAGGTAAGAATACTGGGTTAGTATGCAGCCAGATGCTTGTGCACTGGGTCAAGCATTTGCACAGTCAGATCTAAGTTTATGGGGCCAGGCTGGCCTGTTGGACTGCACCCAGGAATTGACATCCCCAGCTGATGGTATGCCACTCAACCAGCCCCAGCGCTGTAAGGGATTGGTTAGTCCTCATAGAACTCTCTGTATATTTCTGGTCACCTGTGTTCAAGAACACTGTATTTTCTTACATAAAACAGGCACCTTTTCCTAAAAAAAAAGCACCTGGTGGAAATTGCGGTCCTCATTATATGCAAGAACCACAGTACGAGTATTTTTTAACTTGTTGGGAAAACCAAAGTAAAACTTCCACGCGACTCTGCTGAGTAGAACAACGGCTCCACGGGCTCAGCTGCCTAGCTGTTGATACTCAGCTACCACTACAAGAACAGATCTTTTATTCTTCAATCCAAAACTAAGCTACATATTTCTTCTGGGCTGTACTGTATGCAAGAAAATATGGTAATTCAATTACTATGCTAATGTAGACAATGGAGGGCCAGCCTTATGAGAGGAGACTAACACAACTTGTTTTACCTAGGTTAGCAAAATGAAGGCTGAAAGATGGTAGGATTCCTCTCTATAAATATACCAGAGTGGGAACACAGAGGGAAGCAAAAAGGTATGTAAGCTAAAGGACAATGCTGGCACAAGAATAAACAGATATTATTTGTATATGAATAAATGTAGGCTGTAAATTAAAACAAGGTCCTTAACAAGCAGAGAAGTAATATTCTCAAGCAGCCTTCCAGTCAGAGCAAAAAACCCAATGGTTTTTAGATGAAACTCAATCTGTTTATGAAAGGGATCAGCTGCTGATGTCTGCAGTAACTGAGATCTGGATTTGCTGGTACAAAAGTTCCCTTTTAGTTCTATATCCCATATTAGATAATGCATTGCTGTTTACACATGGATTAGATGGAGGATTATTTCTACCCACTAAACTTTTGGTCATGGAGGGGCAAATTCTCAGCAACCATAAATTGGTGTCCATTTACTGGCGTGCCTGAAGCTCTGCCAGTTTATACCAGTAGGATCTAGTGAACTGGAATATTCCTCCTCAAAGCCCAGCAGCCTAATCTAACAGAGGTATCCTGTAAAAAAAATGGCATGCCTTGAGTCAGCCATAATGCAAGTTTAGGTACCGCCTAAAAACTGTCTTTTGTTACATTTACAATATCAAAATGATCAATAAAAGTATTAGATCTCACTGATTCTAATATAGTCTCCTAGGTCTTTACTTATGATAGGCTTGACTCAGATCTCGGTGTAGATTGCTGCGAATTTGCAGAGGCCCTAGCTTCCATCAAGAAAATACATTTTTAGTTTTCCATTTTTTTAACCTTCTAACCAATTCTTTAGCCATTTCAATAGCATATTACCTAAGCCATATTTAGAGGACTTATACAGTAATCCATCATGCAAAACTTTGTTGAAACGCTTCTGAGAATCTAGATATAAAATGTCTATTGGGCTCCCATCTATGCAGACCAATCGTTATTCCATTTAAACATGTAATCAGATGTATTTGTCATAATTTCCCTTTCACAAATCCAAGCTGACTCATCCATACTACATTTTATTTTTTCAAATATATCCTCAAGCTATCCATAAACATCACTACAAAAATACATCTTAATACAGTTGTCAGATTTATCGAGAGTACCTTTCATGGCATTTCTCAGAATTTCCCCTTTAAAAATGATGGAACTGTATGTACTGTTTTCTACATGCTTGCTACTTTCTTCAGCATCAAATAACTTCCTAAAATAACTGCTAATTGTTCAATTGTTTGATTGCTAACACCATGTAACAGAGCTGTAGCTTATCCATGCCTAGGGTTATGACTCCTTTATCTCATGCAAACACTCAGAACTTTAACAGCAATCTTCAAGTCTATGCTGGGACTCTCCTCTACTTCTACTACCTCTAAGAAATATAAAGCAATTATGGGTGGACTTTCTCATGTTTATAATTGCATACAGAGATTATAAAATGCTTACAATAAATTATTTCTTTCTTGGATTGACTCAGGAAATGCTAATATTAAAAATTCCCATTGATTTAGTAAATACCTTTAAATACCAGAGGCAAGGATTTCTTAGGATGATGTCTTTTATTGAAACATCTCTGTAGTTAGGATAAAGTTAGACAAGCTTTCAAATGCCAGACATTCAGAATGTCTTAAAATAAATGTCTGGCATTCAAAAGCTTGTCTAACTTTATCCTAACTGTATAGTTGGAGTAATAAAAGATATCACCCTAAGAAATCCTTGCTTCTCACATAATTTCTGGGCAATCACAGCTACAGCATCACTCTTACATTACTTTAAATCTCAGGACATTTTTCCATGACTTGATGCCATTTTTAGAAGACACTGACATTTCTTTCTAAAGATCAGATGAGGATGCCCTTACCACTGTTCACTTTGTGTGTCAAACTATGTATTTTTGATACTGTTGTAAATAATAATTGACAATATCCAAAAGAATCATAATACCTGGACACTTCTGGCATCTTGAAGCACAGACAGAAGTGCAGCTCCCCAGTCTAACTCATGGCACTTCAAAGAAAGTGCCATGCGTTAGACTGACCCATTAGCTTTTGGGTCAGGAGGGTGTGGGAAATTTGGAGCAGATCCAGCAAGAGAGGCTGCCTGTCCACAGCCTATTCCCCTAGCTCTGACCCTGGTTCTGCAAGCCCCAGTGCTATCTCAGGATGGGAGAGGAAGAAAACAGGCAAGGGTGGTCTGTACTGGGGCTTGCCCAGCTGCACTAGAGTGGGGGTGGGAGCGGATTGGAGCCTTTCACCTTGGGGGGATCCAACCCACCCCCCTCTCCAACATTTCTGGGAAAGCCTGAGAACAGACCTCCCTCTTCTGCCTTCTTCTCCCATCCTGAGACAGCACCAGGGATGGGGATGGGCTGCTTCAGCCCAGCCCCCAGAACAGATAAAAGTTAATGAAGGCACTCTGTTTTGGAGTGCCTTCATTTGAGCATTCATATAATGAGGGTTAATTTGTTGTGTGACCTGGGTGCTCTGCACCCATGCTCTTCTGTTTGGTCATGGCTGTAGAGTGCTTTCAAGAAGCTGATAATCCAATAAATATAAATTCTACCTGCAAATTTAAGTAAGTTTTCCTTTGGACTGAGGCCTTATTTGTCACGTAGCATGTGGTTTCAGATCAGGATCATCTGCCCCTTCTGCTTACTCTGGAACTCAAGAAGTGCCATATTGGTTCAGATCACTGGTCCATCTAACTCAGTATCCTTCCTCCAAGACTAGCAAGAGAGCTAGCCACAGACAACTTGATATAGAGCCATTGCTTCTATATTGAAGGTACACTGCTCATGTATACAGAATGCCCCTCTGTTGTTGATGGACAAGCATACATCATCACCAACAGGTTTTCAATGTAGAATTCCTCATTATCTTGTATTTTCTTGTATACCATCCACCTGCAATAAGGCAGGCATCTTGTTTTGGGAAAAACAACTGGGAAAAAAAAAAGATTTTTCCAGTCACGGCCAAGACATAAGCTATAATTTTAACCCTGTCACATTCTCAGTCAAAAACTACTCCAATTTGGCAGTGGCTGAGAGAGGATTAAATCTGAATTCTGTCCCTGCTGAATGCTCATCAGAGAAAAGGGAGAGGAGAGCCCTCAGGAGCCCTTACAATGGCTGCATCTACATGTGCGCTTAACTTTAGAATAGAATAATTATTTGTGGAGTAAAGCGTCACCATCTACACGTGTGAGGCTATCATGCTGCAGCAAATTAATTAACAACACTGTAAGATAGTACTGTCAGAGCGCATCTACACATTGCCATAAGGTGATGTTGCTATGGCGTCATGCTTCAGTACTTACTTTTGGAAGTACTAAAGCACAGTGCAATACAGGCAGTTACAGCACCATGAGAATGGCGCATGGTAAGATTTTGCTGCTGTGTTGACATAGCAATGCACTATAACTGGGGAGTGCATCGCTACAGCAATGTAGCTGGTGATTGTGAGTAGACCTGCATGATTGCTATGCCGCTGTAGTGCATCATCCAGTGACATAATGTGTTGCTATAATACCATAGAACTATATGTAGATACACCTCAAAGATTAAATGCATGTGTAGGCACTGACTGTGGGCATACATTGCTCCAGGTCAGTTTAGCCAATAGGGGCCATACTCTTGCCTGGTGTCTATCCACAAGACTCTGCACTTTCAGCACGCTTGTGCCCCAGCCAGGCCTATACCACTCAACACCACCACCTGGAGCCCAGGGCTGACCCTGCCATGTCTCTGGTGGAAACTGCTCTGCCCCAGCTGCTATCCAGGGTACATATGTGTGTGATGCACCTGGGAGTAGTTTGCTCCAGCTTCAGAGTTTATTGCTTCAAATTAATTGCATGTGTACATGCACCTAGCACCTCCATGTTTCTATTACAGCACAGAAATCAGCTTCCTCACATTTGATACACACCCCAATTTGGGAGGGCTAATTTTTAGGGCAAATGTGCATATGACTATGTATATCTCATCTCCTAAGTATACGTCGCATCTCCCAATATTGCTAAATCTGCAGTATAGTAGCAGGAACATGATGGCTAGAAAATTATATTTACCTACAACTGGCTTGTAGGTAAAGTAGATATTGCATTAGAACAATGGTCATGGGGAATGGCAAAAGTTAACTGATTTCTAAAAGCCTGTTTGTCACACAGTTTCATAGCCTCTAAGGTAGACAGGATGTCTGAGGCCAACAGGTATATACATCCTGTAAAATTAAAAACATTCAAACTTTATTTTCATAATAGGGATGGGCCTGGCTCCAGGGTTACAGTGCCCAGTTGCAAAAACCCTTGGGATTTCTGGTTTGGAATTAAATGACCAAATTACAGTGTATGCATGTGAGGGGCTTATGGAGATAGAATTTTGGCTGACAAAACAGAACATGGACAGCATGATGGCTACAAGGAGACCAATCAATGGTACCTGGAAAATCAAGAATCAGAGGAGGAGAAAGAACACAAAAGGAGTTTTCAAAACAACAAGCTGGCATCAGCCCCCGACCTCCAAGGTTGCTGACATTGGGTACTCAAGCAAAGAACCTGAACATGGCATTTATGTACTGACCAGACACACTGCTCACCTTATGTATAAGCTGGGCACTGGGGATTTTGAGTAATGTATTTTATAACCATCTTGCTTGCTTTGCCTGCATTACTTTTATTTCCCATCACTGCGTATTAATAAAATTAGCCTATTAACAACCAGAGCAGTTGTGGTCAGTCTGAAAGTTGCACTCGCCCAGAACAAGGTAGCAAAACTGGGTTGTAAATCCAGTGCCCACAGAACATACTGAAAATATATTCCTTGGTCTGTTATCTTTTTTTGCTCAGATTTAGTTCTGGAGAGATGACTAGCTGATATTGCCATGGTGTTGCACCAGAGATGCTTTTGTCTCGAAGTGGGAAAATGAAAGGTTCACTGGTGAGAAGGTTTTGGCTTCAATGTGGGGAATTCTCTTTCTTTGAAATCCAATAGAAAGCTCATGAGCAAGGTGGATGGAAATCAAAATCTGTTGAAATGGAGCAGTTATCCAATTATGCATTTTATAGACACTCCCATATTTACCCTGTGTTGCTGTAAAATGCCATAGGTTCTTCTGAAAACCTGTGTCAACTATTACAGTCTTTTTTTTTAGAGTTTTTTTCCCCTTCAGAACTTTTTAGAAGGATTCTTTTTTTAGCATGCCATTTTTCTAGCGGGTTTATTTCAAGCTGGCTGGCCCTGTACAGACAGCTCTTGATGGGGAGAGCTCTATCTATATTAAGAACCTCCTTTAAAAGCCTCAAAAATTTCTGAATTCAAGTCCTAAGTCAGCAAACGTGCTGTAGGCCTTTTATACCATCAGAATGAGGAGGAACTTGATTAAGCTCTTACCATAGCTACGCATTGGAGATTGATCTCCTTGAACCCATTTGGAAAGTGCTCACCCTGGTCTCCAATCAAGGGCATTTCCACTTTCTGTTTAGAAATAATATTAAGATCCCACAATAAAATCCTTTATTACTGTTGGCTTCTGCATAAATACACACTTAGCTCTTCCTGGGTTTTTTTTTTTCATGTGACATCATGTCTTTTGGTTTTTAAATATTTTTGCAGGCACTTTTTGTTTTATGATGGTTTCATTCTTCTTCCAATCATGTGACAACCTGAACACATCAGGTTGAAACCCTGCTAACTGACCAACCACTAAAAGACGAAGTTGGTTGACAGCTCAGTTATTATAAGTATATGTTCCGGCTGTCAAGTGTGAGCTCTTTCCCTTTCTGCTCTACAGGCATTTGGAAAAAACTATCCTCATGCCATACTGTGCATTTCTTTATAACCATTGGACATGTGTTATACCTTAGTGGAGCAATATAAATCTCTGTGTCATTTTGCTAGCTACATGTTAAAAATACTTAATAAGGTGTTACAGGAGTTAATGATGTGGAGATGATATATACATGAACAGAAGTTGGATGATGCCGTGGTGGGAAATACTAGAACCCAATACATCTTGTTGGTGGGTGCAGACACATGACACATTTACACCAGAAGAATCCACTGTTACACTGGGATAAGAGTGGACACCACATGCACAGCCCTAAACCAATGTAAGTTACTCGGCTTAGGGGTAAATTTATTTCATGGAAAGTTAGGAATAACCATACATCAGTGTAATTTCCACTGGTGTACAGGTTGGGTGTCCACTTCTCCGGTCAACTTAATCTCCTAGGGGTGAGGTGTGTTTTAATGGTGCCTGCTGTGGGCAGCTACCTCAACAAAAATGGTCATTGGCTCCCTCTGGACAGCAGTGTAACAGTGTTGGACAAACAGATGTAAGTTACACTGGTGTGAATGTGACACACATCCTCACACTGAGAAAGGGTGTAAGAAAACGAAACATTAGGAGAATATTGCAGTAGGATGGACAGAACATTGATTTCTAGAGAGATCCAAGTGTCTCTTCTTTGCTTACTTGCACGGCTAGACCCAGCATTGTACCTTCCTGCATACAGCAACACAGATGTGATTGCAAACTACATCCAACAACGTGGAGCCTGTCATTGCACTTTTTCATACATCGTTTACATTTACTGCAACTACAGCCATCCTGCCCTGCCAAGGCAATCATCTCCTTATCAGGAAGGAAAGGATGCTTTTATTAAATGTGGATCTACTTTCATTTGCAACCAACACAGGTATCAAGTTGCTGCCTCAGTGATTTCAAAATAGGCTTCCAACAACTCAGCTTTGCTACGGCATTGCCTATGTGTTTATTTCTTTTCCCTCCTACCCCAGTTTCTTCAGTCTGTTGCCATTGGCTGCTAGTCTGGGGGGAAACTCCCTCTGAAAAGCATCCAACATCATGAAAAACACAAGAGGAGGAAGCTGGCTTCAAAAGCTGCTGTGGAGTCCATCACCATGGCCTCTTTTATTTAATTAACTGAAGAGCATTTGGAGAGAGACACAGGCACGTTGCATGTGCAGGCTATAGTCCCTGCATTCAGCCAAGGGTCTCTCTCACAGCCCCTCATATGACCTGCTAACACCATTCTGTTGGCTGCCAACTTGATAAAAGAGCATAAGGCCTAATCTCCCTTTGCCTCCTCTCTTCTTTACTACACAATTGGAAAGAGACCATTCTAGCGAGAACAAACTCTGAGTTTTACCTGAGTAAAACTTCAGAATATGGGCCCTCAGAAATGGAAATGGAGACTGGAGTCTCACATGGGAACTAGTGTGCGTTACATTATCCATGGCCTTGCAATTCCAGTTAGAAAAGACTCTGAATCATTTATGGGGAACATGCTGAAAAATTTGATAGCGTATTAAATGTGAATGCTTTCAGAACATCAGTTACTTCTCTCCCTCCACCCTCTTGTTCAGCCATCACCACCGTCTGAAAAGAAGTGAATTCTGTGCTTGCCTGCAGGAAGCTGGAATCTTTCACCTCCAGGATAAGTGATTGAATCCAGCACACTGACTAACAATGACCATCATCTGGTAGAGGCTCGATGGGCTACATAAAAAGTGGTCTCATCCTAGGTTTTGGATACAGTTCCTATCCATGCCTAGTTAAAGAATGTATAAAGTACCTATCTTAATGGTATCTAAGGAACATTAAAAACATCCCTACTGCTGTGAGCATCCTCGTTGTTAGCTCCAGTATAGTGGGAAATGACACTACAGGGAACAAAATGGGCTACATTAGAGCTATTCCAGACATCATCTCTCCAATCCAAAGTAACACAATGGGGGAAATTTGTACTGTTGACGCTCATGCCACACTGTGCTGACAAAGGTTGCTCTTCATTTGGCCACTTTCCTTACAGATACTAAAGCTCTAATAGGAGAAAAAATAAAAAGTAGTAACCTAAGCTTACAGGTAGGTAGATGGTGAGCTGCAATATCTATGGTTTCCAAATGACTCAGTTCTCCTATAAATTATGCACAGAGATACTCAATGCCAAAATATCCATCACTGTTTTATCCTTCCCTCCTTCCTGGCATATTTTATCACCTATCTTCCTCATGCTATTGTTTGTTACCCAACCCTGCTAAAATATGGGCCCAAGCTTAGCTTTAATAAACAGGTAAGTAGTTCTGTTGAATCCAGTGCACCAGTGCAAGTAGGAGACATGTAATCTCCTCCACAGTAAGATGTAGTCCTTTGCCTCAGGGGCTTATAACCTAATACTCAAATATACAATGAATTAGGTTGGGAAGGAAGTATGAGGATAAAAGCCCATGATACATACACATATAGAGAGGAGGAACAAAAAACAGTAGCTAGATGGTTTTGAGCCAACTGTGTTAAAATAAATTATGAAGATGAACACATAATTTTGTATTCTGAGATCTACATTATTTATTCCAGGGTACTAAACCAAAACACACAGGTAATTCTGTTATAAACTCTAGTTATTATTGCAAAAATTCCTCCTAATTTAAGCATCTGTTTGTTCTGTGGCTGATAAATTATTTGCCAACTTTGTGTAATACTGATATTTTGGCTGCATGCATTCAAAATCATTTAAATTATTAATGCACATATAAAGGAGGTAGAAACTAGAATGCATAACAATATTTTCCACCTCATATGGCTCTTTGTTTCCCATGGAACTGCTGAAGACTAAGCAACTCTGAGTAACTTCCCTTTTCCCCATGTTTTAATTTGATTCAATGAATACTAACCCCTTACGACTTCATGTTTATGAATTCATAATGTGAGTCAACAATTTCTTATGTTAAATTCAGTAATTTAGTTACAGCATCTCTATTCCCCCCTAGATAGGCTATTGTAATGTCATATTTTATAATAGCACCATCTTTCTTCCATTACAGAAATTACTTCAATATGATTCTAGTTTTTCTCACAGGTAAAAGCTTACTCATCATTCATTAAGTAGTTTTAAATTTGCTGTAAAAGAACGGATGCTTACATTTAAACTTCTGGAATGTTGTTCTTTCCAGAGATCTCCCTTCCCAGCCTCAAATCATTGAATTCAAATAGCAATTCATCCAAATGTTAGGCAGTATTCCTTAAAGCATATGACCGCTCTCTGTGAATCTTGGTTATGTATGTTCTAAAGTACTTACGTCTAAGTTTCTCTGATTATTTAATACCATTAGATCTTGATTAAAAGCCCCATGAAGTCAATGAAAAGACACCCACTGACTTTAAGTGGCTTCAGATTAGATCCTTCAGAAAGTCCTTTGTGCTGCTTCCCTTCTAGCCCCAAAAGATTTAGAAGCAGTGCTGGCTAAGCTTTTCAGCAAGCATGTTTAAACATCCAGTCATATTCCAAATGACCCATTCTCATGCACCATTACCACACATTTTTAAACTGGAGAGCCTGCCCCCTTTCCAGTTCCCTTCCAGACCTATGAGTCTATATCCCAGTGCTATAGGAACATAGCACCCACCAGTGTGGATCAGACTTGTGGTCCACCTAGTCTAGTATCCCGTCTCCAAGAAATTAGTTGTTACACATTTAGGCTAGGGTCAGAAGTTGCATATAAACCAGTTTAAGTGATCAGAATCTGGTTTAAACCTGTAACAGAACAGAAGCTCAGTGCACATAAACCAGTTTCAAAAGGGCTGAAACTGGTTTAAGATAAACCTGGTTGAATGCAATATCAGACTTAATTGAATTGGCTCAAACAGGTTTATGAAACTTCTGCCCCAGACCCCTTCTAGTTCAAGTTAAATCAGAGTCCCCCAGCATCCCACCATGCTTTGCAGCCCTGGGCTGGGCTGTCTGCTCCAGAGAGCAGGGCTGGCCCTGCCCCTCTGCTCCCCAGCTGAAGCAGTGAGGGCTGGCTGACAAGGGGGTGGAGGGGGTACGCATGGCTGGGGATGCAGCCCAGTCTATAGGAGAAGGACTGCCCCCTTTCAGGCAAGCCCCAGCTGCGGTCTGGGGCTAGGGAGGGGGGGTTAAACTTCCCCTGCTCAAATTTACTGCTAACTGTAACTGTGGACTACAAATCCGAGAGGCACCTGGAAGCAGGAAGAGGAAGTGATGAGCAATCCTGAAGAGTCCTGCTGCTGTAATTCTGGACTACAAGTCCCAGAGATGTCAGGGGCAGCAAGAAGAGGAAGTAAGCACACAGCCAGAAAGCCGTGCTCTAGTGCCCCCCAGCTTCTGGCCTGAGCCCCTGCATTTCCTGAATCAAAGGTAAATGTCTGTCCACTTCTGCTTCAATTTAATCTGTGCATCTTAAACTAACCAACAAAGACTGAATTGATTCAGCTTTGGGCTTTTTGACTGTCTGTACCTAGCCCTAATGGCCCCTCTCTAGCTACTGAGGGGGCTTATAGGCCTAGGCCTACTGTTGGTGTATAACAAATAGGCCTGTCTCTAACAGCAGCCATCCCCACAAGAGGAAGAAGACAATATAATGGCCAGTCACTCACCCACACCAGGTACATTTTATCTGTATCTTCTCATCCTTTCTCAAGAAAAGATACATCAGAAAAGTGAAGAGCTTCGGAAATGGCCAACAACAATGGATTAGAAGAATGGAGAATGACTTCATATGAAAGGAGATGAGTAGGAATAGCTTGCATAGTAGAGCAATATATTAGCTTTAAAATACATTTCCTCTATGAACTAAGAACATACAAAAACAAATATCAGTCCCATTATGCAAAACAAGGGGGATCCTGAACATAAATGAAAGGCAGCAAATTGGATTAGAGAATGTCATTTTTTGCCCAGGATAAAAGTTGCCCCAGTGCAGAGCACCAACAATGTCTACACTCCACTTAAGCTCCTCAAGGCCTATAAAGAGGGCTTACATAGGACTTAAGTGGTTTATGGGCCTGATGCTAGTCCTCTGCATAAATTTAATCCACAATGTGCAATTAACCTGTGTAAATATCAGCTCAAGGTATTATAAAGTCTAAGAATTTAGGATTTTTTTAAAAATTGGCTCTTTATAGAGATACCAAAGCCATCTAGAGTCTCAATTTGGTACACAGGCCCCCTGGGCTACTGAGTCATCCCCTTGTATTTGAAGACAACCAATTAC